>NC_060287.1:28406237-28706237 GCF_021613505.1 Equus quagga
GATGGATAGGTGGATGGATGGATGGATGGATGGATGGATGGATGGATGGATGGATAGATGGACAGATGGATAGATGGGTGGATGGATAGATGAATGAACAGATGGATGGATAGATGGACAGATGGATAGGTGGATAAATGGATGGAAGGGTGGATAGATGGATGGATGGATAAGTGGTTGGAAAAATTCTGTGCACATGTCTCAAGAACCAGCAACAGTTGAGATCCACCCTCTCAGCTATCTCCGAATATTGTGCTAAAAGGGTTCCCTGGTCTTCAGCTGATGTCCATCAGTGGTTGGTACTGATAAGCATAGGAGGACCAATGGACTTTTAGCAAAAGGATAGTTCACTCAACCTCACACCTAAAATACAGTCTTGGGAGATTTCAGCCTGCACCTGTTCTCCCTCAGGAGAGTCTGCCTACAGCAGGCTGGACGCTTGTCCCAGCTGAGTCATCGTATCTGTCCCACTTTTCAAACTCCCATGGACGATCTGCCACGGCAAACCAGACCAGACACGTCACAGCCTGAGTGATGGGAAAGGGCTCCTCAGCATCCTTTGTGAATCTCTGAGGCCATGGAAGAAAATTACTCCCTCTTGTTAAGACAGAACGTGGTATTTCACAGAGATCGCTGGATTGGAAACCAGGACACCTGCTCTTGGCCTGGTTCTGCCGTTAATTTGCTCTGGGATTTGGGGCCAGTCACGTCACCTTAGTAGACCTCAGCCTCTTTGTGAGAGCAATGGGGACGGTATGAAGTTCAAGGCCTTGTTCACTCCACAGTGAGTGATTTTACGTTCTGCAGGGCCGGCAGGCTCTGGAGGGAGACAAAATGCCTGGGCCAGGCCCTCGACTTTGCCCCTTCTGACTTCAGTCCTCCTGCTCTGCCTGCCGTCTGCCGGAGGACTTCCCACAGCGGGGAGAACACAGCCAGGGTGGAAGCTGTTTAGTGCAGTGGTTACGAGCCCAGAGCTTGGCTCTACCATCTACTGGCTCTGTGGGCTTGGGCAAGTTCCTTAACCCCTCTGTGCCTCAGTTTCCCCATGCATAAGATGGGATAATGCAAGAACCCACCCACTAGAGGAGTTAGAGGATGGAAAGACATAATACATGTGAAACGCCTAAAGCACAGTAAGTTCTAGAAAGATGAGAGTTGTTATTCAGGAGTGGCATGAATTAAACCGTTGTCTGGATAAAGAAGTCCTATTTTAAAAGCCGGTCATTAGGGGCTGGCTGGGTGGTATAGTGGTTAGGTTCGCATGCTCCAATTCAGCGGCCTGGGGTTCACAGGTTCAGATCCTGGGCGTGGACCTAAGGATCACTCATCAAACCATGCTGAGATGGCGTCCCACATACAAAAGTGGAGGAAGATTGGCACAGACGTTAGTTCAGAGCCAATTTTCCTCACCAAAAAAACAAAATCCAGCCAGTCATTAGGACGCTGACTGAGCAGAGGCCTTCCAGGGCTTTCTCCATGTCCTCCCTCTGTCCTTGTAGATGTTTTTATCTGAGCAGAGGGGCTCTGACCACTGACCGGGAAATGGCCGCACTCTTCCTGTGTGGCAGTAATTTAAAACTGTCCCAGAGCTGGAGCTCCCTGGCCCAGGAGGGCAGCTTCTACACCAGGGGGATTGGAGCAGACACCTGCTCCACGTCTGAACGTTTTGAGGATGACTTTTGTCTCCAACAAGCAACCCTTTGGCTGCCGGACTTCTACATGCATTCGAGCAACAAGGTGGCAAAGTGGGCCGCCACCCAGAGAGAAGACAAGGCGGCTGACAAGAAAAGGAGCTGTGAGTTGGTACTTCGGTCTGCTCGGGCTGCTGTACCAGAAACATGCTGTCTCACAGTCCGGAGGCTGGAAGTCTGAGATCAAGGTGTCTGCAGGGTTGCCTCCTCCTGAGGGCAGTGAGGGAGAATCTGTTCCATCTTCTCCTCTAGCTTCGGGTGGTTTCCTGGCACTCGGTGTTCCTGGGCTTGTAGACACATCACCCACATCTCTGCCTTCATCTCCACTTGGTGTTCTTCCTGTGTGCTGCGGGCGATCAGGATTGGCCACCCCAAAATGCGTCTCTTCGGCTTGATTATTTTTCAAGACAAAAGACTCTGAAAGAAACTTTGACCTTCCCCCTAACTGCCTGTAAGAATTTAAGATGGCCCCTTAAGAAGGCCTGTTCCAGGAAGAGGCTATCGCTGTAAGACAACTGTAGTGTAACATAAACCAGGTGTGATAGACAGTAAGGCACCAGCAAGTCCATTTCTATCAATGTTCTCAGGTCCCATTGTCTGTAGATGGCCCAGCAAACATTTGTTTATCAAACATTCGCTTTTCCATCACCGTGTAAATTGCCTTCCTCCCATCTGAAATCCCAAACCACTACCCCGACATCCTCCTTTGTCTTTAGCTGAAGATGGTACTTAAGGTGGTGGCGTCAGCCTTTTTGGTGAGTTACTCAGTTCTCCTAGATTTCTTCCATATTGAACCTTATTAGATCTTCTCCTATTATTCTGTCTCATGTCTATTTAATTCTTAGACCAGCCAGAAGGACCCAGAGGGGAGAGGAATTGTCTTCCTTCCCTACCGCGTGTCTGTGTCCTAATTTCCCCCTTTATAAGGATGCCAGTCATATCGGAGTAGGGGCCACCCTACTCCAGTGTGACCTCTTCTAAACTACTTACATCCACAATGACCCTATTTCCAAATGTGGTCACACTCTGAGGTGCTAGGGACTGGGACTTCAACAAATGAATTTTGAAGGGTCAGAAATTCAACCCATAACAGTTGGTTTTTCCATAGAGAGAGATCATTACTGAGTCCACCTATGCCTGTGTTTCAAAGCTCATGGGCGACCATCACCAAGTGTTTCCTAGGCCTCCGCATAGAGAAGAGCTTCTGCATAGAAAAGATGGTCAAGGTGATCCATCCTCTGTGGATTGGTCCCCTCGCTGGCACCCATCCTGGTGACTGTCCATCTTGAGTCTGAATACCTCCAGCAATAGGAACTTTCTCCTACCTTTCCCCTCTTTGAGCAACTCTTTAACAAAGCTGGAATCTTCCCCAGTAGCCCCATCCAATTTATCCTGTTTCATTCCTTTGCATCACTGAGAGCAAATTGAGCATCTTTAACTTTGGCCTTCTTAATGACAATAGCTAACATTTACTGAGTGCTCGCTACATGCTTAGAACTGTTCTAAGCATTTCACACATATCCTTCCAATAATCTTAGGAAACGGGTGCTGTTATTATGCCCATTTTACAGATAAGGAAGCTGAGGCACAGAGAAGTTTAGTAGCTTGCTCACAGTAACACAGTGGAAAGGAGCAGAGAGCAGTGCAAGCCCAGAGCTCATGCTCTTCCCTTGACACTGGGCATCCAGCAGGCCCGCTAGCTTCCCAGCAGGCCGAAGCCTTGGTTGGCTCGCTTGTGAGTTGTTCTACCCAGAGGCCATTCACCACTGGCCGGGGGGCTGGTGAACCTCAGGATACCCTTTGTGTGCAGAAGATCCCATGGACAGGACAGTCCAGCTCCCAGATCCCTTCAGCCTGGGCGTTTCTCATCCACTGGTTTGTGCCAACTGGGGACTCCTTTGCCAAGAGAAGGCAGAAGGGGAGAGCCTTGATACAACTGAGAGGAGAACCTTTGGAAGGGGGACTCCTTTGAGGGAGCAGGAAAGTGGGAGAAGAGGGGAGAAGAGGGACCCGGGAGAGACAAAGTCCTACAACCTTCCTCTTGAGGGCTTCCTCGTGCTGCTCCCTGTGGCAAGAAATAGGAGGGGTGAAGCAGAAGCACCAGCAGGCAGGAGGGAGGCAAAGGGAAGCAACGTGATGGGCAGATGGCGGTCACCCTTAATGTGGAGGAGACCTTACAGATCAATGCAGAAAGGGCCCAAAGAAAAATATGCGAGAGGTATCTATAAGGAATTCACAGAAGGCCAACGCAAATTTATAATAAACTTCAAAATATGTTCAAACCTATTGGGAAAGTTTGCAGTGTAAATTAAAACAAAAATGAGTCAATGTTGACCTGCCAGTGGGCAAAGATTAAAAAGATTGATAATACCTAATTTGGGCGAGGGAAGTATACACTGGGACACTCTTTCTGGAGGATGGTTTAGAAAGACCTCCATAAAATATTAGACGTAAATATTAATATTAAATACACATATATATATTCTCCCTTTTGGTCCAGAAATTCAATTTTCCCTTTGGAGAATTTATATTATCTATTCTAACAGGTGCATAAAGGCATATGTACAAAGATGTTCATGACATCATTGTTTATAGTGACAAATTTTGGAAGAACTCTAAATGCCCATCAACAAGAGACTGGCTAACGAATTATGTTAATAGAATGAATATTATGCAACTGGAAGCCATTAAAATAATGATGTGTGTCTAGATACATGGACATGGAAAGAACTCCAAAATATATTATCAAGTGAACAAACACAGGATATCAAATGACACGTATCATATGATCCCATTTTTGTATACACATATTTTATGTCCTCCCAAAATTTCAGTGTTGAAGCCTTAATCCCCAATGTGACTATATTTGGAGATGGGGCCTATAAGGAAGTAATCAAGGTTAAATGAGGTCATAAGGGTGGGGCCGGATCTAATAGGATTGGTTGCCTTAAAGAGGGCAGAATTCTCCCTCTCTGTCTCTCTCTCGTTGCCGTGTGAGGACACAGCAAGAAGGTGGCCATCTCCAAGCCAGGAAAAGAGCCCTCATCAGGAACCAAGTCAGCTGGCACCTTGACCTTGAACTTCCCAGCCTCCAGAACTGTGAGAAATACATTTCTGTTTTTTAAGCCCGCTAGTCTGTGGTATTTCGTTATAGCTGCCTGAGGAGTCTGAGACATACATACATACATAGATGTTCATGGGAATGGAAAAAGTCTATAAGGAAACACGTCAAAATGTTAACAGATTCTCTCTGGGAGTGCAATTGAGAGTGCTTTTTTTCTTTCCTTTTTTTTTTTTCCTCTTTGTGTTTTTCATAATCGTGTTACAAAGTTTATGTAGTATTAAGGAAAAAAGGGAGGGTGTTATTTTGTTTGCTGTATTCTTTATACATCTTTTTAAGAGGCAGTGAACGGGCACTGTGGTGGAAGTCACAGGCCTGAGTGGACTCCTGCTGTAGCTGTGACCAGGCCTGGCCTTCATATTTACTGGGCTGAGGCAGGAGCGCAAACACAGGCCCACGGGCCACTCTCCTCTTCCAATCCTGGGCGTCCACCACTTGTGTTCTACACACAAGGACCCTCCCATGCATGTGTGTGGACCCCAGCCTGTGCTCACACACTCACCGCCCTTGGGCACCGCTTACGCCTGAGGTGTGCACCCTGGTCAAAGGTCCACTGGAAAGGAGGGCTCTGCAGGCCCTGGAAGCAGGCCTGGAGCCACAGGGCAGGGAATTCCAGGGCAAGTAAGGCTGCCTCAGGGAGTGGCTGGGACCCTGGCATGAAACAGCCGCTTCTAAGGGTCCATTCGGCCTTTTACTGAGAGAAATGGACCCTTCCAGGAGATTCCTCGACATGAACAGTCCCAGAGTCCCACTGTGGGAGGTGGGGTGGTCCCCACAGCTATTGTCATTACAACATAGATCAAGCTGTTGTGAGTCATGAGGCCCTGTGGGGTGTGAGAGCTGCCCTGGGCTGGTGCTCGAAGATCCAGTGGTACCCTGTCTCTGTAATCCACTCGGAGAACTTGATGGATGACCTTGGACTCGTCATCTGGCCCTGACAAAATGGGATGCTGTGAGCAGTCAATAAAGTAAGTCATGTGAGAGTGGACAGGCCCTTAGTGGACTCACAGAGGAGTGAGGTGAGCCGTGGCAGAGCTGGGGAGGGTGGGGCCCGAGGGCTCCCACTACTTAGCTGGGTGACCACAGGCAGGTTACTCACCCATTTGGGGCTCCTGAGTCCTGGGCATGGGCATAACACTACCTGCCCAAGGGGCTCTTGAGGATAACGTGAGATACGGAACACACTCAGCTTACAGTGGCAAGGTTGGAAGGGGCATGGACAGGAAGCAGGAGGCCTGAGTCGGCATCCTCTCCCAGATGCTGCTCACTCTGACCTGGGGCGGGTCACCGGCTCCTTTTGTCTTCCTTTTCTCTCCTCCTCAAGGTGAAGTTCATGAGAGTCGGGTCTGCCGTGAGGAAACACTTGTTATATGAAAACTAGGAAATGCCGTTCAATACTTCATTACTCACTCAATTCTACTTCCCAGTAGATGAGAGTCCTTCTGCACGTGCTTTCTGGGTTGGCTCCCCACCCCCACTGTAAGCCCACTAAAGAATGGGGCATGGGCAGGCACAGATGGAAGGAGGGAAAAGAAGGGAAGGCAAATGTCTCCTGGCCTGCTCTCCGCACCCTGACCTCTCTCAGGAGGAAACTCTTTGCTCAGGTGGCTGTTTTCTGCCATGCTTTGTCCTTCTCTATCTCCACACACTCCAGGCCCAGAGACCCTCGGACAGAAAGTGTTCCCGGAGTCCCTCCCATCCTCTCCCCACCCGCCCTCCACAGGGAAGCTGCCCCCCACTGCTGCTTCCCGCTTGGCCAGCTGTGAGGGGACCTCTAGTAACACTCCAGCCAGTTTCTCACTTGAGGTGTCTGCAGCTGGACAAAGTTGAGCAAAGAAAAAGAGGGTAATTTCAGCTGAGAGGCCAAGCAGCAGGAAAAAAAAAAAAAAAAAAGTCGATATTAGCTTTGCAGCATCGTACACTAATTTTGTTTTAAGCTAAGACATGAAATTGTTTACAAGGTCCCTCCAGAAATGACGTACTACTTATTTTTTCAAGGAAGGGAAACAGAGAGACTCTTTTTTTTAAAAGCAAGGATAAAAGAGTATAATATGCCAGAACACAAAGCTAAAAACCATATTTTCCTAGAAAAACAAGAGATAATCTATTTATAGTGTATAGCTAATGGATATGAAACAGTCAGGAAGATTAATGGCGATGTGAAGACCCATCTTTCGTGCGAGAGCTGCGTTAGCTCCGTGAGGGGAGGGAGGCCGGGGGCCTCTTGCACTTCTGCCTCACAGAGGGCTGAGCCGGCTGGGCCCACGAAGGCTGCCACGCCAACCCTTGCCTTTTTCCGTGATGAAGAGGCTGTGGTCCAAGTGGTAACTGATGTTTATTGAGCACCTCCTATCTCCCAGTTCCTTTACATGAATTAGCTCTGTCTTCTAAGAGTTCTGCACAAAGATATCAGTGTCCCTACTTTACAGAGGCAGAAGCTAAGATGCTGAGAATGACTCAAGTGCTGTGGGTCTCCCTGGGCCTCGCTGCTTCTGTGCCAGCGGCGTCTCTGGCTGAACTTCAGGCGGCCGCTCTCCCGGCACAGGCTGCAGGGCTGCAGGTGGCTTGGGCTAAGTTGGCTTGCATTCTGCAATAACGGCTTGGGTTGCGAGCCCGTGGTGGGAGCGAGAAAGAGGAGGAAAAATAGGGCAGAACAAGAGGGCTGGGGCGCCCCGACTGTCCCTTGCTGTGATCACAGGCCACCAGGAGAGAGGCTTGGGGACAATCTTCCTGAGGCCGGCGAGGCCCCAGGGAATCATTAGTCTCCACGGACTAAAGGCACCCAGAGCTGCCTTTTCTTAGCTCCTATTTGCTCTCCAGGTTTCCAACTTGGGCATGCATGGCCTGCCCTTGCTGTCACCTCAAGCGTCAACTGTCTGGGAAGCTCTCCAGCTCCTCAAGCCCACAAGGCTGTGTTTCGGTCTCCACGACCTCCTTTCAAGACAGCATTATAATTCGTTCATTTCCTCTCTCCTCTGGGGACTGTGGGCTCTTCACTGTGCTGAGGGCCCACAGATATTGGCTGAATATCCCTCAGACCCCAATAAAGCAGTAAACGGGGACAGGGAAAGCTGGAACCCATTGAAAAGGAGGTGCCTGGACAGGATGCACAGCACAGATTGGCAAAAGAACTCACATATTTCAGCCGTGGGGCACAAAGCAGCAGCCAAAGGGCCCTGGTCCCAGTCCCGGCGAAGATACCGGCATTCTTCACGACACTGAGCAGGTCACGTCACCTCTCTGGGATCCGGCTCTCTCATCTTTAACAAGGGATGGGCACCCCCAGGAACCTTCAGGGTAGCCGAGGTAACCAAGAAGGCAGACCCTGAAAACCAAGTGGTCTTAGTGTCTACGACGTTCTCACAAATATGCGGCGTTGTCGACAGAGCCTGATTACTCGGAGACGGGACCAGGGGTGTGGAGCCAAATGATCTATTTTTCTCCAATTAAATAACTAATTTATACTCTGCCTTGTTCCAGAAAGTATTAAAAGTAGGAGGCTGAAAATTTCCATTGCCACGTTTTCTTTCTTACAAAAGTAAGTCATTTTCGCTGCAGAAAATTTAGAAAATACAGATTAAGAAAAAATGCTACCCGCCATCTCCCCAGCCCCACACCCAGCTAAACACGGTATACATTTTGGTATTTATTCTTCTGGGCTCTTTTTTTCTGTGCATAAGTACACTTTTAAATATTTACTTAACACAAAGAGGATCTGACCTGATTATCGCTTTTGATCTCTATTCTTTATCCCATAAATTGTGGACATCTTTCAACGTCGATAAATACAAATTTGCGATTGTAATTTTTACTGGCCCCTAGTGTTCTAAGACTGTGCCATACGTTGCAAACTAATCATTTATTGTTTCGTGTATTTTTGAAATAATTTTTCGTTATTACGATTATTCATAGCAGACGGAACATCTCTATACAGCGTCAACTGAGGCCTAAAGACAAGTAAGACAGTGGAAAGATCATGGTTTCTCCCACCCATTCCCTTATCAAAATCAAATTAGACAATGAAAACAATGCTAAAACATAAGGGAGGTTCCACGAGGTTCTGGCTTGTCTATGATGACTGCTCCAATCTTTTGAAATATTGAATATATAATTCTGTGAGAAAAAAAAAGATTGCTTTGTTTTGCTGATGCCTAAACATGGCTTCGTCTGACCCCTTTGTGCCTTTATGCCATTGCTTCTTAGATGACTCTCCCAAAGGATATTGCTGGGCCAAAGGATATGCCTCTTCAGAAGATTTTGAAGACACATTGCCAAATTATCTCTCAGAAACGACATCTCAGTTTATATTTTTTTGGAGGTGAACCTATTTCTCCATAATCTCTTTGCTAATAATCTATTAGCAAAAAATGTCTTCTCTGTGTTTCCATATGCGTCCTATTGACTAGGGAGGTTGAACGCTGTCTTTCATACATTAGTTGGCTGTGTGTACTTATTGTAAGAATATCTAGTTCTCACTCTATCCTATTTATTTTATGCTAAACTATTTGTCTCCTGTTGTCTGTCGGATTTCTTTGTATTTTAAGGATATGAAACTCTATTTTTGTCATAGGTGTGGCAGTTATTTCCCCAGATACAACTTACCTTTTATGCTTTTATTCACTTTTTTTCTAATTTATGAGTAAAATATTTTTTGTAATCATATCTTCTAATGCGTGGCTTTCTTGATTTTTTCCTTTGGTGTTATGCTTAGAAAAGCTTTCTTACTCTACATAAAATTTTACCTCTTTTTCCTTCTGGTACCCTTACATTTAAAATAAATATAATAAACCACATGCAAGTTATTAGCATGGATGTTAGGAAGAGGGAATCTAATTTGATTTTTTCCAAATGGTTAGCCACTTATTCCAAAATCGTGTATTCAGTCGTTCATTCTTAGTGGGAACACCATCTTTATCATTTCCTAATTACTTCAATGTAATTAGAGTTGTTTCTATACTTTTTATTCTGTTCCTTATTTGTCTGTTCCTAAGATAATATCATTGTGTTTATATTTTTGTCACTTTAAAAATATGCTTTAAAATCTAGTACAACAAATGCCCCTCCTCCTTCTTCTTTTAAAAAAAAAACTGACCAGTTTCACACATTCTGCTGAATCAACGTTAAAATCATTGTCAAGTTCCAAAAATAATTGTGTTGGGATAGAAACTGAAATTCTAATGAATATACATAGTTTGGGATAAATAAACATGTTTACAATGTTAAACTTTCCCATTTCTATTCTTTCTATTTATGAAGTGGTTTTTGAGAAATTTATTCAGTAAAGTTCATAGTTTTCTGATTCTGGATCCTGTACATTTCTTTTTTCCTGAGCATTTTATTTTTTTGCTGCTATTTTGAAGAGGATCTCTTTCTTTTTCCTTTATGTTTTCTTAACAATCACACAAATGTGGCTAGTCCGTTTGCTAGTCCATTCCTTCTCCGAGAGAGTGGGGTGTGGGGCCTGCAGGCCAATTGAGGTCCTTTTTTTCTTCCATTAACGTCAAAGCTCAGAGTTCTGGTGGAAGGTTCTTCATAGACTCAAATTCGTGGGAAGTTTCTGGGAATTCGTAGAACACTCTTTCAGAACCTCTCAACACCCTTAGATGTGCTAAAGGAAAACAAGCTATCCTAGAGACTTTGCATTTGTTACTCTCTACAGGCTGTCTGCACTCAATTTTCTCTTCAGCTTCTCGTTAAAGGAAGATCCGGACATCCGACTCCACTCTAGGATGTCCAGACTAAAAGCTTCTTGATGGTCTGTTTCCCACCTCGATGCATCCATCATGCCTTGCACAACAATAGGCACAAAATTAGGACTCATAACATAAATACCTAATTTGGACCACCTGGAGACCAGACTGTATTTAATGGTCCTCAACCCTGGCTGAATATTAGAAGGGCATCAGTATATATTAACCTCTATCCAGGCCCCCACCCCAGTGGACTCGAATGTGCAGCCAGGGCTTAGAACCATTGCTTTAAATGATGCCCAACTTATCCATCAAATTCTTATTTACAAGCAGCAGAAACAAACTATGGGTGATTTATGCAGAAAAAAGAATTTATTTAAGTAATATTCAAATAAGTATCTTTGGCCTTTGGGAGGGCTGAAGAACAGCACAAACGTCCCACATTGTGCATAGGCTGGTCTAGCAATGACACTACTGCCAACTGCTGGGCACATATGTACAGGGGCAGATCCAGGTTTTGAAGGGTTGTTCTTAGGGAAAAAAAATGTAAAATCATCAACAGAAAATGAGGCACAAAAGTAAATATTTAGAATGAGGAAAAAATCATTAAAAAATTAATTATTTTAAAAGCTGACAAAACACAGCAACATCCAAAATTCAGAAGCATTACATAATATCTTACTTACTTGCCTGACACATCTCTACAACATATTTTTTCCACTTCATTTTTGGCTGTGTAAGAATGTGGTTAGAAAAGGTCATTTTATAATATTTTCTGTAGAAAGAAGAGATGTCACTCTTTCTCATAGCATGGTTGCTCCAAATATCTTTTCTAAGCCACCTTTTTAAAATAGAATAGCTTTAGATTTACAGAAAACTTGTGAGGATAGTACAAAGAGTTCCTGTCCACCCCTCACGCAGTTTCTCCTAGCGTACATTTGTTACAACTGATGAACCAATGGGGATGCAGTATTACTAACCAATCTCCATACTTCATTTGAATTTCATTAGCTTTTCCCCAATTTCCTCCTTCTGTTCCAGGATGTCATCCTTACATTACATTTAATCGTCGTATCTCCTTAGACTTCTCTGGACTGTGACAATTTCTCAGACTTTCCTTCTGTCTGATGACCCTGACAGTTTTGAAGAGTACGGGTCAGGTATTTTGTAGAACATCCCTTCATTTGGGTTTGTCTGATGTTTTTCTCATGGTTAGACTGGGAATATGGGCTTTTGAGGGGAAGGCCACACAGATGAAGTGCCATTTTCATGCTGACTTATTTTCGTCATGACTTATCGCTGATGAAACTCACCTTGATGATCGGGCTGAGATCCAAATTTGTTTCATATTATTTATAATTTAGAAAAGTTTCTTGCAGCTTCATGACCATTATTGGCAATGTCATGTCAAGTTGTAGGATCATTGTCAGATTTTGGAAAACCTCTGTCAAGTTTTATCTGTGATATGATGATTTAGAAGGATTTTCCGTACACTAGCTTCTGGCTCCATGCATCTCGAATCTTGTTTCTCCTCCACTGTCCATGTAACTCCAGGGCCTGGCAGCAAGGACAGATCCATAAAGCAATACAAGTTCTGGCTCTGCACCTTCACATCACGATGCTTGGGAAATTGGCCCAGGGGGTGGCAGAAATGTTCCTGGCAGCCACTCTGACCCCAGGATGGCTAGCAAAGACAATGGAAGTCATTATGAACCACATAAATGTGTTACACAAAATCCAGATTTGATGTATCCTAACTCAGCTTCCTCTTAGCTTCTTGCCCCAAGATGCTTCAGCCACTGCAACATCACATAGCACAAAAAGAAGGTGACAAATGGTAAACTGGAGAGGAAAGAGACAGCAGTTAAAATATCTCGCTTTGCAGGCTTTACAAAAACAGGTGAACGCATTGCTGGAACCCCCTTCTGGCCCTTGGAAGAGGCTCATTCAGGTGAGGGGCCCTGAAGCTTGAGAGCCAGTAGATTCGCCATAAATCTGGCTCTGCAAATGCCTCAGTCTGTATCGCTGACCCCATGGGCCCTGGGTCCAAGATGCTGCAGTCTGAGCAACTAGCCCCTCTGTCTCTGGAAATTAGATGTAGCAGCCTCTGTGCTGGAAAAGATGCTCTCCTATGCTTGCGCTGGTGTGTCACCACCTTCCAATTCAAAGTCTGGTGAGGGTGTTCTTGATTGGCTGAGCCTAGATCACATGCCACCACCCTCGCTGCATGGGAGGCTGAGAATATCTCTGTTAATTTGAGTTTATAGAGATGGGACAAGCTCTGACTTCTAGTGAAAGATCCCCAAACTGAAGAAGAAGACTCATTCTTTACGTTTGCGTGAAGAAACATGAAATGACACAAAAGGAATTAACGAAAGTGTTTCCTATGGCTGGAGGATGGATGGGAGATGAGGAGTATGGCTTCTTAATGTGAACATTTTCATATCATTTCGAGTTTTAAAACCTGTGCATATATTATCTAGTCAAAAATAAAATTTTTAAAGGGTAATACAATCATATTATCAAATGTCACAAATCTAGGTAATGTCTTTCTTTAGTCAACATTCCCAGCCAGGATTAAAAATGTGATACTACAAAGTAAACCACATTTAAATCTGTGTTATTTAATGCCACCAAATCCATCAGGCCAATTTGCTACCCTCCTTTCTTTGCCTATTTTGGCATCCTCCCAAATGGCTCATTTTCACAATAGCACCATGAATTGGCAGTGATTACCCTCGCTAGGGAGAGGAGAAACGGTGTGGATTTCCCAGACAATGCACCATAAGATGACTTGGTTTCTTGGGAGATTTCAGAACAGTTTCTCACACACGAAGGAGCCCTGTCAGAACCAAACACCACATCCGGTCCTGAGGTAGAGAGAACTAGTGAAACGATTCTGCAGATTTGCTCACTGCCCAGAGAGGACCCCTTAGGACTTGTGAATTTGTGTGTGTGTGGGGACGGGGGAATCACCATGCAGGGAGAGAGGTGGAAGCTTCCAGAAAGTGTTCTCTGAGGCAATCTTTGTCTTTTAGGAAGACCAGAATTCCTCTTTGTGAAGAGGAAGCCCTTGGTGGGGAAGACAAAGAGAGGATACAGCCAGGGTGATAATCAAAGTATTTAACAAGTTGTGTGGGATGACCAAGGAGAAGGGACTCCAGCCGTTACCTTAGTACCAGGTGTCCTGCTGGTTTTCTCAGCCCTGTCTCTGATCATCCACATCAGCATTTTCCTTCTCTTGGTGACCAGCGCTTCTATAGCTTCTCCAAAGCTCTGAAACCCATGGGATCGAGGAAAAGGAGGTAGAGAGACAACTCGATCCTAACTACTACTTTTCATGGACCAGCCAGATGCCACCATTGCATAATCTATACAGACCCCAGACAAGTAACGGAAGGTGCACCTTGCACTAAGTGGGTATTCAATAAATATGTTTGTCTTAGGGTGGAACATAAGCTCCTTAAGGGTAAGCTTTATGTTGATATTGCTGGAACTTAATCCGTTGCCAGGTACATTGAAGTTGTTCAATAGATATTAAATATAGATTGATTAAATGAATGTGTTGGCTACAGGCTCTGCCAACGTCTTTATGTAAGGGGCCTTCACTTGATTTTTGTCTTGGAGACACTCAGTACTCAATAATCCCAACCCAATCCAGTATGCCCTAGCCTGAGAGCAGGCAGACATGGGAACAGACCCTGTTCTTCATAAGCTTGTGAATAATCTTCTTGGGAACCCTGGATCCACCTGTGCTCACTCCTGGTTCCCTTGTCCCCCAAGGAGAGAGGAAGCTTGTCCTCTTTGGATTCCATTTGGAGCCTATAACCTGCCCCCACACCCAGGCCCTGTGCCTGTCCATCAGCACACGTGGAGTGTCAGTTATTCCGGATATAATTATCTGCTCTACCACCAGGTCAAGCTATATATAACTTAGAAACTTTCAGGGGCCCAGATTAGTCATCACAACCAATGTGATTCACAGACCTATTTGGTAGGATATTTAAAACAATTTTTTCAGGTGGACCACTCCAGTCCTGGATTTTTAACCAGAGAGGCCCACTCAAGCATCATAAGACAAGCACCCACCAAGAACAAGCTCCTGGTGTCTCAGCTCTGGGTATGACTCCCTTCCCTGCCATCTTCCCTGTCTAGACTTTGGGGCTTTGTTTCCTGTCATAGTCCTGAGGTTGCCCCTTGGGTACAAGGACGGTTGAGTTCCCATCTGATGCTCTGCCACAGATTTCATCCTTTGATCTGCCCTGAGGACAGGCCTCCCTGATTAAGAATGACCCCTGTGGGCAGGAAAGATTTACCTTGCCCAAAGAAAGATTTGGCCTTTGCCCTCAGCTTCTGCGGTAACTTCTAAGCCCTTGGAAGACCCTCCCTGATAAGAGTGCCTCTGTTTGTCCAGGGGGCCTTGAGCCACATCATAGTCTATGCACGACCGACCCCCAGTAAAGACTCCGGACACCAATGCTTAAGCTTCCCTGGTTAATAATACTCAGTGTGTGTTGCCGCACATCGTATCTTATCACGGAGAAATAGGTGCTCATGGTACAACTCTCATCTGATGATTCCATACGCGCCTCCTCCCTTGGCTGGTTTTAATCTGTATCCCTTTGCTGTAATAAACCTTAACCATGAGTATGTAAAAGACCTTCTAGCAAATTATTGAGCCTGAGGGTAGTCTTGGAGACCCTCAAACTTGCAGTTGGTGTCAGAGTGAGAGTGATCTTGGGGACCCTCGACATGTTAGTAACAGAAGTGAGGGTGGTCTTGGGGACCCCTGAACTTTACAACCCTAAAAGCAGAGCCCCAGCATTAACCTGCCGGGCCAGAACTCCCATGAGAAGCAAACATCCCAGACCTCGGGGACATTCTATTCTTACTCCTGTCCTGGTTGACAGGGGCCTTCAAAGTCACCCCATACTTAGAACTATCTCTTTCTACCACTGACCCCCCAGTTGCCCTTTGCAGCTTCCCCTGCCTCATTCTCAAGCCAGGTCAAGCCACCCTTCTTTCTGTTTGTCTTTTTATAGAAATGCTTTCTTTTCTGTCTCATTACTTTCTTTTATCAGGCACACACCCAGCCTCACACCCAAGTGAGATCCTCCTTCTAACAGTCAACTCCTGAACCATCAGAATCCACCATATCTTCATGCTAGCATTTGCCTATCATACCAGCCTGCTAAAAATAAGCTCCAGTATACAGACACAGGAAGATCCAGCTAAGAAAACCCCGGAAATTCACTATTTACCATAGATCTACATGTGGAGGTCTCGATGCAAATACAGAAACAAGAGGCCCCTATACTGTAGAGAAAAAATGATGAGACACGTGGGAATGACAATTCCACAGCTCTTATGAGACGAATCCATCTAACACGAGAGAAAAAATTAGATTCCCTACTCTATTTTTTCAATAGCAATCCAATTAATACTTGAGCTGAATGCCATTTACAATAGTATCATGTTTCTTTAAATCTCAGATTAAATGTTGGAGAAGTGCAGTAAAAATAATAATTTGGATCAAGTTCTAAAGAGCTCAATATGAGTTAATGAAAGTTAAAATTACAGAATACAGTGGAAGAAACACAATTATATTGCTTCCAAGTACTTACATAGGTTAAAAAAAATGGTAACCAAGTAGAAGTCTTATGGGCCAGTTGTAATAAGTAGACAATTTTCCTGTGCCACTTCACATTATTTTAATCCAAATTGGTATTACTCAAGTGCTTTGATAATGTGGAAAATATTTCCATTCTTAGTCAGGTTAAATATTTTCCTTTTAAGGCATCTAAGGTTGTTGAGTAAACTTTGCAAAATGGTAATTCTTGTCCCTCGTGAAGATAAAATTTGAGGGAGGAGAAAGGATGAGAGAGAGGCCTTCATTAATAAAGAATTACTTGATTTGAATGAGTTGGCATATTATAGTTCTACGAGATCAGGAGATGGATTACGCTCCAGATAAAAGTAGATACAGATTAAAAAATGTATGGTCCAAGAAGCTACTATTAACTCTTCACTCATTCATTTATTTATTCTTCCCTGCATTCCTTCATTCAGCAAACATTTCTTTAAGACCTATCTCATTTCAAGCCCCATGCTTAGTTTTGGTGATTCCAAGATGTGCAAAACACTATTTATGCCCTCAAGGAGTTTGCAGCCCACTGGGAGTTCCAAATGACTACAATTTGGGATAAATGGCCTCCTGGTGTGTTCTCGGACAGCACAGGGTGGGGGACACTCCCCTGCTTCCTGAGCATAGAGCTGGATATTTCCCAGCCTCCTTTGAGGTTACATGTGGCCGTGTCACTCAGTTCTCACAACGGAATGTAGACAGAAGTCATGTTGTCTACAGCTGGGTCTCGGCCTTAAGAGATGGGCGTGCCTCCCGCGCTCTTTCTTTCCCTTGGAACTGAGACATAGTGGTCCAGCTTTGCCATAGATGAAGACAATGTCCTCGGGTCTAAAGAATGATGGAGCAATGACTAGACAACCTGGGAAAAAATGCATTCATTGTCCAAAAGCCTGGCACCACTGGATGAGCAGATGGAACGGAACAGCCCACAAACTTGGCACATTCACTTTGCAACTGTCACTTGAGGGAGAAAAAAACAACTATAATTTTAAAACCACTTTAAGATGGAGTCTATTTATTTTTATTTTGAATATTTTCAAACATATAGCAAAGCTAAAAGAATTGTACAGTGGCCATCCTTATGCCCACAGCCTGAATTCTACCATTAACATTTTACTATACTTTTTTTTATTATTACAAATCTATCCATCCATCCATCCATCTATTCATCAATCAGTCCTTCTCACTTTTTGGACACAATTCAAAGTATATTGCAGATATCTTTATGCTTTCCCCTGAGTACTTCAACATGCATATTATCAACTAGACTTTAAGAATTGTTTTTCTTTTGATAGAAAATTTACATACAATGAAATGCACAAATCTGAAGTGCATCATTGTTGAGTTTTGACAAATATTACACCCACATAGCCCAAACCCCTGTCAAGATAAAGATTGTTCCATTTCTCCAGATGTTCCATTAGGGTTTTCTCTTACAGCAGTTCAGCTTTACCCTAACTCACACACAGAGTAAGAATTTTAAAAATAGCTTTGTGAGTCAAACATCTTTTGTGTGTCAGGAATTACATATGCATATCTCATTTAATTTTCATAATAATGTTATGATGTAGGTATGATTAGCTCTGTTCTATAAATAAAAAAAAATGAGATTGAAGAAATTGTCCAGGTTCACCCAGCTAATGGGTGCAGCCAGATGTGTCTGATTCCAAGGCCTGCCAACTTCCCACTGCTTGCTGTGTGATTGGCCCTACCTGGGGGCTCAAGGCTCAGCTTCACAGAGCAAGGACATTGGAGCCACATCTTGAGCCTCAGCCCTTGAAGACTGAGTTGAATCCATTCCCTAGAAGGATAAAGAAGTGATGGGCCTTCCAGGCAGAAGAAACATCACGTACAAAGGCAATTCAGTGTGAGGTTGTGGCATTTTGAGAATTGCTAATGTCTCCATCTGAATAGAGCTTAGAGTAATGATGTAGTGGCAGCAGAAGATGAGGGTTAAAAGTTGACCAGGATTCCAATGCTTTGCTAAGCGGATTGAACTTGGTCCTCTAGGCAGTGGGGAGCCATCAAAGGGGTTTAACCAGGGAATCGACATAATTAGATTTGCATTTAGAGTACTGTGGGTGATGTATAAAATTATATGGGAAAGACATAGGAGCTAAGGAGACCACTTATGAAATAGGTGAAATAGTCCAGAGACTTAAGGACCCAAACTAGGCAGTCACTGTGAAGACCGAGAGCACAGCTGGAGAGACAGAACAGAGAGTCCTGATCCTGACTATTCCCACTTCCTGGACAAACTTCCATCTCTTTTCTATGTGCTGATTAAGAAAATCTCTATTTATTTTGTGTTGGGGCCTGCTATTGTCTTCCAAAATACCCTCTACTCCCTTCCATGGTGAGAGAAGTCTCAGCTTGGTTAATTCAGATAAAAGCCATGTTTCCCAGCCTCCCTTGCAGCTAAATATGACCAGCTGTATGGCCAAGTTCAGGCTACTGGGACGTGAGCAGAAACAGTGTGTGCAACTTCCGGGGTGTTCCCATAAAAGGAAAGGCACCCATGTTCCCTTCCTTCCTCTTCCCTTTCTCGTGGGCTGGAATATGGAGGAGGGGTTCTTTGACACCTGGTTCCAGAAGTCTCTATGGATGGTAAAGCAACGAGAAGGAAAGATCCTGGGTCCACTCACAGTTGAGCTGCGACCCTGAACAGCTCATCTGGTCTGTTTCATGAGACAGAAATACCCCTCTATCTCATTTAAGCCACTGTATTTTGGGGAATCTTGTTCCAGGAGTCCAGTGTATAACCACGGAACAGTCCAGAGTAGCTAAGGAGATGCGTTCTTCTCATGTAGCTTCTAATCTTGATGACTCCTTAGGTGCAAAATGCAGTTACAAGAATTGGGGGGTAAGAATACTATCCCTGGAATGAGAAAGATAAGGGTTTGAATACAAGCATGCTGTTGGCTAGCATGCTCTCTGGACCCTGTTTTGTTGTCTTAAGATTGTTTCCTTCTGCAGAATCCAGGAAATGGTGGTGTTACTGTGAAGAGTAGTTAAAGTCTTTTTCTTGTATTGTAAAAAGCCTGTGTTGTCTACACAGGCCTGCTTGGTTCATGCTGGGCCTCCATGATGGTAGTTATTGTCATTATGAATAACTGGGTGGAGAATGAAGGGCAACCAGCCCGCCAGGGAGAGGCATGTCACAAAGCTGGTGCCAAGACTTACTGTCCCCTCTGATTGGCATCATACCTGCTCTCTGATTTTTTTTTAAAAACTTCACTTTTTTAGACCAGTTTTAGGTTTACAACAAAACTGAAAGGGAGGTACAGAGACTTCCCACATACTCCTTGCCGCCACACAAGCATAGCCTCCTCCATTATCAATATCACTCACTTCACTAGAATGGTACATTTTTTTTTTTTTTACCATGGATGGAACCTACATTGACATCATAATCATTCTAAGTCCGTAGTTTACATTAGGGTTCACTCTTGGTCTTGTACATTGTATGGATTTGGACAGAAGTATAACGACATGTATCCCTCATTATAGTGTCACATAGAGTATTTTCACTGCCCCCAAATCCTCTGTGTGCTGCCTATTCACCTGCCCCTCCCCCGCCCCAGGCAATCACTGATCTTTTCACCGTCTCCATAATTTTACCTTTTACAGAATGTCATATAGTTGAAATCATACAGCATGTAACCTTTTCAAATTGGTTTCTTTCAGTTAATAATATGCATTTAAATTTCCTCCATATCTTTTCATGGCTTGATAGTTCATTTCTTTTTAGCGCTGAATAATATTTCATTGTCTGGATGTGCCACCGTTTCTTTATCCGTTCACTTGCTGAAGGACATCTTGGGTGCTTCCAAGTTTTGTCACAACAAAATAACGCTACCATAAACACCTGTGTGCAGGTTTCTGTGTGGACAAATGTTTTCGACTCCCTTGGGTAACGACCAAGACGCACCATGGCTGGATCCTACAGTAAAAGCATGCTTAGTTTTATAAGAAACCACCAAACTATCTTCCAAAGTGGGTGTATCGCTGTGCATCCCCATCAGCAACAAGTGAGAGTTCCTACCACTCCACGTCTTTGCCAGCATTTGGTGGTGTTAGCGTTCCGGATTTGGGCCATTCTAATAGGTGTGTAGTGGTATTTTATTATTGTTTTGATTTGTGTTTCCCTGATGACATAGGATAAGGAGCATCTTTTCATATGCTTATTTACCATCCATATAACTTCTTTGGTGAGGTATCCGTTAAGGTCTTTGGCCCATTTTCTAATTTGGTTGTTTGTTTTCTTATTGTCGAATGTTAAGAGTTCTTTGTATATTTTGGATAACAGACCTTTATAAGATGTGTCTTTTGCCAATATTTTCTCCCAGTCTGTGGCTTGCCTTCTTATTCTCTTGATACTGTCTTTCGCAGAGCAGGAGTTTTAGTTTTAATGATGTTCAGTTTCTCTTTCACGGATTGTATCTTTGGTGTTTACCTAAAAAGGCATCACCATACCCAAGGTCACATAGGTTTCTCCCACGCTATCTTCTAGGAGTGTTATAGCTTCACATTTTACATTTAGGTCTAGGAACCATGTTGAGTTCATTTTTGTTGCTCTTGGATATTTCAATTCTTTATTTCCCCTTCTCGCCATCCCTATAAGAGAAGAGGTCTTGCACAATAAGCTGAAGTCCCACATGGGAATCCCAGCCCTACTGCTAACAAGATAGGCACCTTAGACAAGGTAAATGAGGTTTGTGGTCATCAGAGGGTTCAGGGCTTCTGCAAGACCAACCTACTTGGTTTGGAGAGGGATTTGGAGGGTAGCCTTGCGTTACAACCTGCAGAACAAGCCTGAGCTGCTTCGTCAGTTAGGTTCTCCACCGAGGCTGCATAGCTACCTCCTCCCACCCGGGAAGGGCTGTGCTTCAAGCCAATGGACTGCCCTTACCGAGCCTGCAGCCCCGTCTAACCACGGAGACCTCGTTGACGCAAAATACAAGGAAGGGACAGGGAAACTGAGTCTGTGTCTCAGGAGGCTGAGGTTGAATGCCTTCTCCTTCTGAGAAGTGTCTGGTCTGTGTCCCCTTTCCAGCAGGAATCGTCTTGTTGAGTAAGAGAGTTCTCCCTGTCTGTAACTTTCTGTCTGCAGAACTTAGACCTGTGGTTCTCATCTTCCCAGTGGACCAGCAACACTTGAAGAGCTTTGAGAAAAATCAGACCCCTGCACCCTACTGTCCAAGGAATCAGATCCAGCTGGTCCATGGTGGGGCCAGGGATTCATATTTTGAGAAAAGCACTCCTGAGTCAGTTTTTATAGACAATGCTCTAGATAGAGTGCATGGACACTGAGCTTGGTTAATAATTTTTGTAGTATTAACAACTTTTTGTAGCACAAGCCTTTCTGATGGACAGGGAAGGGCAACCCCTTATCTTGCCCTGGCATCTGGAAAGCCCAGAGTCCCGGGTTCTCCCCAACGCCACTGTACCCGTACCTCCATCCTCACTTCACACCCTCCGAGAGCAGGGGCTGAGAACTATTCAGCCCATTTTAGAAGCAGGGCCTGTTAAAGTGAAGGACGTTGAATAGCCCTGAAGTCAGAGTTTCCATCCAGAGGATCTTCCAAGAGTTTTCAACCTGGGACCATTTTCTTGACCACAAGTTGAAGAGGGACGCAATTTTCATGGTTGACTTGCGAGAAGCAGAGCGCCTCCCTCCTCCCTCTCCCTTCCTTCCAAGCCCATCTTTCTTTTTAGACGTGTCACTTGGCTCTGGGTTGGGGAGGAAAATCCTTGGAAAGCCCCGGGAGGGCTCTAGGAATGGAAACCCCAATTTTTTTCCTTGGCTTCTGATTTATTCTCTGATTTTAATGGATGACCAAGGATTTTCCGGATCTGGCCACAAAAGCATTTGTGGGGGAAAATAAACACTTTTGTGGAGAGGGGATGTGGGTAGAAGGGAGTTTAGGGTACTCTGAAAACATGGCCACTACACAGCTACAGGGGGCTCCGTCCCAGTGTCCAGGAGCCACCCTGCAGCAAGGATCATGGTCAGTGGCCTGCTCCACATGGATGAGATACGAATGCCCCATTGCCTGCCTGTCCTTGCCCTGGGCCTGCACCCCTTCTGTCACCCCCTGAGAGTGGGCTCTTCACCCAGGACCCTCTCCATGGCCACTCAACCCCCAGGGATCCACTTACCTTTGACCAGGACCAGCCAGCTCCACTGTGGGGTCAACTTCTTCAAGGGCCCTCAGCCCTCATCCCAGAATCTTCTGTCTTAGTTTCCTAGAGCTGCTGTGACAACGTCCCATACTCTGGGTGGCTTAGAACAACAGAAATCTATTGTCTCACAGTTATGGAGGCTAGAAGCCCAAGATCAAGTTGTCAGCAGGGCCAGGCTCCCTCTGAAACCTGTAGGAGAGGACCCTTCCTCACCTCTTCCAGCTTTTGGTAGCTCCACACGTTGCTGGGTTTGTGGCAGCCTAACTCCAATCTCTGTCTCCATCTTCACGTGGCCTTCTCTCTGTATCTTTTTAAAATGGCACCAGTAATTGGAGCTTGACCCTACCCCAGTATGATGTCATCTTAACTTATTACATCTGCAAAGACCCTGTTACCAAATAAGGTCACATTCTGAGGTAGTGGGGGTTAGGACTTCAGCAAATCTTTTTTTTTTTGGTGCGGGAGGGGAGGAGGGGACACATCTGGGAGGAGGAGGCGTTGAATTGGAAATGCCTGAACCCCCTAAGCTGAGCTAACAAGAGAATTTTCCATTTTTCCTTCCTTCTTTCCTTCCTTCCTTCCTTCCTTCCTTCCTTCCTTCCTTCCTTCCTTCCTTCCTTCCTTCCTTCCTTCCTTCCTCCCTTTCCTTCCCCTCCCACCCCCTCTGTTGCCTCTCTCCCTCCCTGTCTCCTGTCCCCTCTGTTCCTTCTTTCCATTACGCCTGCCCCCACCCCGCCTCCTCCATCTGTCCATCTGTCCATCTCCCTAGGAGGCCCCCAGTGAGAGGCACAGATGAGGAATGTCAGGCTACCCAGAATGGCACCAGCCGGACGAAGCTCACAGACAGCTCACAGGCCCTAGGGAAGGGGGAGGAGGCCAGTCTCAATCTGAATGTCCTTCTGCTTTGCAAACCTTGTCTCTGCTGCCATTTTTAGCAGCAGCTTAACTCGCAGGGACACTGCCCCGGCCCTCATGTTGTCATCCCAGCCCTGCAGGCGATGCCTCAGCTCTCCCTCCCTGCTGTCACGGGACACCCGCCGCCCTGCTGCCAGCCAGCCTGCTTTCCTGACATTGTGAGGCATCTGCCTGGACAGGCGAGGACAGTGCTGCAGTTACCGTGGAAACCTGAGTGCCTGTGGGGACTCTAAAGGGACCCTGATAATCCACTGGAAAGGCCCTAGACAAGATGTCAAGAGTTTAAGGATAGTGTCAACCTTCTGCATTAGGTCTCATCTGTGGCCTGTGGGATGTCACTCACTCGCCCTCCCTGGGCCCCAGCTTGCTTCTCTGGCAAGAATGACAAAACCTGGCTACCTGCTTGAAGTGGGAGAAGTGGAGATATAGGAAGCACAAACACAAACTACCATTTAGATGGATTATGTTGCCCATCGCATGAGGGCTTTTGTTTCACTATCCTTGGGGTTTGGGGTTACACATGTAGGAAGAGAGTGATGGAGAGAGAGATGGAGGGGAGGAAGGTGCCTCGTTCCTCTGTGGAGAGAGAGGTGCCGAAAAGCAGCAGTAGGCTCGGTTCTGATGAGAGGCATTTTGAGTCCTGCAGCCCCAGCGGTACCACTGGCCAGCCCGGGGATGCAGTGGGGAAGGGGCCCATCTCAAACGCCCTCTTCCCCTCCATCCCGCCCCAGGTCATGGTGTGGCTCAGGACTTCTGAAGCCTTCAGCTGCCTTTAGGACCAGGCGACATGTGGCCAAAGGGCCAATTCACCAAGGGCCTCTTCCTTCTGGATCTGCTGTGCTGGTGAGTGGCTGTGAAGCCCTTGGAGGTGCCACAGAGAGGCCCCAGGACTGAAGAGTATGAAAGAATCATTTTAACTTTGAGAAATATTCACAATTACAGTTGTTAGCTATAGCATCTTATTTAGGGATTTTTTGACAACATATAATTTTTGTGCATTGATTCATTAGGATGTATATCATTTCCTGTTTACTGAGCATGGTTTCCCAGGATCCACCCTCCTTCCTTCCTTCCTCCTAGTAGGGATAGAACTGCCCCGCTGGACTACATTTCCCAGCTTCCCCTGCAGCCAGCTGTGGCCATGTGACTTAGTTCCAGCAAATGGGATGTTGTGGAAGTGATATGTACCACGCCCATGGTTCCGCCCTCAGGAAAGCTGCTTGCCCTCTACACTTCTTATCCAGGCTGGAACGTGGACTTGGGGATAATGAACCAGTTCCAATGAGGAGGACACCCCAGGAAGCAGCGGAGAAGTACGATGGAAGGAACCTGGGCCCGGGGATGACCTGGTGGATCAGAACTACCGCATTCCCACCGCTCAGACTGCCCCAGACAGCTCAAACTTTAAATGTGAGAAAAATGAACCTTCTATCTTGTTTAAGTCACTCTTATTTTCGCCTCTGTTAAAGCAGCTGAACCGATATATCCTAACTGGATCAATAAGTAATTTTCTTTTTATCATGCATGCTTATTGATCTCCAAAACACTTGAGAGTTCAACTTGAACTTCCCCTTTCTTGTCAAAATGTCTGCTTACATGTTGCCTGTTTTTTCCTACTAACCAACACAATCTACCACTTTCCCCCAAAGGCTTTATTATATCCAGGTGGTTGGCCCAGAACACTTTAAAACAATATTCCGAGTCTCAAATAGCCAATGGAAAGGTCAAATCAGATGGCTCCACTCCAGAGAGGGGCTCTCAGAGTGAACCTTGGCTTTAGGAGTTGTAGGAAGCCATGTGGGCTCCATGACCTTATATCCCAGATTTTTATGACAATTTTAATTTAAAATATCCTGACCCAGTTCCCATAAATTTATTGGTAAGTGTGTGTGCCATGGTTTTTGTGGTCACACTCCCTACAGACCCCTCAGCTGAATGCCATCCCTTTAAGTCATTTATCCCTCTGGTCCTTTGACTGTCAACCCCAGAAGGGATCAGCTCCCAAGACTGAGGACCACTCCCTCTGAGCCACTTGCCCTGGTCTGCTCTCTGACTTACTTTTTCTCTTCTAAAACTTGAACTGAACTGCACCTATCTGTAGAGAGGTGCTTTTTTTTTTCCTTTTTGGAGAAATTAAGCTCCTTTAGAGATTAAAATTTGGCTCCCTCAGCTTCCTTACAAACTCACAATATTAAAACTGGGTCATAGAAAAATAGTCGTTCCATTTTCTAACCACACAACAGCTTCAGGCCGTGCCAGGTTCTCCTCCTCTGGGCCTGCCTTCTGGACAGGCCTCCTCTGCAAACTGCCCTCCTCCCTGGGCCAAGGGCACTCACCCTTGTCACTTACCAGCTGAAGCCGTGCTGTCCCCTTTTCCTTGTCATCACTAATTTATGCTATTGGCCTCCAGGGGGCTCCTCTCTACTCCCCGTTCGCTTCATCTCCCCCCTCCTCCCTCTAGGATGCATTATGATCAAGGGCAAGGACATTTTATTGGGCCATGGTACTAAGGGTAGAATTTTTGTCTGTCCCCAAGGGTTTAATGCCTTGTGACTATCGTAGATGGCATTATTATATGAAAATATTTGCTGGCCCTTCCTGAAGGAGATGATACTCTACTGTCCGTCTCCCCATCCCCAACATCAGGCATGGCATTGTGACTTGCTTTTGCCAACAAATGCAAGCAAAAGTCATGGGACCTGTGTCATCTCCAGGCAAAAGCTTTAAGAACCAGCACATGGTTTGCTGTGTGCCTTTTGCCACTTCTTCAAGGTGGACAATGGTCCAGAAAGAGGCTGCTTCGGCAGTCTGGATTCCAAAGGAGATGAACAAGCTGGGACGTAGTCAACCCGTGAGGGACACGAAGCTGGAGCAAGAAAGAAGTTTTTGTGGCAGTGAGTCTTTGCGGGTTGGGAACCATTGTTAATGCAGCGTAATGTAGCCTTTTCTGAGTGTTCTAGAACATATGAGGAAGTGGGCTCAGACTCTTTTCTTTCTGTGACATTCTGGTTAGCTGGCCTAGGATTGGGCATGCAAGGAGACTGCTGCCTCAGGAGAAGATGTTGTGTCTACCTCCGCTCTACGCCTTAGAAAGAATCTTTTTTTCCTCTCCTCATTATAGCTTTGGTGTGACCTTGATGTCATCTGTTTCCATCTGTGCCCTTAGTTTTCATCACTGGTCCACCTTAAGGTGGACACAGCCTCTCTCCCCAGGCCCTAGAAAGAGGCCATTTCACCAAAAGGACTAGTGAGCAGTACTGATTTTACTGAAGATTTCATAGGGAAGTTGGAGAGGTTTACACCACACATCTCAACTCCAACTGTGTCTGAGCAGGTCTGCATGATACGGTGTGTTCTGGAGCCAAACACTTGGGTTCAAACACCAGCTCTACCGCTTACTGTGTGATCTTGGTCAAGTGAGTTAAATTCTGTGTCTGAGTTTTCTCTTCTGTAAATTGGGGACAAAACACTTTCTTTCTACGAGGGTGGTTATTATCCATCTCTGAAAAGCATGAATGTTAGATTTGAACTGACATCTTTCTGTTGACAGCCTGCTCATCCTTTACCTATTTTTTCCCGATAACCTGAGATATCAACGCAAAATGATGCTGAATGGGAATACAATGCCTGACACACAACAAATGCACGATAATATTCGTCATCACTATCATTCTGTCTGTTACTTCAAAGTCTTCGTCATATATGCTTGCTTTCCTAAGTCACTTCCTCCCACAATGTCATTGGTGGACGTGTCTTCCCCTGGACACTCCCTGGCAGAGCATCCAGCCTCATGGGCTGCAGTGTCCTCCTTTCTGGATTCTGGCTCTCCCACTCCTTGATCCCCTTGTATGTTGAGGATGCTGGGCTCTGCTCTCTCCCTCTCTCTCATTTTCTCTCTCTTGCTATCAGCTGTCCCACCTTGGAGAAAGTACTTGCAAGACACAGCCTGGAACCTGCAGGGAAGTTCCCTCCCCAGAAGGAAGAGACAGTCTTCTCGAGGGGTTACAGCCCCAGGCACCAAGGGTGGAAGCTGTACTTGCTCAGAGCCGCCAGCCTCCCAAGCTGGGTCTTCTTACCGCCTCTGCCATTGCAGGCAGCCAGACATGGATCAGGTGCTCTTCAGAGAGAAACGTGTTGGCAATTTGGTCCTCAGTATCAGTGAGCTTAAGTTAAGGTTCTATCCAGACCTAGAGTGTTAGCATTTCAAGGATTATCTCTCAAACTCTGGTTGAAAGCATTTCAGGACAATGGAAAATTCTAGTTAACTCAGGCCAACCAAATGTGGCTGTATTCAAAAATCCAGAGCCAGGCCTGGGTGGGGCAGATGACAATGAGAACACGCCCAGAATTGTATGAAATGATCACATTTATATTTTTAGTGGCTATGTCACAGTTTTGGCTCATTTAATCTTGTGTTCCATTATGACCCTCAGATCTTCCTCATGGGACCTTTAGATTCTAATGAAATTCTCTATTTAATGGCTCAGAGGCCACGTGCCTAGTGTTGCAGAGAGTGGGTGTGGAGTCAGCAGACATCCATTCCAATCCGAGTTTCACCCTGGAAAGCAGTGTGAGGTGGAACAAGTTATTCCGAGGCTCACTTTCTTCATCTAGAAAATGGTGATGATGATGACGTTGTTAGGGTTCGACAGGATGATGTATGTGAAGTGTTTGGCCCAGGGCCTGGGACATGGTGCATTCCTGCTGCTTCTGCTGCTGTTGTTAATTATTATTACTGCAGGTCATCTGACTCTCCAGGCCCCCCTTGCAGCTCTTAGAAAATGATCTCGGACTCTCTGAGCCTGTTTTTATTGGAATCTTGGGGGGAAAATCGTGTTGTGAAGCCAGGTATTCATGCTTGCTTGTCCTCAGAGTCTTTGGTTATTAACACACATTGTTTGTTTACACATGTTGCCTCGCACCATCCTCACAGGGGCCCTGTGAGGTCAGTATTCCCATTCCCATTTCACGGATGATGAAGAGGCCCAGGGAGATTGAGACGCTTGCTCAAGGTCACACAGCTGGGGAGTAGCAGAACTGGAGTATGTTTTTTTTAACAAGCACTTTTCTAGCACTTTCTATGCTCCTGGCACTGTTTTAGTTGCTTTCTAAGTATTGCCTCACTCCATCCCAACAACTCTATGAGGTAGGTATCATTACTGCCTCCCTTGTGTGGATGAGGAAACTGAGGCACAAAGAGGCTATGTCCCTCGCCGGAGTCCATACAGGTTTGAGGAGCAGAGATGGAATTCAGACCCAGGCAGCCTGGTCTTGGCAGCCTCGTGAAGCTGTTCTTTCCCATACACTTCTCTAGGGGTTCTAGTTTTCTCAGTGGGCCAGTTGGCTGCCTTCCTGGGACAGACATGGCCCCCTTTCCTCATCCCCTCAAGACACTTAGAGGAGAGCCACTGCTCTGTGTTCATCCCACCAGGACCACAGAGGAGAATAGTCCCCTCCACCTCCACCTCCTGCTCAGAAGCCAGTAGGCTCTGGTAGCCAACTGGTAGAGCCAGAGGGGGCCAGGTGTTAGGTAGGCTGCCAGTGTAGACGGCTCATCTGCGAGTTCCTCAAGAGAATCAACTTGTCAGAGCTGTCGCCAGGTACTGGACCAGAGCTAGGGCCTGGTGACTTCTCTCTATGCCGATCCCACCACATCCTTAGCAGGACTCCCCGGGACATCATTTGATGGCATACAGACAAGCAAAAATTCTTAGAAAGACAACCTGCCCTGCCCAGTCTGTAAAATCCAGCTCCTGCTGGCCTGGACTTCAGCACGCGCTCAGTGTGTCCCTTGGCAAAATAACCTGCAGATTGTTGTAAGAGGAGACCTGCTTCCTCCCCAACTTGGAGTTTTTCTCCTTCGCCAGTCCTCCTGGGGTGTCTGTGTCAGTCCATCTTCTGCAACTCGACTCATTCCATCCAGGTCTGCAGCCCGGACTTAGACCGGGAAAGGACTTCAGTTAAGGGGGTCCGACTTTCCAGTCCACACAGACGTGGGGACTCCTAAAAATGCCATCTCTGCCTAACAAAGTTCCCCTAGCCTCTGCCAGAGCCCCAGCAAGGGGAGAGCTGGTGCTCCCTCCATTTTTTACCAACTTGAGTCATTAGGAAATGCCTCATCCTGAGTCAAATCGACTTTCTTAAACATTCCTCCCATTCTCCTAGTGCATCTTTTGGAATAACAAGGTCAAGACTGCTCCCTCCTCTACATGACAGACCTCTAATATTTAAGAGAAGCTCTTCTTTTTTTTCTAGTCGCCGATTCTCTGAGCTAAATATATCCAATTTTTCTCATTATTCCTACAGGATAGTTCCTAATTCCCCACCATTCTGAATGCCTTGATTGGAGTGCCCTCAAGATTGTCAATGCCCCCCACCCTTAAAATGAGGCCCCTGGAACCATGCCCACTGTCAGAACTGGAGTGAGTGGCAGGCAGCACAGGGCGGGGGTCAGGGGGTAGACATCCCTCACTGTGGTCTGGTCCCCTGGGGCGTGGGCTGCATTTCCTTTCCTTAGGAACTGGGTCACACTGATGGCTCACTTTGATCTTGTGTTCTCACATAAGCTGCTTCCAGTTATGTTTTCCCCCCTTTCTAAACTTGAACAAGAGATTTTTTTGAACTTAAATGCACGCTTATATATCAATTACTATTTAAACTCATCTTAATCCCTTCAAAATAAAATTCTAGTCAAATTCAACATGCTCCCTTGCCAATGGCATTATCTGAAGCTTTGCATTTCATATCATCTTTAAATCTGAAAAATCCTCTCACACATTTGTTCGAGAAAAATACTGAAAAGAAATTCTGTCCAAAGCAGAAAAAAGCATTCGGTTACCCATTAAAGAGAATTTTCCAGAAAAATGTCAATTGAAGACGCATCCTGTCACACTGATCACCAACAAATTTTAAGCAGTTGGCTTGGAAATTAGTTAGAAAAGGGATGAAGTGATCATCATCAGTCAACCAGTGGGTTAACTCAACCAGCTATCAATGTGGTGAGTAAGATTCCATCTCATCCACCACAAAGATATCATGACAGACTTTGTCAAATGCTTTGTGGAAATCAAAGTAGGTGAAGGATCAGTTACCTGCCCTTTAATACTAACACCCTTTAAAAACAAATGAGATTGGTTTGTTTTTTAAGAATACAGGCTGATTCCTACTGATGACTAAATTTTAAAATGTCCACAAATCATCTTTTTCATGCTTGAGTCTGATAAGAGTATCTTATCCTCTGGCCACGTTGATTGGTTTGGAAATGGGCATGTGACCCAAGCCAGAAGAATCAGAGGCAATCTAGAAACCTTTGCTGGAGGTATTTAGAACTATTTATTCCTCTTTTCACTGAAATTGCTGAACTTGGAGGAGATAAACCTGGGGTATCTTCACCACCACATGAACTGGACTACCAGAGAATGAAGTCAACATGGAGGTAAGCAGAGGAACAGAGTGGACGGGAATAAATCCTTGTGACATTTTCTGACACCTTGATCTAGGTGTATCTGAAAACAGAACCTCACTTGGACTTTTCAGTTACAGGAGCCAATAATTCCCTCGTTTTGGCTAAGCCCCTAACTTTTTGAAATTTACATCTATCTCATTTTGTCAACCCCCACAGTCCAAACCAGTATAAGCATTTATGGCTATCTATGTCCCTCTAAGTGTGGCTTTAGCTGCATTTCCACAAGCCTTAATATGTCACAACTTAACTAGCATTCAGTTCAAAACATTTTCTAATATCCATTGTGATTTCTTATTGGACCCATGGATTATTCAGAAGTGTATTGCTTAATTTTCAAACATTTGGGGCTTTTCTAGATATCCTCTGGTTATTATCTCCAGGTCCCACCAGTCTGTGAATGTATGCACAGGCTCTCATTTCCCATAAATTTTCCCTCAACAAAAGTTTTGGGGACTCCCCATAGGTGTTTTTCTCACGTGTGGTCATGAGTAAGTTCTCCATCCTCAGATGCCACCTCATTCCCACCTTTTCCTGATGCAAATTTGCAGTGTAGTGTGTCATCTCTCATAGGAGCAGAGGCCTGGAGCCCTCTAGCTATAAAGCTGTGCCTCATTCAGTAGTGGAGGGGGGAAGAATGTCCTGTGTAGATGTATTTAGTTTGCCTGTCCAACATCCCTTCCTTGGAGGAACTATGCTTCCCCTCTTCCATACAGATCTAGTGGGGCTGTCAGTCATTGTAAAGTGCCTCCCTCTACCCTTCCCTCTGCAGAAATTGGACATGAATGGCCAATCAGAGTTTTTCTTTGGAATTCTTTATAGCACTTCAACAGCTACCCCTTGCTGTCTTCTTCTACTGCAAGGTTGTGAGTGTGGGGCTTCCAGGGGCCGTGTTCACAGCCCCATGGGAAAGGCCTGCAGAAAGAACAAAGTCAAACAGAGACAAGTAGAGGTGAGAAGTGGAATGAAAGATAGAAAAGAGCCCTGCTAACATCATTTGAGCCCTTAGATCCATTTGAGGCTGGGAGTTCCCCTGTACTTTCCATTTTCATGATCTCGCAAATTTCCTTTTTGCTTATTTTTTATTTAATTTTTTGATGAGGAAGATTAGCCCTGAGCTAACATCTGGCCCAATCTTTATTTTCGTATGTGGGATGGCTCCACAGTGTGGTTGATGAGTGGAGTAGGTCTGCTCCCGGGATCCAAACCCGCAAACCTGGACCACCAAAGTGGAGTGCACAGGACTTTAACCACTCGGCCATGGGGCCAGCCCCTCCTTTTTGCTTATTTTAATTTGGGTAATGATTTTGTCACATTAAACCAAAAGAGCCCTATATTGCTTCAGGGTGGGCTGAATGGTGACCTCCAAAAAGGTATGTCCATGTCCTAACCCCTAGAATCTGGAAACGTGACCTTGTTTGGAGAAAGGGTCTTTGCAGATGTGATTAAGTGAAGGATCTTGAGATGAGACCATCCTGAATGATCTGGGTTAGCCCTAAATCCAATGGCAGGTGTCCTTATAAGAGACACACAAGAGAGAGGAGAAGACGGTCACGTGAAGATGAAGACAGAGATTGGAGTGATGCACCCACAAGCCCGGGAATGCTGGCAGTGCCAGAAGCTGGAAGAGGCATCAACCAGAATCTCTCCTGGAGCCTCTGGAGGGAACGCAGCTCTGACGACAGCTTGATTTTGGATTTCTGGCCTCCAGAGCCGTGAGAACAAGTTTCTGTTGTTTTAAGGCACCAAGAGGTACCTGAGGATGGTTCTTTGGGCCCTGGTGTTGTATGGTGTTTTGGATGACAGGGACTGTGCCAACAGATGCTCTGCTGCATCCCAGACTACCTCGTCCCTTGACCAAGGAAGTCTTCTCACCCTCAGTCTGCCTCGTTCTTCACTCACGCCAGGAGTCCCCTTAACAATAGGCCCCTGGCAGTCTGTCACCCCCCCCCCCACCATTGCCCATTGCGGAGGGGAGCGTTAACAGCTCAGGCATTAGAGTTGGCTAGAACAAGATTTGAATTCCAGATTCCCATGAGCCCAGGGACAAATTGCCTTACATCTTGGAACTCCATTTCCTCAGTTGCAAAACTGGGATCCCTAACTCACTGGGTATCATACAGAAAATACATGCAAAGCACACATCAGGTGACCTGGTCCACGATCCACGGTCCATTTACTCGGTAAATACAAACGATGAGCGTTAGTCAGTTCCGGCTGCTATAGCAAAAATATCGAAGACCCAGTGGCTTAAACAACAGAAATTTATGTCTCACAGTTCTAGGGGCTGAAAGTCTGAGGTCAGGGCACCAACACGATCCGGTTCTTGGCAAGGGTGCTCTTCCTGGGTTGCAGACAGCTGCTTTCTTGCTGTGTGCTCACAAGGCACAGAGAGAGAGAGAGAGACAGGGCAAGTTCTCTCATCTCCTCTTATAAGAGCACTGATCCCATCATGAGGGCTCCCTCTTCGTGACCTAATTCCTTCCCAAAGGCCCCACCTCCAAAGACCATCACAATGGGCATTAGGGCTTCAACTATAAATTGGGGAGGGGGAACATATTCAGCCCGTAGCACTAAGGTATGTTGCTAGATATATTTGAAACCCAGCTTAGGACTTTATTCAGACATTGAGCGGCAATATATTCAGAGAAGGTGTACCCAGCCTTGTGGCGGTAAATCATGGTTTGCCAGGGATGGGTTAGGAGTGGGCATCGGACACAGTTTTGGCTGATGAGACGAGACAGGGAATTCTCCTGCGGTTTTCTAGGAAAGATTTCCTCCCAGATAAAAACAGGCACACCAAGAGATGCTCACTCATACTTTGTGCTTTTGGACACTGTGATGTAAATACACAGTGCATCGAGTGCTGGCAGCCATCTTGTGACCATGAGGCAAAACCCCAGAAAATCTCAGTGAGCAGACATACAGCCCTGATGTCAACAAGCTGCTGAATTCACCAACTCTGCAAATACCAACCTCCAAATCTTTTGATGTGTGAGATAATAAACCCCTATTGTCTAAGCTACTCTTGCAGCTGAAATCCTCCTTAAATGTTATTCAAGGACTTTACATATTGTGTAATTGTTCTTGCTAGCAATGCACTATTTTTAGGCTTAACAGGCAACACCTTAAAGCAGTGCTATGACAACTTTATTATTTGCAACTCGCTCCTCACTGAGAAACCAAATAAAGTTGCATCCTTAGGGTTCTGTCTCCTACTGCAATATTTTCTCATCACGTGGGGGGAAAAATCTTTTTCTACCAAAATCTCTCTCCCTATAAATCTCAACACATGGTGATCCATTTCTGCAGTGGGAATATTTGTCACTTTAAAACCCAATCACAGCAGATGCCTCATCTGGGGACCGAGAGAACAGGAGAGCAACTTTCTAAAATTCTGTGCTGAGTCCGACAGAGTCAGGAGCTGCGTTATCTGGGTGGTGAACCTTGCTCGGCTCTGACTGCGAGCTTTGTCTTGTTACTTTCCAGTCCTCCCTCCATTAATTTCTCTTGAAAAGAGGCCAAATTCTCCCCTCCTCCGCTCAGCAACGGGCAGGCCTCTTTGAAAGGGGCTCCAGGGTCCAGTTGCTGTGTGACTGATGGTGACTAATTTAAAGGAGGCTGAGGGGAACCCTTGCTCTTGGGTCCATAAATCCTCTCCACTCTGCCTCACGCAGTCACCACAGGGGCACTCTCCCCGCGTTCTAGGGAAGCCCTCGAGAACACGCTCTGATAAATGAAGAGTTAACCCCTAACCGCCAGGTTGAGAATTAAGAGGGTTTGGATGCTACGGGGCCAAGTCTTGCCTCCTCTTCCTCATCTTTCTCCCCTTCCGTCTTCACCTCCTTCTTGCCTTCCCCACCCCCATCCTCATTCCTTAGATTACTGCCATGGCCTCCCTACTGGGGTCTAGATTTCCACTTTTGTCCCCTACAGGCCACTGGCACAGAAAGCAGAGAGAATCTCCAAAACCAGAAATGACTTGAAGTAATCCTGACACCCTCCTGCTCAAAACGTTCCAGTGCTTCCCCTCTGCTTGGAATAAAATACAGAGTCCTCACCACAGTGCCCGTGGGCCTACATGGCTCTCCCACCCCACGCACCTCCACCTCCGTTCAAGGACACACAGCCCTGGGCCTCTGGAGGTCCCTCAGTCTCCAAGCCCACTCCGTAGCCCTTCGCACCTGCTGTTCCCCAGCTATTTGTACAGCTGACTCCCTCAATTCATGTGGGCCCTTGGGAGGCACCATCTTCTCAGACAGACCTTCCTTGACCACTTAGTTTCAGTCTGGAACCCTGGCCACTCGCTGGCTCCTACTTAACTCTTTCTTTGGTGGGGGTGAGATCTAAATATATTTCTACTTTATTATTTTTTTAATTGAGCTATAATTGACATAGAGCGTTGTATCAGTTTCAGGTGTGCAACATAATGATTAGATATTTGTGTATATTGTAAAATGGTCATCATAATAAGTCTACTTAACATCCATCCCCACACATAGTTACAATTTTTTGTGTGCGATGAGAACTTTTAAGATTTACTCTCTTGGCAACTTTCAAATATACAAAATGGGACTGTTAACTATAATCTGTATGTTACGTCCCCATCCCTGACTTTTTTTAAAGCCATGTTTATTGAGGTATAATTTACAGACAGTAATATTCACCCTTTTTGCAGGTGCAGTTCTCTGAGTGTTGACCAACATATACAGCTGTGCAACCACCACAAACAACGTGGAGAATATTTCCTGTACATCAGAAAGTTCCCTCGTACTCCTTTGTAGTCGATCCCTCTCCACCCCCAGCCCCTGGAAATCACAGGCCTGATTTCCGTCCCTCTACTTTCGCCTTTTTGAGAATGTCAGATAAACAGAATCAGACAGTAGGTAGCCTTTTGCGAACGGCTCCTTTCACGTAGCAAAGTGCTGCTGAAATTTGTCTGCATCATGTGCATCCATGGTTCACTCCATTTATTGCCGAGGAGGACTCCACGACAGCAGATACCACAATGTGTGTAATCATTCAGCTGTTGCTCTCAATGCTGTTGTTTCCAGTTTCTGGCTTTTACAGATAAAGCCGCTGTGAACAACTGTGGTTAGATTTTTGTGTGATGTCTGGGAGGGCAACTGCTGGGTCCTATGGTAAGTTTATGTTTAGTTTTTTTAAAATAAACTGTACCATTTTATATGTTGATTTTGATAAAGGCCAACTTATTAATATTTTATTTTATGGATCGTGCTTTTGCCTTCATGCCCAAGAAGTTTACCTAACCCCAGATTACAAAGATTTTCCCCTATGTTTTCTTCTAAAAGTTTTACATTTTAAACTTCGATCTATAATTCATTTTGAGTTAATTTTTTGTATAAATTGTGAGGTTTAGGTCAAGGTTTCTTTTTGTTTCTTTGTTTTTGGATGTCCAGTTCCATTGATCTATGTACCTATCTTTTCTCTTAATTACTGTATCTTTATAGTACGTATTAAATTCAGGTAGCATGATTTCTCCAATTTTATTCTTCTTTTTCAAAACTGTTGCTGTTATTCCAATTCTTTGCTTTGCCATGTAAGTTTTAGAATCAGCTTGTCTATAACTATGAAAAATTATCCTTCTGGGACTTTGATTGGAATTGTGTTAATTCTATAGATGAATTTGGGGAGAATTGACATCTTTGCTATGTTGAATCTCCCAATCCATGAACATATTATGTCTCTCCATTTTTTGGATCTTTGATTTCCATCAGCCTTTTTTGTGGTTTTCAACATAAAGATTCTGTGCAATTTTTGTTAGCTGTATGCCTTGATATTTCATCTTGGGGATGAGAGGAGGTATTGAAAAATTTCTTGATTTTTAAATTTCAGTTTCAGTGGTACATGGCAAGTACATAGAAATATGATTGACTTTTTTGAATATTGACCTAAATGTCTTGTGTGTGTTCTTGTCTTGACTTGTGTGTTCTGAAAATGCCGTTTATCAGATTGAAGAACTCTGTGCCTAGTTTGCTGAGGTTTTTTTTTTTTTTTTTGAGGAAGATCAGCCCTGAGCTAATATCTGTTGCCAATCTTCCTCTTTTTGCTGAGGAAGACTGGCCCTGAGCTACCATCTGTGCCCACCTTCCTCTTTTGTATATTTAGGACACATGCCACGGCATGGCTTGACAAGCAGTGCATAGGTCCACACCTGGGATCCGAACTGGCCAATCCCAGGCTGCTGAAGCAGAATGTGCGAACCTAATCACTGTGCCACCAGGCTGGCCCCATTTTGCTGAGATTCTAACACTCATGAATGGACGTTAAATTTTGTCACATGCTACATCAGTTGATATGATCTTATGGGTTTTCTTCTTTAGACTGTTAGTATGGTAGAATGTTTTGACTTTCTAATATTAAACCAGCCTTGAATTCCCAGAATAAATTCCACTTGATTGTAGTATATTCTTCTCTCTGTATATTGCTGGATGCAATTTATTAATATTCTACAATAATCTTTACAACTATATTTATGAAGGATATTGGTATCTAGTTCTTTTACCGTGTCTTTGGTTTTGGTATCAGGGTCATTCTGGGAAAGGTTCTAGCTTCTTGTTTTATTTTTCTTTATAACGTTTATCTACTGGCCTCTCTTGGTTTCCCTCCATGATGGTGGGGGTCTTTTCTCCTTTGATGGCTGTTCTAGCCTAAGTGTCTAGAAGAGTGCCTGGCACATAGTAGGCAATCAATAAATAAGTGTTGCTGAATGAATGAATGCACTCCGCCTGAGTCAAGCAAGAAAAGTGGAGACCAAAAGGAAAAGGGCCAGAGAACCCAGGAAGAGGACTTCAGCTCGAGTTGAGCTTAGAAACGTGATGATACAAAAATGATGTTGAAGACACTGTGTTTCAGTAGTGAAAGAGGAAGGACTGCTTTGGGGTCAGACTGTCTGGGTTTGGGTCCTGCCTCTGCCACTTACAGCTGTGTGTCCTTGGTCAAATTGATTAGCCTCTTGGAGTTTCCATCTCCTCTTTCACCGTGCGAGGAGGATGTCGACACCCACGTGGCAGGGTTGAGACAGGCGATGATGATGCGAGGTCCCTGGCAGAGCATCAGCCCTCAATACATGGGATTTATAGTAACAATAATAGTAGGTTCTCTACTGAATGGCTTCCAGGAGTCACTTCTACAACCAGAGATGGATATGAACTGAAAAATAAGCCAGAGCAGACCGGAGGGAACTAACGCCCACCTGCTCAGAACTGCTTGAGATCGGAGAAGCGTTTAATTCCTCTTCAGTTTACCCCAGGTAAGAGAGCAAAAGTAATTAGAAAAACCTGAGCTGACTCGGGCACTGACAACCCGGTCTTCTCCCAGGACCCACCTCTGCCTTGAGGCCGGTGTTGGAGCATCTTGGTCCTCACCAGACCCACATCTGCAGTAGAAAGACTTCTGCCTTCCTATGGACGAAGGGAGCTGGGAGACACAGTCGGAGGGGAGGCAAACTCCAGGCTCAGAGACACCCAGTAGGAAGGCCTGGGTTTCTCAGTGAAAGCTGAAGCCGAGAAAGTTGGGACATTAGGAAACATGAGCAGAGTATTTGGTCATAGTTACCTTCCAGTTCCCAAGAGAAGTAAAATGCCTAAGAGAGAAGACATGGGACAAGGGCAAGACTAGAACATTCTTCTATCCTGGGATCCCAAATGGGTGTGATTAAAGGAAGATGGGTGTCGTGGAGGGAGAACGCATGAGACAAAAAATCCACAAACCCACCTGCAGGATTTTGTGAAATGTCGCACACGACTCCAGGATGCTATAGCCCCCGGGACTTCAGAGCCCAGGCTAAGCTCCTGTGCCGCCATGCTGTGCCGCCCAGCTGTCACAGGGCACCCATCCTGGCCCTTTCCCTCACTGGATCCTCCTCACATTTCTTGGCATCCACCCTGTACCAGAGTGTACACTTATTTGCCATTATCCCAATCAGCATAAGCAAAGGCCAACTTGAGAGCAAAATGTTAGGGGTCATTGTGCCTTTCTATTAGAAAGAAACACCGAAATGACTTCTCCGAATCAATTTGGCTGTAATGTAACTACTATTTCCCATGTGCAAAAGCACAACTAAGAGTCAACATCAAACCAAGTCTTTTTAATTTCAGAAAGTGTTTATTTCCCCTCCGAGGCCAAGCAATATCCTTTCATTTTGTTTGTACGTACACAGCAAGAAAAATAAGAAACTAAAGGCAACTTAAGAAACAGGCCTTTCTCCCATATAAAATGTGTGTTGCATTCCTGGCTTGACATGTTATGTTCCCCAAGTGTGAAACAAGAACCTTGGGAGGTCGTTGTCCATTTGATGGAAAGCCAGTATTCAGCAGGGTCTGCCGGAATGGGCAGACTCGCTGGTCGTGGTCTGTGGCACAGGGACGAGACTGCGGCTTTGACCAATTGAAAGCTTGCTTAAGCTCTGCGAGAGCAAGAAGTAAACACATGTGAAGATGGGGACCCTGAGGCGAGCCTCGTCACTTCCATGTTTAAATGATTAGCAGCCAGAGAGCAAGGAGGAAAAGGGTTGGGAGAAGGGCCAGTGCCCCCTCCTTCACCCCGCACGGAGGGACCTCGGGCACCCAACACGCAGCAGAGCCTCCAGGAAGCCACAGCCCCCCTTCCGGGCTCGGTCACCCTGTGGCGAGGTGGAGGGGCCCAGACACATTTGCACATCTGGTTCTGATGACTGAAAACCGGTCCGAGTCGGAGTGGGGTGAGTTTCCCAGAACAGCTGCCGGCCCCCGTTCCTCCCTAGAAGGCCTTCTCCTCCCACCGTGAGGAAGGGAAGCAGGCTTCTCCTCCTTAGCAAGTGTGTTCTCGATAACGTTGGCCACCAAATGAAAACGCAACTGTTCAAGAGATTAATAACTGCTCACCGTGAAGAGGAGATTCTGTTAAAACAGAGTATTTCCTTTCTCACTTGGCCGGAGCCAACCATCATTTTGGAACCCATGACTCTAAGAAGGACAAGATGTCTCAGTCAGAGCGAGGGCCTGGCCACACGCTCACAGTGGGAGCTCTGCAGACTGGGCTAACCTCTCTGTGCCTGAGTCTTCTCACCTGTGATCCAGGAATAGGGTTGAGCTCAAACATTCTGAATTCTGGATAACAAATCACAAGCCTCAGGCTGCAAACTCCGTTCTCCATAAAGCATTTAGCATTAAGGCTGTCAGAGAAGGTGCTGGCATTCAAGGAGATGCAGAACAGAAAGGAACCATGGCTGTTCACAGTCCAGATCCCTGTGTGCCAGGAGTGATGGCCATCCTTGCGAGTCCACTCAGCCAGGCTATCGCACCCAGTGACTTAATCAATCTCTGACCTAGGTGCTGCTGAGGAGATATTTTGTAGATGTGGTTAACATTGACAGTCAGTTGACTTTAAGTAAGGGAGTGATAATAGCGTGGGTGGGCCTTATCTAATCAGTTGAAGGCTTTAAGAGCAAAAACTGAGATTTCTCAGAGGAGAAATTCTGCCTCAAGACTTTAACATAGAAACCCTGCCTGGGGCCGGCCCGGTGGTGCAGCGGTTAAGTGCGCACGTTCCGCTCAGGCAGCCCGGGGTTTGCCAGCTCAGATCCTGGGTGTGGACATGGCACCGCTTGGCGAAGCCATGCTGTGGTAGGCGTCCCACATATAAAGTAGAGGAAGATGGGCATGGATGTTAGCTCAGGGCCAGTCTTCCTCAGCAAAAAGAGGAGGATTGGCGGCAGATGTTAGTTCAGGGCTAATCTTCCAAAAAAGAAAAAAGAAATCCTACTTGCATTTCCAGCCTAGTGGCCTTCCCTAGGTTTCAGACTTGCCAACCCCCACAATTGCATGAACCGATTCCTTAAAATAAGTCTCTTTATGTAAGGGAAGTGGTCCTAGATCACGTTATTCTAAGAAATAGAGACAAGACTAGAGCCCAGACCTCCTTAGATTCGTACTTCCTTCCTGTCCTTGCCGCCAGGACTCACGGCTCTTCAGTTTACTCCACTACAACTGAAAAATGTATTTTAAAATGAACTTCACTTTCTGAAAGAATTTAGAGATCGCTCCAGCTGAGCAGCATTTTTCACTGCGACCCACAGAAACGAATGCATCTTATGCTGCAAACTCATCTACGCACAGGCGCACGAACGCGGGTAGCATGTAATGAAACCAAACTGTCCTGAAATGGTATTTTTCAGATGTACTACATCTGATCATTTCTGATGTGGGCTCGGTGAGTCAAGGAGTCAAAAGAAGAATTTCCTGGACTCTCAAGGTCTGGCAGGAGTGCTCTTTTATTCAGAGAATAGCATGGAGTAGCTTGGGGACAGGACCCACGGGCAGTGAGAGCTGCAATGTGTTGAGGGTTAGAGCTAAATTTATAAGGCATAGGTATGTGAGTTATTTCTTTATAAGACAAAGGAAAGATCATGAAAAAAATCATTAAAATGGTATCAGTTCTGGTGGGGTCTGGTTATTGGGTGGTCCTATAACTTTGGATAAGAATCAGATCGGATCGAGTCAGGAGGTCCTATGCTTCCCGGAGGACAGCAGAGATCAGCAGCGGGGCAGGACGCCTGGGGCTTCTCTCTGGGGCAGGGGCAGCCTCGATCCTCAGCAGTTTCTATTCTATTTCACTTCCTTTAAAAACATGCTAGTCCTATCCGTGCAATCGCTTGTGTGAGCCATAATTCCCTGTTGCGGCGGATGCCCTGGTGCCCATGACACATCTCCTGGAGCCACCTCTGACCTGGGTTGCAGCTGGGGCGGAAAGTTCAGGGCAGACCCAGCTCCCTTCACTCCCTGTGGCCCGCAGGCTGTGCACAGCTGTCCACTTCGAACCCAGGGGCCTTGTGATGACCCCTTTGGCTCCCACACAACACGGCCTGGAAGTGTGGAGGAGTTAACACACCCCGGGACCATGCTCAGCCAGTGGGGAGAGAAGTTGGCGGCGGGGTGGCCCAGCCTCCCACCCTTCAAGCAGACCATTTGGAGCAGCATCGGTATCTGTATGCTTCTCAGGAGGACCCCTCCCTTGGAGAGTGGAGCCCCTTGCCCACAGCAGTGACCGTGATCATGCATCTTACATTAGCTCCTCCTCTTTTCCTGGGTCACCCTCCACCCTCCTCACTACTGCCTCCTGGGATTGCCTCCCAAATCAGTTACCCCCCCCCAAGACTAGGCCTCAGGCTCTATTTTCAAGGAAGTCCAAACCAAGACCCACTGGCCCTCTTCCTGCAGGAAACTTCTGGAACCCCCTTCAGATGGTCTCCAAGAATTTGCTGGTGTCTCCGGGGATGACGGGAGGCCACATTGCCTGAGCTAAGTCTTCCCACTGCCGGACAAGACAGGAGGATGGAAGTGAGCCTAGGAGTATCCAGGCCTTTCCATGAGTCCAGCGCTGTGCTAGCGGTTTCTTTCACCCTCATTGTTAAAGAGTAGTTTCTTTTCTTAACAGTTAAAAACAGACACATTAGTTTTTACAACAGCTTTTCCAAGATAGTTACACACCATACAATTCACTCATTTCAAGTGTACAATTCAATGGTTTTTCATATTCGCAGAGCTGTGCAACCATCGCCCAATCAATTTTAGAACATTTCCATCACCCAAAAAGAAATCCTGCACCCATTAACGGTAACCACCCATTGCCCTCCAACCACCATTACCAACCCCCGCCACCCCAGCCTTAGGCAGCCACTAATCTACTTTCTGTCTCTATGGATTTACCTGTTCTGGACATTTCATACAAATGGAATCACACAATATGTGGTCTTTTGTGACTAGCTTCTTTCACTTGGCACAATGGTCTCAAAGTTCATACATGTTGTAGCATGTGTCAGTGCTCCATTCTTTTTTTATTACTGGATGATATTTCATTGTACGGATATGCCACATCTTGTTTACCCACTTCTCATTTGATGGACATTTTGGTTGTTTCAAAAAGTAGTTGCTGTTGGAAACCAAAATTGGCCTCAGAATTCTGTCTGAGCTTTGACCTCCTAGGTTAACCCATGACAAACAATCCTCCTGCTCTGTTTGAAACCCCTTTAATGAGTGAGGCTCTTCACGCTAACCACCCACAGTTGCTGATGTGGGGACATGGACTCTAGACCACGCCCCACTCACCACACTGATCACGTTCCTCTGACAAATTCCCGTTTACCACAACCACCCTACAAGTGGGATGGTCAGCGTAGAATATCACAGCAAGTACTTAGCCTTTTAATTATTCATTTATATTATAATGACAAAATGACAAGCTGAATGGCAATCATCTAAGAGGCTCTGTCCAAAAGAGGGTACATCCAATTTTTGTTTTTTTAAGTATTAATATGCTCTGAGAAAACCAAGTAAGGGCCCCTCGACATTCCTCTGGACAAGTGGGAGGGCCCAGCTGCAATAACAGTGCTGTCCACTCAGGAAGCCTTTGTGAAGTGGCTTGATAATGTTCTTTTCTCAGCTGTGTAAATGTGACCACATGATTACTTTCAGCTGAGGAAGGAGCTTGACAGGGACAGGCCTGCTACACAGGTGTCCAAGAGAATGAAAGGGATGCAGAGGGAGGGAAGGGGTAAAGCGGGCCCAGGGCTCTCTTGTACTCCTCCTCAGTATGGATCATTCTAGCTGCATTATCTTTGTGTCAGGAGTTTGTCTTCCCAGATCACAAAAGGGCTCCTCTCGTACAAGGGCCCATCTTCAACATGTCCCTGGTATTCCACAGAGCACCTGCCACCGCCCCTGCACACAAAGTATGTGCTCAGTAAATACTTTTGGAGAATAATAGATAGATGGCGGATGGATTGATGGTGGATGGGTGGATGGATGGATGGATGGATGGATGGAGAGATGGATGGATGCGTGGATGGATGGATGGATGGATGGATGGAGAGATAGATGGATGGATGCGTGGATGGATGGATGGATGGATGAACAGATGGACTGGTGGATGGATAGATGTATGGGTGGATGAATAGATAGATGGATGGATGGATAGATGAACAGATGGACTGGCGGATGGATGGATGGATGAATAGGTGGATGGTTGGATGGATAGATGGATGGAGGGATGGATGGATGGATGGATAGATGAACAGATGGACTGGCGGATGGATGGATGGATGAATAGGTGGATGGTTGGATGGATAGATGGATGGATGGATGAAAGGAGGAAGGAAGAGAAGGAGGAATAGAAACACATGACCACAAACAGAATCTTCACCTTACTGGCTAATCAACAGCTTGTGCTGAGAAGCAGCTGGTCTAGTCCCGAATGTGGCCAGTTTCTGGAGGCTCACCCTGCTTTTTCCAACTGGTCAAGGAGTGTACCTTTTCCACATACCCGTATCTGTGTCAGGCCTCCTAGCAGCCTAGGGAAAACTGGGTTGCTTATTTTAACAATTCAGATAATGTGCATGGAAGGCTCTGTAACTACAAATCCCCATTTGGATGTGACTTTTGTGGGGCAGTGATACTGTTACTTCCTTAGTGCATTTGGGCACAGGGAGCTGGCAGGCATTCTCTCAGCCTGACAGCAATAGCCGCAGCCTGCCGTGGCCCTGCTCCTCAGTGCTCTGCAGAAGCTTAGGCAGAAAAATGAGCATTAAAAAACATCAGATGGTTATAGGAGGCTTTAAAAAATAGGATCACCTTGGCCAAACACCTTTTTGCACAAAAAAGAAAACTGAGGATGAGAGAGGAGAGGTGACTTCTCCAAAGTCACATGAGTGGTTAATAACTGATGGAGCATTCGGACCCAGGTCACACGATTCCTACTTTCTTCCCCCCCAGGCTTCCTCTCTAACATCTCACTGAATCATTCCATATAGATCAGTATTCATCTCAAACTCACTGCCATTAACCTTTAATAACAACTTCGTGGCAATCCCAGCAGAGCACAAATTCTCTTCTGTTCCCTTTTTTGAGCTTTGGACTTAATGGTAGTATCTCTTACACTTTTTCAAATTCATTTCTTCCAGAAGGCCCTTTAGCTCCCCGTCTGGCCCAGTGGCTAATGAGTTTGAGATTTGCTGTGAGACTGGGAGCCTTGGAGAGCCTCTGAGAAGCAAGTGACGTCTCTGATGACGCACGACCTCATCACAAGGCTTGGTGGGCTTAAAAAAACTCTTTCAAATCACTCAGATTATTTCCCCTGGTAGAGATCTGGCCCAAAATATCCAACAGACCATTCTCAGTGCACTTTTCAAAACTTAGATGCTGCCGGGAGAGTATCTTCTTGGGAAATGCGGCCACCATTACATAATAAAGGTTGGCATGTCCCTGTCATAGCAGATAAAACTGGCCCAGCATACTGGGGCGGGGGAGCGAATAAGAAGTCATCAAAATTTTACCCCACACTCAGCCCTGACACTAATACTTTTTGCTCCAAGAATGTCTCAAACCAGAGATGCGCTTCAAAGTAAGCTTTGGGGTCTGGGAGTCAGAAGACCCTGGGTGATGGGGAAATTGCCAGTTCCCGACTGTGTGATGTTGGGTGAGTCACCTGACCTCACTGAGATTTAGGTTGTTCACCTGCGAAGCAGCAAGAGTGATAGTAACAGCTACGTCACAGGTTGATATTACAAGCAGCAAAAGAATCATTTCCATCAAATTACTGCAAAAGAAAAAATTATTCGATGACACTTGTTAAAGCAAGACTTGTAAGGAAGACTTTATTCAAGGGGCTCCATGGCAATAGGTGTGGGGACCACCTATTGGAGAAATTGGACTCCACTCCGCATACAAACAGGTAAGCAGGATTTTATAGCCAAGGGGCAGGATGGCAGTCAGCAGATGGAAAATTACTAAGACAAAACATAAAGAGTAAGAGGAGATTCTTGCTAAACTGACCAAACAGGATTCTCGCTGAAGGTAGACCAGGGTGATCAGACAGCACCCGGAGGACGGTGGAAGATGAGGAACCCAATCAGATATCAAACTAGGGAATTCTGGTTAAAGTGACTTAGCAGGATTCTTGCTAAGAATTGGATGAAAATTGGACAGTGCAGAGACGAACACAAAAGTCCAAAGGTCTGAGCCTAGCTGAGAAGTTCAGAGGAGTCAGAGTAGAGTTCGGTCAAGGAGAGAGTCTTGGTCAACACAAATATTAAATGTCTTCCAAGTTGGTTGTTGGGAAGGCTGATAACAAAAGGTGAGCGAACCGAGAAACCAAGACCCCAACCCCTGTAGGAGCCAGCCCAACAGCCAGTTCCACCCTGCCTGGGTGCGATGGTACACACAGCAAAACCTTCCTTCCTTAGACCTCAGATGCCATAAAAATTCACTCAGCGTTTGTTTTATGCTTTCAGATTTTGCATGTAAGGAAATAATGGAGCAGAGACTAATGGGTCAAAATTGCACAGCAAATCAGATGGGAGACACGTGGATCCTCCAGCCTTCCAGGTGTTTCCCCACCTGAACCACAGGAACTCAGGACGCCGCGTGATCTTTCCCGGGAGACCCCAGCTGGAGTCCCATGACTTCCCTGGGCTCAGGATTTTGTGTCACTTTTGACTCCAGGGCCCTCTGGACTGCAGGTATATTTAAAATACACTTCTTTTAAAAAGCAAGCTCCTGAACCCATTCATGTATGAAGGATGGTAAAAAGATTGACTCGATTTAACATATCAAAAAAACCGGAGCTTTCCCTTTTATTTTTTAGGCCACTTCAAATATGTCAGACCAAAAACACAAAGGTTTGCCAGAAGGCAGCAGAACAATGCAATTTCACCTTGTGAGCTTCTTTCTCACCATCTGTGCTCCCCAAACACTTCTCAGTTCAAACAGACATATGGGATGGAAGAATTGGCCCCAAAGAGAAAAAAAAGTGAGAGTCAGGCAAAAACAGGATGAGGGAAAATTAGATTTGCAGAGAAGAAATGAGCAGACCAGAGCTGCACACGTAGGGCTAGCTGTCAGCTCTCATAGGCCAGTTCATCAGCCGTGGGCACAGCCTCGCCAAGTGTGGGACCCGCGTGGCCCCGGGTGGTCACTGCCCCCTCAGTGGGGATTGGACAGCGTCCTGCGCAGGTCAGGCGGGAATTTATCACTTCCACCCTCCCCTGCTTGGCCTCCAAGGCTTCACTCTCGGCTGCAATTAAACTTTTCAACTTGGAAGATAAACATCAGGGACCCAAAGGGATTGATTCAGAGGCTCTGCAGTGACAGCGAAGAGGTTGTCCTGGCAGCAGCTAAGAGAGGCCGTGGGCTAGAGGAAAGGACCGTCAGAAGGGGGAGGTCTGCATGCCTCCCACCACATCCAAGGCTGGCGCGGGGGGTCTCCGCAGAGTTTGGGGAAACAGGGAGAGAGACAGGATGGGGGCTTCATGGAGAGAGGGAAGAGAGAGGAGAGGTGTAAGAAAGGCAGGTACATAAAATGCAGGAGGCAGTGAAAGATGGGAGTGGGTGAGAAAGGAACCATTTGAGGTGCACAAGTAGAAGGAGGATTCTCTCAAGATTATGACACGCAAACCATGCAAACTTGCCTCCAATTCGCATTTCTTAAAATTAACAGCAGTTCCAGAAGCAGCCTAGGTTCTGAATACAGTTTTAAAGGGCGATGCACTTTTTTCAAACGTCTGAAGGGAGATCCTACATAACTGCCCATATAGCCCTCTGTCCCCTGGACTCCCCCAAAAATGCTCTGGCTCCCCTCCCCTCCAAAATTATTTCTGTATGTAAATGAGGCTGCCTTTTATATCTTTGTAGAATATTAATGTTTGTCCTACGTCACTGATTTATTTTGGCCCTTCCAAAGTGCTGACGAGCTACTCTGGTGTGAGTTCTGCAGCTACTCCAGTTTCAAGCACAATTTGGAAAGTCAGCGTGAAGCCAGGGACGGCCAGAATCTGATCAAAGGAAGGAGAAGCGTCATCGAGTAGAGGAACGTAAGGCCAGCCTATCGCCATCCCTGACGCATGAAAATGTAAAGTATATCCATTTCAGCCAGCAGCCCAAGCTCTAGTCACCTGTTCTTCTCAATAGTTCTATCCCCCAGAGATTATCTTGTGTTCCAAGGATTCTCTTACTTTTAATGTGCTTTATACCTTCAGCTGCAAATGTCGCTCCAAAGGTGGGGCAGGATTAAATGATCGCTCAAGGTTTTCAAAGGGACTCCAGGAATTCTCAACTCCCAAAGGGGCCGACACCTGATTTTCCAAAGGCCTCTGCCCGGGCGCTGCCTTTGAGGACTGAAAGGGCATCTCCCGTGAGCCCACCGTTTTGCAGATCAGGAGATATTTAAAAACTGGAATGCAGAGCCCCAATCTCAAGTCCTGTGAGATACGCAAGTGCAAACGGCCAGTGAGTGCCCAAGTGAAGACCAGATGGGGAGACTCTCGACTCCTACCTTGTGTTCACCCATCTCACTGCACGGCCCTCCTCCAGAGGACAGAGCTTCAGTGGCAACCTCCCAGAGGAACATCTTAAGCCAAAAATATCGCATCTTTGTTCTTGAGAAAAAATACACATTCTGGTCAGCAGAGTGAAGAAAACTCTGTCTTGGGGGTGGCTATAGGAAGCTGAGCATCAAGAAAGAAGCAGAAACTTGGAAAGTCTTAAGATTTGGAGGCCTAAGAACCCAGGACAGCAGGGATGTGAGTGAGACTGGAATCAGGATCAGTACGTGGAAAAGCTAGACCTCCCAAATCTTTGCAGCCGGAGGACCTCCCTATCCTGGACCTCCAAGATCTATACAGCCAGAGGACTGTCCCTCCCTACCCTGGACCTCGCAGATCTATGCAGCCAGAGCACCATCCCTCCATACCCTGGACCTCACAGATCTATGCAGCCAGAGCACCATCCCTCCATACCCTGGACCTCACAGATCTATGCAGCCAGAGCGCCATCCCTCCATACCCTGGACCTCGCAGATCTATGCGGCCAGAGGACTGTCCCTCCCTACCCTGGACCTCGCAGATCTATGCGGCCAGGAGATCATCCCTTCCTAAGCTGAAAAAGAACTGCATCACGGTTTACTCTCTGGAGAGATTGAACCCCAGTGCCTTTGACCTCAGAGATGTCAAGAGTAGCTTAGTGAGGTGAGATGCCACACTGAGAAAAGGGAGATTGGGCAAAAGTCAGCATGTCCTTTTACCCCTTCTTTGGCTCCCAGACATTGGGACTCAAGCCTAAACCTGAACTCCAGGAGCTCTGATGTCCAAGAGCAGAAGATGGACATCACAGCTCAAGAAGAGAAAGAGGGGAGTCGCCCTTCCTCGTTTTTCGTTCTACTTGGGTCAGCCCACAGTGGTGACGGTGGATCTTTTCACACCGTCTGCTGAATCCAATGCTACTCTCTTCCAGAAACACCCTCAGGGACAGGCCCAGAGACAATATTTCACCAGCAATCCGGGCATCCCTCAGCCCAGTCAAGCTGACTTATAAAATTAACTATCACACCAGCCATTCTTGCAATCAAGTACAGAGGTCGAAGGAAGTTATTTTCAGACAGTCACAGACTCCATTTTCCAGGATCCTCCACCAAAAAAGGAAGTACATTTTTTAAAAGAAGATTATATGAAGTCAAGGAAATAAAGGATCCAACGTGGGAAACAGTTAAGGGGAATCCCCCAGGTGGTATGAAGGGAAATCCTATGATGAGTGTAAAGGGAAGTGACAGAATTGCATTCTGGGGTCTTCCTGGAGGCCAGTACAGAAATTGCCCAGAAAAGGTATGTCTAAGATAAAAATGGAACTAGCGTGCTGGCTCTCACAGGTCTCTTCAAAGAGGAAGTGAATTAATGGTAAGAACACAGAAAATTAAGCAAATAAAAAAATGAGGCAATTATTAACTCTAGGAAAACAAAAACTCCACATGAGAAAGAAAACGTAATTATGGTCAGCTCTGTGGTTGAGCTGTGATTGATATTTACATGAATACTGAATGCTGATTTGACCAAACATTGTTATACAAATAAATCGGAAGCCTGGGGAGGAAGAGGAAGCGTGGGTGAGTATTGGGTGAGGGGTGGGGTCTCAAAACATCCCAAGTAGAGAAATCAAGAAATAGCAATAGACACACGATATTTAGAAACACAGAGGTAAATACCATTAAGAAACATCTCCGAAGACATGGAAATGTTTGCCTCAGGGAAGGAGGAGTTAAAGGGAGGGGGAGGTAGCGGGTCAGGGGACCGCTGTTTTCGATAGAAGGCTTTTAATACTGCTTGACTTTTTAAACGAGGGCCAGGTATTGCAGATACAGATTAAATTTTTTAAAACTCCATTACCGTAACAACTTGGCCCGCCAATCCAGCTCTAACAAAGCGAGTTATACCCAGCGCGGCATGACGGCCTTGCCTCCGAGAAGCAGTTCACGGAGAAGAAACGTTACTTGCTGTCAAGTCCCACTCCTGAAAGATGTGACCTCTTTTTCAACCCTGAGGAAATGAAGCCACTAAATATAAGTCAAATCTGGTTACAGTCAAACGCCAAGTGAAGTGCAGCCAAAATATTTGTGAGCCCCAGGTAACGGCCTCCGTTACCCCAGCATCATTTGTTGTAACAGTGTTTTCGAGCACGAAGAACGTTACGGTTCTTGCTTCCCCCGTGGGCTCCTATAGCATCCTACTGTCCTTCCCAAAGCCTTTCTCACACTTCCTTGTGTTTTCTTTCTTCTTGGGATTTTTAAAGTCTTCGTTTCAAGGACTGACTCCACGAGGATAAAGACCATAGCTGATCGATTGTTTGGTCCCCTGTATCTAACACAGTGACTAATATCTAGAAAGCATGCAGGCAGCGTTGGAATAAATGAAGCAAGGAGGAAGGATTGAACGAATGGAAAAAGAAATGGTGACAGCAGCAGCCGGGGTTAATGCCGCATGCTGAAGGAGTGGGGCGATGAGGACCAAACAGAGGGGTCTGTTCGTGGTGCCAAATGCTGCAGAGCCCAAGTAATGAGAGCGGCCAACTTGTCTGCAGGGTTTGCCACGAGCCAGGCACGGTTCTAGGAGCCGCAGGTGTATCCGCGCAATTAACCCTCATGATAACCCACAGGGCAAGTTATCCCTATTCCCATTTTACCGAGATCTAATTGGCCCCAAATCACACAGTCAGCAAATGATGGTACGTTCAGCCATTTGGACTTGTTAAGAAAGCTCCAGGGAAGAAGGGGTTTCTGGCAGAGAATGAGAGCTTGTAGGATGAGAACTACCTGCAGCTGGAGCCTTGGGGTTGGAGCTAGGCCCTCAGCTGTCCCGGAGGAGGGCTGCCTTTGTCAGCCCGGATGCTGGGCTGGGTAGTGGAAGAGCCAGCTGATGGGAGAGAACGCCCAGGCACACGTGGGTGTGGGCAGAGGGCGGAGCTGTGGGGTGCCCCTGGGCGAAACCACTCCAATGCCCTGGCCCTCTGGATGTCAGGGGAGGAGGGCAGGAAGACTGAGCAAGTGGAAACGAGAGCTGGTCCATGGAAGTTTCTGCAGAAACCCAAGGAAGCCCTGATTGGAGAAATAACAGGACGGAGGAGGCGCAATTCTCAGGGAAACAGCTTGGGTCCTTCCATGACATCAGGGCACTCTGGGGCCCTTGACCTGGGATGGACTGATGACAAAAGTGGCTGCAGCTCTTCACCCCTCCCTGTATCCAGTTTTGCCAGCATCTCTCTGCAGCTCTGAGCACCAAGCATGTGGGAGGGCCCAGCCAAAGTTGGCAGAGCCGCCTCCCTCATGCCCAGCTGACCTCACATGGATGCGTGAGCCTAGAGGAGACTAAAGGACCAGCCAGCTTCCTCTGGACTCCTTGGGAGCTGTAACAATGCTTATTGTTCTAGCCTCCTGAGTCTTCAGGTAGCTTGTTACGTAGTTCTTACTAACTGATATGGGGATCACGTGAGACGTCAGGAAGGCAAGCGTTGTGGGACAACCCAGAGCTTCCTCTCTTCCCTCTCTTTGGGGAACAGATGTGTAGGGCAACAGATGGGCCAGCTAGCTAGCAGAGGCTGTCAAATAAATAAGAAAAAGAAAAACAGCTACTGTTTAATGAGCACCTACTATGTGGAAGGCAACCTCGTGAGCTGGGGGTGAGGGCTGGCAGTCATAGCTAGATGCTTACGCAATACATACTCTCCCTTTTTTATTACCAACAGACCCTTATTTGGATTCTGTACCCAGCTTTAAAAGTGACATTTCCTAACCTCCCTTGCTGTTAGGGGTGGTCATGTGACACAATGCTGGTCAATGAGATGTGAGAGAGTAGGGCTCTGGGAAAGTTCTCTCAGAGGGAGGCTGACCCAGCTGGTGCATGCCTTTTGTTATTTGCTCTATTCATTCCTACTTCTTAGAAGGGCATTGAAAGGACTGGAGCTGTTGCAGCCATCTTCCCACCATGAGGGAAAAGCCAAGAAAATTGCAGAGACCTCGACCCTGACATCACCTAGTCTCTGAGCTAATACTACCAACTGCCTCATGCTACGTGAGACAAAAAATAACTCTCTGATCATTCGCACACCATACTTTATTTTTTTATGACATGGATTAAGCCTATTCCTAATTAATGCATATTATTCTGCCCATCTTATAGATCGGAAAACCAAGGTTCAGAGAAATTAAGAATTTGGCTAGGGTCATGAGTGTGGTAGGTTGTTGCATTAATTCTCCAGCAAATTCCACCTCCCAGAATCCACATCCTTATACAATCCACCCCACCCCCATATTAACTCTGGGCTCGACCAAGTGACTTGCCTTGTACATCAGCAAATGGGATGCAAGCGAAGGCTTGATAAACCCCTGTGCACAGGGACTTCTCTTTTGGAACAGTCCCTTCACCGCGTGAAGACACTTTTTCTAGTCTCCTTGAGGATGAGAGACCAGGTGGAAAACAGACCACACGGAGAGAGAGACCCCGCTTTCCAGATCCTTCCAGACATTCCTGCTGAGACCCCGGACACGCGAGTGAGGACGTGTGGGGGCAGCCAGCCCCAGTGCAGCCACATACATGACCACTTGCAGAGACCAGCAGAAGGGCCTCCCATCTGAGCCCAGTCCACACAGTGGAATTCTGAACACACGCATGGCTGTCAGCTCAAGCCACGGGGAACTGGGGCAGCATATAGCTGCCAGATCTAGCTAGGAAATGACAAAAGCAGAATTTGAAGTTAGAGCCGTCTGACACCAAAGGCCAAGTTTTTAACCACTAAACGCCACCATCATTCTCTTGTTTTGCTCCCAGACATTCTTCCTCCTGGGCTTGAGGAAGATTTGCACTGCTCGCCTTGTATCCCATCCCTTGACCACACAGGCGCTATTCCTTTCTGCTCTAAGCTCTGGACTCCGTGTTGGCAGAGTCCTTGTCAAAAATCGAAACGTAAAAGCAGTTTGATGCTGACTGAAACTCCAGACCCAGCCCTGCTCTGGTCTCCATTTTCCTGGGCTCCAAAGTCTTCGACACTTGTGCAGAACTAAGTCCAGCTGGAAGTGCAGAGATGGAGCAATTCACAGAGAACATTTCATTCACCCTAATAACAAAACCTGGCTGCCCCCTCCACTCCCGGCCCCAGCTCCAGTTTAACCAGGAGCATTCTCCATTCAGGGCGTGCCCCTTCAGGGCTGAGGCTCCAAAATGCTTTGCAAACCTGGGTTAACTCTCCCGATACCGAGACTTACATCTCATTCCTATACCTGGAACCCAACACGCCCCCAAGAAGACCTGGAGATATGTATGTTGCATTGAAGACCTTTTCCAAAAGGAACGCTTCTGAAAGAGTCTGTTTGACAGCTACGTTCTTTGGTACCAGTTGGGTTTAGGCAGCCACGGAGCCCATGTGAGTGGTGAGGGGTTAATTAGAAGCAGCTGGTACCAGCTTCACCTGAAGCCCCTCAGTTCACATCCTGTCCCCTCATCTCCAGCAGGTTAGACCAGCTTCCTTAGGTGACATCCTCAGGGCAGTGTTCTGGCTTTGAAATCAATGTTGCCTTCATCACATCCTATTCATCAAAGACAGTCCGAGGCTAGCCCAGCTTCAAGGGGTGGGCAGAGAGACCCCACTTCTTGAGCTGCGAAGACCTTAGGGCCATATTCAATCTGCTACGCTAGATTGGGGGTTAATTTTTCCTGTCGAAGGTTATCTGTGCCACAGAGCAGGACTGGTCTGTGTAAGAGGAAGTCTTAGTCACCCCCTCAGCGTCAGCCTGAAGAGAGCGACTAAGCCTGGCAGGAGAGGCTGGGCTCAGCGCAGACACACACAATGCAGGGGCAGGACAGCAAAGAGAAGGACGGGGGGTCAGACCTTCTCTGCAGAGGCACCTGAGAATGTGTTCATAGTGAGAATCACGGGGGGACCGTGAGGATGCGGGGGTGCTGGGGGAGCGAGAGGGTCGGACAAGCACGTACCCTGTGCCAGCAGCTTGACATATGTTATGTCCCTCTGTCTTCGCAACAACACATTATAATCCTAATAACAAACCCTCACATTGCACCTACTGCCTGCCAGGCTTTGTGCCGACTGCTGTACGCATAGTAAGTCAGCTAATGTCAGCAACAACCCTGAGATAGATACCAACGTTTGTCCTGTTTCACAGATAAAAGAAAACTGAGGCCCAGAGAGGTTAAGTAATGAGCCCAAGGTCACACAGCTAGTAAGGGAGGGAGTTAGGTTCAACCGCTACACATATAAGAAAACTGAGGCTCAGAGAGATGAAATCTCTTGCCGAAGGACACAGAGCTGAACTAAGATTCATGCCTAACTCTGTCTGAGTCCCAAGTCTGGACTCTTTCCTTGAATACACTGTGTTTCCTCAGGGAAGGATTTGCTTCAAGGGAAAGATTATTCCAGACTTTTCCAGAAAGAGGAGACTGGGTGCCATGGAGGAGGCAGATCAAGGCACTCGGACCTTTTTAGTGAAACAAATACCATTTGTTCAAAAACAGCTAAGAATAGAGTGTGTGAAGTGGGTCCTGAAAAATATATAAGGGAAGGAAGAAAAGATGGTGTGTGCCCGGTACTGACACCTGGTTTTCTTTTCTTTCTCTTTGGATATTAGATTTCTCATCAGGAGAGAGAATGGACCGCTTCCTGCCGTCAGCAGATGCGGACATATTGCTGGGAAGCTGTGTGCAAACACAGGCAGTGTCCACGGGGCCTCCTGTGCAGGCCATTTTCCTGTCGCCCCTAAATTCCCAGTTGGCCCTTCTGGTCGAAAAGCAGAGCCAAGTCCCTTGAGGACCCAGAACAGAGGAAAGGGCCTGGTCCAGACACCCCCGCTCAGGAGGCCCCAAGCCACAGGCGGTGGTGGGCCTTCCCGTGACCCCAGGCCTCCTGGCGCCTTCCTTGAGGCGGCCTCTGCGGGTTCTAGAAAAAGCAGAGGGACAGGAGGGGTCTGGGTGGAGGGCCGCCACTCTGGAAGGTGCCGCTGGGGAGGCGGCTTGACCCCTAGTCACACTCAACACATGCTGACTAGAAAAGGCAGAGAAAGCGGCCCGAGATCCTTCTGGGTCTGTGCTTGGAGAAGCATCTCCTTAGGCTTTGTCAGTCTGCGCGCTATGTTCCAGAAAATTCCACGTGAGCCTGAGGGGTGAACCCATTCCGAGATGGAGTCAAAAAGCACCAACTGACTATAGAGATGAAGTACCCTGAGTCACTCGTTCCGAAGAGGGAACACTCCGGCTGATAACTCTTTTTCAGGAAACATCTCTTTTACTGTTGCTGAGCGTGAGGTTCACCAAAGGGAAGGTGGGAGTAGAGACCACGGGGGGTAAGAACCGTTGCTAATGAGAAGATGTCAGGATGGTGTTAAAAACCGCCTGTGCGTGAATGGGTTTCTTCAGCGGGACAGCAGATGCCGCTGTTAAGGGCCGATGATTCCATTAGCATCTCCCCGCGCGTCTCTCTTCCCACCTGTCTTCAGGTCCCGGGGACACACAGCGCCCCGTGGATGGACCAGTGGGAGGCAGGGGCAATCCTCCCATGCCTCCTCCTCGCTTAGCTCGCCACCATCCCTCCGAGCCACCTCCTTTCCTCGCTGTGGCTCCCCTGAACAGACATTTCTTCACCGTGTCCGGGCCTGTCTGTGCACATCGTTCCTCTTCTGCAGCCTGAGTGCAGAGCCGTGAAATGCTCACACAAACGCAGGAAGAGCCTCCTGTCTGTCCCTCCCCTCCCCACCCCTCCTCTGCCTCTCCCACCTTTCTCACCTTTTCCCCATCACACATCCTCGCCAGCGACTGCCCTCCCTCCGGCCTTGGCTGGGTGGGCTCTTGGCTGCGTCTCACTCTGCCCTCCCTGGAGGTACAATCCCAAAGCTTCATAAATTTCAGGCCTCGGGGGAGGGAACAGGCCATGAGGCAGCCCCAGAGGCCTCCTGCCTTTCGTTTATGGGCTCTGTCCCGATCAACTCGTTGTTGTCTTTCTCCCCCTGAGTCCCATCCCACAAGAACATTCTCAGACCCCTTTAGCAGGTTGAATTTGGCACCTCGTGGGTCCCCTGGGACCTCGGCAAACACTCCCAGAGTGACCCCAGGGGGATTGAGTGGCTTTGAGCCCAAATTTGGAGATTCCTGGAGGAGTGGGGCCACAGAAGATACTGGATTCGATTCAATCTATCTTCCCAGAATCTCTCCAAACCCCCAGAAATCTCTCAGAGTCCCCACAGTGTAACCAGAGGAGGTCGGCCCTCTTCACTTGCAAGGAGATGGAGGGAGCTCTGAGCCTGCAACGGCTGAAACACCCCTGCTGAACTTGAACTTGGTTATCAGGAATGAGTTTGCCACCAGGATTGTGATTTCGGAGGAGCTGGGAGTGACTCACATGATCAAAAGCAGACACACAGTGTGGACACTCGGCCCACTGTTTTCTACACAGCTTCAGCGTTTCCCCAGTGCATGTCAGAGGCTTCCAACAGTGCTTGTTGATTGAAGGAATGACCTTGTCCTCTCGCAAGGCTGCCACCATCCCACTGCCCACAGCAAAGGGGTCTGGAAGGTCCCTGCGGTCTTCTGTTCGTTTATTTTAAGTCCTTATGGTGGGTACTGACTCTGTTCGCTGTTCATATTTTATTGTAAAACATATCCAGAACCTCCCTCCCGGAAAATCAATGCTGCTTTCCATGTTGGAGGAGCAGCACGATTTAAAACTCCCCAGAGCAGAGCAGGCAGAGTGATTCACTCCCTCTCTTCAGAGGCAAGTCTGACATGTGCTGCGCGCGTGTGCCCAGTGTAGACCGAGCGGCCGGGCTGGATTCTGAGAGGGGCCCACTCAGAAGAAAATTGTTTATTTTTACCCTTTGCCAAAAATGGAAACTCACCCCAATGTTCCCTCATAAATAGCACAACCAGCAGGCCTTGCCATTTCGGAAGGCCGCTTCGGAGCATAAGATGCTCAGGCAGTTAGGCCACAGCGGGATGACAGGGGTTTACAGAAATCAAATTAGACTCATTACCTAAGAATAAAAGAACACAGCCTTCTAAAAATACAGCAGCATTTCTTTCTGGCCAGGCCCCTATATTTGGATACTTGTAATTTTTTTAGGAAGCTGCGCCTCTTAAGAGATGTTCTTCAGCCCTGGTCACAAAGGACCCATTTCTCAGCGCAGTTTAAGACAGCTGATGGTCTCCAGTACAATTAAAGGAAGAGTTGAAGGAGGACACCACCCGAGAGTCGAAAAGACACAGGAGCGTGGCGACTGAGAGGTCCGGGGGCGGCTCTGTGGGGTTATTTTTAAAGGCAGCTGGAGAGTTCGCAGCTGTGAGAAGTAGCCTTGAGAGTAAGATTCAGGCCTCAAAAGGAATCGACTTGGTAAATAGAATGATGCTTATTTTAACACTATTGTCCCAAGATACATGAGAAGTGACAGGAATAGATCCCAATGGCTCCCTTGGGAAGAGATAACTTGATTCATAATTGGGAAAACTGATCTAACTGAGATGAAGCTTTTTGCCCAACGTTGGGCAGCGAATGCGAGTCCTTGGTTCTGGCTTCTGATCACTGACTTGTCAGGCGTGAATTTCAACAGCTGGGTACGGACTGGCTCTCCCCTGAGCCCTCTGCCCATGGAAGTGATATTTGTGGGCAGAGAGGGCAAGAACGAAGAAGGGGACAACAGTAGCATCTGTTTCGACCCTGGTGGAAAGTATCTTAGGGTGTTTCTCCCCCGCGACTGCTGAAATCTGTTCTGTTTCTTGGTTTACGGAGGTTCTCATCCTGAATTTCCCAAGACAGATCTTTTCTCCTCTGGACCAAATCTAGGCTTATGTCCCCAGGGCAGGTTGAAATGCACCGCCCCCCCCCCCTCCTTGAGAGGTGTCCACATCTTAATGCCTGGCACCTGACAATGTGACCTTTCTGGGGAAAAGGGTCCTTGCAGATGTGACGAAGTTGAGGATTTTGAGACGAGGAGATGATCTTGGATTTTCTGGGCGGGCCCTCAATGGCGTCGCAAGTGTCCTTACCAGACACTTACACAAGGAGGGAGCTCTGACACAGAAGAGGAGAAGGGGATGTGAAGGTGGAGGCAGAGACTGGACTGATGTGGCCAGCAGCCAAGGAAAGGCTGCAGCCACCAGACGCTGGAAGAGACCCTCCCCTGGGGCCTCCACAGGGAGGGTGGCCCTGCTGACATCTTGATTTCAGACTCCTGGCCTCCGGAACGGTGAGAAGAGCAATTTCTGTTGTTTTAAGAAACCGAGTTTAGGTGATTTGTTACAGCAGCCACAGCAAACCAGGACAGTCCCCATCTCGGCTAAATTGAAGCCTCTAAACTCTGATTCCGTGGAAGCTTGCCTTCCTGTTCATCATTCTCTCAACAGGCACTGATGGAGCGCCTACCATGTGCTGACGATGCGCTAGTTGTGCAGATATCATGGTGAGCAAAGACATATGAACCCCATCTTCAGGCAGCTTACAGCAGGTCTTAGAGTCGGAGGGTGAGAACTTGAGTGTCTGTCCTCAAAATGGGGAAGCCATGTGTTTTATGCAGAGGGGTGACCCAATCAGACTGAAGTTTCAAAGGGATCAGCCTGGCTGCTGTGTGGAGAGGAGGTGGGAGGGCTGAAGCCACTGACATTAAGCCAGCTAGGAGGCTTTTGAGAAGCCCGGGGAGAGATGGTGGTGGTTTGGACTCAGATGATGGCAGCTGAGATGGGGAGAAGTGGGTGGATTCCAAAGAGATTTAGGATGTAGGAGTTGGTAATGGATGGAAGGTGGTGCGGGGGAGAGGGTAGTATAAAGGATACATGCTAGGTTTCTCATTTGTACCGTGGGCAGGATGGCGATGCCAAGCCTTTGGGAACTCTTGAGAAGGACCCGGGTTTGGGGAAAGAAGATAATTAGTGTTTTCGTTTAAAATGACCACGCTTCTCAGTTTTCCTGGGACAATCCAAGTTATGCCTATTATCTCAAAGTCTTGTCTAGAATTTGTTGTTCCCTAAAATGCCCTGGTTTGGACCGATAAATTATATGGTCACCCTAGGTTAAGACTTGTGTGATCTGGAAGGCCTTTGAGACATCCAAGAGGTTTGGAGAATGGAGAATGCAGAGAGAGGGGCCGAGGAATGAACCTTTAGAATCCGAGGACTGGAAAAGAAAACCCAGCAGGACTGGCCGGAGAGGGGACAACCAGGAGAGCACGCATCTCGGACTAGCCAGAAATGTTACAGGAGACACATGCCCTCTCCTTGTTTTCTTGGAGAGATGTCCCTCAGAGTGGGGTCAGCCATATTTGGCTTTCTGGGCCATACAGTTTCTGTCACTACTCCTCAGCTATGCTGTTGGAGCGTGACAGCAGCCTCAGACAGTACTTAAATGATCGAGCTTGGCTGTGTTCCAATAAATCTCATTTACAGAAAGAGGCAGAGGGCCAGATTTTGCCCACAGCAGGTAGTTTGCTGACCCCTACTTTAGAATAGTGCTCTGAGCCTCTCTCCTTCTTACTTCTTCCGAGGGGAGGTGTTGGAACTGCTGGGTGTGTTTAACTGGAGAATTCAGGCCATCCCCTGTTTGGGGGGCCCAGGCGACTGCAGGGAGCTCCACGATGCTGGAAGTCATGTGGGGCAGGACATCCAGGGGAGGCCTAAGATTGTTCAGTGCTGCCGGTAACAGAGCCATGATCCAGCTCCATCGGGGTGAGGTGTTATCAGGCCCTGGCTAAGAAAACTAACCAGGGGCTCCACCCTTAGGTTTATCAGAAATGACAGTGATGCTGTGACTCCATCCACATGATGCCTATGTCTTATCTCAATTGCTCCAAACTTGGGAGGCCACGCGCTGGCCAACCCCAACAATACAGGAAGTGTCTGTTTTTTTAGTTCAACTGTCTTTGAGGTTGCGTCTCTTTGTGTTCAAGATTTACAACTCTTTTAGGCAACCTCAGAAATAGTGTAGCTATTGTGGAGTCTGGTACAATCTGTTTTCTCTTTTGATTAATGAAAAAATATGAAGGCCTTGTTGGTAAGTAATGCATATGATGCCTGCTGACGTCAGTAGGGGTTGGGAAGTGAAGTTGGGCGAGATGCGAATGGGGGCATGGCTTCTCTGCCTTTGGGATTCAACAGGGGGCCTGCGTTCACTCTTGCTTCCGCTTCAATTTCAGAGGCCTGCCCTCACTCAACACAGCATTGGGTTTGTACCAATTAACCAAGTATTACACATTCTTTATGATTATTATTAGAAAATACAGACGTGAAAAGAAGGAGGAAATAAAAACCACCTTTAATCCCCACCCAGAGATAGCGATTATTAATAGTTTGGTATGTATTTTTCCAGATGCGAAAATGAGATCATAATGTCCATGTTGTTTTGTAACCTACTTTTGGCATTAAAAATATAATAAATAACCTTCAATGTTCCAGAACAGGAATGTGCACCATAATTCTTCGTAGTGACATGATTCATTTACCCAATCCTCTGTTGTTGGCCATTTAGGTTGTTTCCAAGTTTTCTCAGTAAAAACAATGCTACAGTGAACAAGCTTCCAACTAGTTGTGGGAGCACCTCCCTAATTATTTACTCCAGCTCAGTGCCAAGAGGACAATCATGACTCTAAAGACGTTTTTTGGAAAATCACACATTCTACATGCTTCTAACGGGACCTGACTTACAGTAAGTTTACCCAGAGGAAGAGCAGTTCAAGTCTGTATGGAGACGCTGAGCTCCTGCAGTCCCTCAGACAGCTTCTATGGGCTAGAGGGTTAGAGCTGGAAGGATCCCCCAGCATCCAGAAGATCTCATTAGCATGAGTCCCTGCCCACTCCACGTCCCCCATCTCCCCTGGGAGGATGGGCCCTGTCAATATCAATGGAGACACCAACAAAATGCAAAGATGGGGAGACTAGAGGAACCCCAGTCATTTGGACGAACATGGCCAAGAACAGCCTATGTATTGGGGATGGGCCTCCCTGCATTGGGAGGAGCGGGTGACTCTCAAGCTTTCTCCTCTTTCCTGCTTCTTTCAACCTCTGTGTCGTCAGGGCTTAGCAAGTTTCCCATAGGGGCTGGGAAAGACTTCTTGGGAGGCCCCCTCAGGTCTTCAGAACTAATAGGAGCAGGAAGAGAGGGGAGGGACAGAAACCTGGTTCTAGGATTTAAGGAAGAAGGAAATAGACTCCAAAGTTTCCACCTGGATTACCAGCCCAAGTGGGAAGGTCAGGAAAGAGCTGGATCAGGTCAGAAGACCCGCAAAGAATGAGGAATGCACCTTTTGTTTCAATCTCCTCTATTAGTTTCTCAGGTGCATTGAGGGGCAGCAGGTGGGCCTCAGTCCCCACCGCAGACAGAGGGCTCCCTGAAAAGAGGTCAGCTCTCCAAATCGCCCCCTAAATCCCATGTCACCTAAGATGCTCCTGCAGTGGTTCTCAGCCCCACCGTGCGTCTGCATCACAGTGAGCAGATTTAAGACACAAATGCTTAGACCCTAGAGGTTCTGGTTGAACAGGTCCAGGATGGAGCCTCAGCCTTGGTGAGATTTCCAAAATGGTTAAAAACCACTGAGCAGTCTCTTTAGACCCGCATCACGGCTACTTATGATTTGACAGCGAGAGTGTAAGGGAAGTCTAGGGGTTTTGGAATGGGCTGATCAATCCAAGGGGCTGGAGAACGGCAGTAACAATGAACAATGATGTGTCCCATTGTAAGGTGGCTAGCACACAGTCAGGACTTGATGGATGGCAGCTCAGCGTGTTAAGGAGCAGTTACTTGCGTGGCTGCAAGAGGAAAATAAAATAGACAATGGGAGAGCTGGCAGTGAGAGACTTAGGGAGAAAGTCAGTCTTTATTGCTCATGAAGACTGGCCTGAGAATCCTGGCAGCAAAAGAGAACTTGAACTATTTGTTTTGCTTGAACCAAAGGTAAAAGGCCAGTCTTAAATCTCAGCTCTGGGGTTCCGAATTCCTATTGGTACCAGTGTGCTGTGCAAATCATGTAAGGATTGAGTGGCCGTTTGCCTTTATCTTTCCTTCCTGGCCTGCTCTTAGACTGGGGGGCTGGGATCTGCTTTGTGTTAAAGATTATCTCCCTGGAGAGAGTGTAATCTGCTATTATTATGTCTTGTGGGTGGAGGCCCACTGCTTTCTTGGAGTCTAAATCTGAATCCTGCTCTCCCCACTGTTCCATTTTATAACAGTGATTGGGTAAAGGGGAGAAGGAAGGATTGCAAAGAGACCTAAAGCGTTGAGTCTAAATTGAATAGGTGTTCCCTCCTGCACGTTTAGGGTGATCTCTCCGTCTAACTTACAAGGAGGCTGACTCCATTCCAAGTGTGGCTCTAAGTCAGGTCTTCACAAGATGGCTTTCAAGGTCCTCTGAAAAGGTGAGTGTTGTATGAACGAGTCCGTGGCAATTGAAGCATTCTTTCTTCCTAAGATCGCTTTACTACTTCAAGTTTCTGGTCTCTTGATTTTTTAATTGATCTTCACTTGGCACTTCAAGCTAGGAACACTTCTGCTGGAAGGTTCTTTGTCCACTGCCTCAGAAATTAATGACGTGTCGGGGAACTTTTAGGTGCACCCGGGGAGCTCCAATTAAAAGTGGCTGCTTTGTGGCCTTCTGCAAAACAATCATCCTTTGAATACGTGGCTGCTCGCTCCACCCAAATCTGTCTGCTTCGCAAGTTTGGGTTTCGTGTATGAGAGTTTCTTAAAATAGGACTCACAGTTGAACCTCATTCAGGCTCTGAGATAAAGCCCTGAGCTGGGTCTGCAGGGAGCAGTGTGAGCGAGTTGGTGTGTAGTGATGACGGCCACAGCCTCACTCTGGGCTCTAAATCACAGCTGAAACCCCAGAGCTAAAAGCATCATTCCTCTCTGGCACTTTCCATTTAAAAGCCATGCTATATTTTTGTTTCCAATTATAGAAGGAGAAAAATAAAAGCATCTGGAACTCATTACTGTCCCTTTATTCCACACCATAACTTTAAGAAAGCAAAATAAGTTTTCTCTAAAATGCACAGGCAAAGAGAGGAAGCAATGCCTCCAGAACTGAGCCCTCACACTCCAGCCCTCAGTCCCTTGTGCGTCTCTGTGGCCACATTGCAAACACATGGAGTGTGGGGTTTATGACAACAACCTTGACAGCTCGTTGGCTCCTGCAGGTCGCTCAAGGGAGCCTGAGAGTCACGGGGCTTTTCAGAAAAAGCTTCTGGCTTCCTCTATCTGGCCACTCTTAATAAACGACACTTGACATCCTGCCCAAGAACCCAGGCCCACAAGGTCAGGGCTTCTCCCAAAACATCTGCATGGACTGCAAGAATCTTGGTTCCAGAAACCTGAGATTCCAGTGGATGTTATGAAGAAACCAGCTTGGAGAGAGGGCAAGCCTGTACCACCTTTAATGCCACATAGAAAGAGATTGACACACACCTCTCAGTGGCCTCAGGACTCAAATCAAACTCTTTGGTATGCCACACAGGCCCTTCCTGGTCTGCTCCCTGGCACTATTCTCATTTTGTTGTCTCTTTTTCTCCCTGAGCACGTTGTCTTCTGCCAAATGATCATTTGTTTCTCCAAACACACCATGAACATTCAGGTCTTTGTTCAAGTAGCCCTCCCACCTTCAGAGCCCTTCCTCAATCCACTTCCATGTCTAGTACATTTCTACCCATTCTTCATCAGCAAGTTCAAACAGTGCCTTCCTTCAAAATGCCCTCAGAAGAGTCATTGACCTCCAGTTATAAGCTAAGTGTGATTGCAGGCATTATGTCTACAGTAGACCAAAAGGCGAGGTCTTGTCCTTGAAGATCTTAGAGGGGAAATTCCATTCATGTTGGGTTATTTTTAGCCAGTGCCTAAGATGTGCCTGGCTCTGTGGCATCCTATTAATTTCCTATGGCTGCCGTAACAAATGATCACACACTTGGTGACTTAGAACACCACAAATTGATTATCTTATAGTTCTCCAGGCTAGAAGCCCAACCTGGCTCTTACTGAGCTAAAACCCAGGTGTTGCCAGGGCTGCGTGACTTTCTGGAGGGTTCAGGAGAGAACCCATGGGCTCGCCTTTTCCAGCTTCTAGAGGCCACAGGATTTCCTTAGCTTATGGCCCCTTCCTCCATCAATATAGCCGGCAATAGCAAGGAGTCCTTCTCGCATCAAATCATGTTGACTCTCTTCTGCCTCCCTTTTCTGCTTTTAAGGTCCTTTGTGATTTCATCGGGCCCATCCAGATCATCCAATATAGTCTCTTTATTCCAGCTGATTAGCAGCTAGAAGTCCATCGGCAATTCTCCCTCACCTTATAATGTAATATATTCATAGGTTCCAATTAGTATGTGGACACCTTTGCTCTAATGTGTACTGTAGGCATTATTTTGGCTCCCACAGAAGATAACATGGGAAAGGGGATAGCATCACTTCCCTCAAGGAGACTTTTCTGCAAGCCTTCCTTACAAACACAGGCAAGATCAGCAACTCCCTTCATATTCCCATTATGGTTTTTGCACTTTATAAATGTCTCTTTTACAACATTTAACACACTTCAAGAAGTGTTTTCCAGATTTGGGACAAGTAATACTTGGTATTTTGCATTTTATTAATTATTCATTTTGTGTAATGTGAATTTGAAAAGCATAAGTGGCATATCCAATCTGTGATAGAATCTTTCTTTTTAAATTAAGTTGATTTAGCCTTTTGAAGAGTGAGACAAATAAAATATGAGTTAGCAGTAGATGTTGCATAGGCCACAGCAAAAAAAAAAATGTGACAGTGCTACTTGAATGTTTAATGTTTTCCAGAGAAACTCCGTTTCCTCAGGGCAGAGAGTTGTCCATTTTCTTGTTATTGTATCCCTGGATCCTGGCAAAGTTCCCAGCACAAAATAGGTGCTCAATAAATATTTGTGGAATTTACAAATGACTGATTAAATGACTAACCTCGGTGTTTCCGTCACCTCTTGAGGACAGGAACTGTGCTTATTAATTTTTATATTTCTGGAACCTAGCACCTGTGACACACAAGTGCTCAAATATTAACAAATGAATGAATAAAGTAGACTTGAGTTGTGGGCTTGAATGGTGGTTCAAATTTATACCTTGTAGATTAATTCCACATTATGGAAATGTAGCTAAAGTAATGATTGAACAATCCTCTCTACTGTTTTATTTTATCATAATGGGATTTTGCTCTAATGTGTACTCTAGGAAATATGATGGGGAAGCAAATATCGAAGATTAAATGTATCTGAGGCCCAGATTCTTGGCAGTGGATTAACAATTGAAAATTACACCAAGCACAGGAAGGTAGAAGCTGATATATACACAAGACTCCCAGCTTTTTCCCACTGATTCCTAGATCTTCTCAGTAACAGTGCTCTGATTTGGTGGATGTTTCCTGAATTACATGGTTCCTTAGCTCATTCATGCATTCAGCATTGTGGCAGGGCCATTGTGTGCAACACTAAGCAATGTGAAGGACACGAAGATGAATAAGACCCAGTTACTAGCTTTGAAAGACTTACAGTTCAGTAGGGGCGGGATCCACACTTAAACTTATTATTGCCATGCGATTAAAAGAACTGTACTAGGAATGACAATAGGGATCGCAAGCATTGAAGATGAGTTTGTAGTTTGGGTTCAAACAACGTAATTAGATGCTAAAACAAAGAAAGCAAAAGCACATCAACTTTCTGAAAAGAATACAACAGAATCCAGAATTCTACAATGCAGACTTCATAATATCTAGGGTTTAATAAAAAACTAGTTGACATATGAAGAATCAAATGTTACCTATTCTCAAGAGAAAAGGCAATCAATAGAGACCAAACCCAGATGTTGAAATTAGCATCTCAGATTTTAAAGCAGCTTTTGAATTATACTCATTGACTTAAAGGAAAATATGCTTGTAATGAATTAAAAGATAGGAAATCTCAGCAGGGAAACAGGAACTATAAAAAGGAGACAAATAGAAATTCTAGAATTGAAAACCACAATATCTGAAATTTAAAATTCACTGGATGTGCTTGAAAGAAAAATGGAGAGGATAGAGGAAAGAGCCAACGAACTGGAACATAGATCCATAGAAATTGTTCAATCTGAAAAACAAAAACAGAGAGAAAACAAAAGATTGAGAAATTAACAGAACCTCAGGAGCCAGTTAAAAAACTATTCAAGGAGGGCCTGCCCAGTGGTGCAGTGGTTAAGTGCGCACATTCTGCTTCGGCGGCCCGGGGTTTTCTGGTTTGGATCCCGTGTGTGGACATGGCACCGCTTGGCAAGCCATGCTGTGGCAGGCGTCCCACATATAAAGTAGAGGAAGATGGGCATGGACGTTAGCTCAGGGCCAGTCTTCCTCAGCAAAAAAGAGGAGGATTGGTGGCAGATGTTCACTCAGGGCTAATCTTCCTAAAAAAAAAAAATATTAAAGGTTTAATATATGTATAGTTGGAATCTCAGGAGATATGAAAAAGATTGGAACAGAGAAAACATTTCAATAAATAATGGATAAAATTTCCCCAAATTTGGTTAAAGACATAAATTTAGAGATTGAAAAGGCTCAGCAAACCCTAAGCAGGCTAAATATGGATAGATATAAAGAAAACCATGTCTAGGTACCTCATAGGAAAATGTAATAAATAAAGATAAAATTTTGAAAGTAGCCAGAAGAAAATGATATTAATACAAGGGAACAAAGATTTGAATAATATCTGACTTATCAAAAACTCTGGAGGACAAAAGAAGTAGAACAACATCTTTAAAGCACTGAAAGGAAAGAAGACTTCCAATCCAGAATTCTTCATCCAGTGGAGATATTCTTTTAAAATGAGGGCAAAATAAAGATATTTTCAGATACAATAAAAGTAAGAGAATGTATTTCCAGAGAACCATGCTACCAGAAATACTAAATAGAAAATTTTGAGGTCAAGAGAAATGATACAAGATGGAAACTCAGATCCTTAAGAAGCAGTGAAGAATCAACAATGGTAAATATCTGTGGAAATATTATCAACTTGGTAAGCTGGGAACTATATTTCCCACAACCCTCTTCCCTATGTGAGTCCAGATTAAAGTTGAACAAAAGAGGAAAGTCCGCATTTCTGACATAATAAGGAAGCAGATGTCATTACTCTCTGAAGGCCTTTCTGCAGTCATATGTGGTGACTGAGAAAGAAAAAACCCTGGTTTGGTTTACAGATGGTTCTGTATGATATGCTGGTGCTAGGAATGGATAGCTGCAGCGTGATAATGCCCCCAAAGGACGGTGGTGAACGGTTCTCCCAGTTGGCAGGAACTCAAGCAGTGTACCTGACTGTTCATTTTGCCTGGAAGGAGAAATGTCCAGAGATACGTATCTATACTGATTCATGGGCAGTGGCTATGGTTTGGCCAGATGGTCAGGGACTTGGAAGAAACACAACTGGGAAATTAGCGACAAGATGATCTGGGGAAGAGGTATGTAGCTAGACCTTTCTGAATGGGCTCAGTGTGTAAGGATACTTGTGTGCCATGGGAATGCTTGCAAAAGAGCAGCCTTAGCAGAGGAGGATCTTAATAGCAAATGGACAAGATGACCCATTCTGTGGATGTCAGTCAGCCTCTTTGCCACCTACCCTTGTCTTTGCCTGACAGACTCACGGACAAAGTGGCTAGGGTAGCAGGGGTGAAGATTATGCATGGGCTCAGCAACCTGGGCTTCCACTTACCAAAGCTGATCCAGCTGCAGTCACTGCTGAGTATCCAGCCAGCCAACAGCGGAGACCAACAATGAACTCCTGATATGTTATCACCCCAGAGGAAATCAGCAAGCCACGTGGTGGCATATTTATTGCCCTGAATCGCTTTCATTATGGCGGGATAGCGTTTGGGTCTTATTGAAATAGACATTCTGTATATGGATTTGCCTTTCCTGTCTGCAGTGCTTCTGCCAAAACAATCATCTATAGACTCACAGAGAGCTTTATTTAGTGTCATGGTTTTCCAAATAGCATTGCTTCTGAAAATGGAGCTCATTTTACAGCATATGAAGTGCAACAATGTACTCACGCTCATGGAATGCCCTGGTCTAACTGTCAAGCTAAAGCAGCAAGAATGATAGCATGATGGAATAGCCTTTTGAAGATTCAGTTGTAGTGCCAGCATGCTGCCAACATTTATGGGATTCCAGGAGGTGATATATGCTCTAAATCAGTGTATGGTGCTGTTTCTCCCATAGCTCGGATGTAGATGTCTGCGAACACAGGGATGGAAAAGGGTGTGGTTTCTCTTATTATTACCCTTGATGATCCACCAGCAAAGTTTTTCCTTCCCATTTCCTGATTTTGGGTTCTCATAGTCTTGAGGTCTTTGTTTCTATCAGAGGAAACAATGGTTCTGTTCAACTGGAAGTTGAGACTACCACCTGGCTACTTTGGGCTCTTCATGCCAATGGAGCAATGGGAAAAGAAGGGAGTCATTGTACAGGCTGGGGTGATTGATCCAGTGGAAACTAGATGGCTACTACACAATGAGGGCAGAGAGGAGTATGTCTGAAACACAGGACATCCTCTGGGGCATCACTTAGAACTCTCGTGTGCTATGATAAAAGTTAATAGAAAACTACAACCCCTCACTTCCGGCAGGACTGCTAATGGTACATAACCTTCAAGAATGATGGTTTGGTTGCCCCACCAGGCAGGAAACCATGACCACCCGAAGTACTTGCTGGGAACAAAGAGAATATGGACTGGGTAGTAGAAGAAGTGAGTCATCAGCACCAACTGTGTCCACATGATCAGCTGAAGAAATGCGGACTGTAGTCATTATTAGCATTTTCAAGGGGGGACTCAGCTAGAAGAGAAATGAACATCATCCAAATACGGATAAAGTGAGACTTTGTATATCCTCTTTGGGGGAGAAGGTTAGCACGTTTTGTGTTGTGCAAGGACAGCTGTTCATCCTGTGAGGTGGAAGCAGTATTTTTCTATTGTCTTTATTTGGAAGTAATGGTTAAAAGAGGTGCGTGTAGATGCCAACTTGGTAGACTGTGCTGGATTGTTGTATTCACAACTTGGTTAAATTGGACATTTCACTTCCAGAATTCTCTTCTCTGTGTGGTTCTGGGTTAAAATTGGTCAAAAGGGGAATTTGAAAAAGATTTGGGAGGCAGAAGTGAAGCAACACAATCACTCTCTAAAGGACATCACGGTTAGAGGCAGAAATAGCAAACACAGGGATGCCCAGTGGATCCCAGCTTGTCCTTACTCTCTCCTGCTCCACGTCCAGCTCATCTTCCTGACTAGATCTCACTGACCAACAGTGGCCCCAGGCTTACAGGCAAACTCTTGGTGGCAGATGTACTCAGGCAGCCACTTCCCATGGACACCTCCAGAAGATCCCCATTCATGGTCACCCTTCAGTGGCTGCATGGCCCAGGCCTCTCGGATTCCCCTGAAAGTTCCAGCTTGCCCACCATCCCAGTGCTTCAGCAAGACCGACTAGTGACTTCATTTCTTATTCTCTAACTCTCTTTCCCAGACCTTCACTTTCCTGGGTCCTCCCACCATTGTGTAAGGTCTAATTCCTGAAATAAATCCCTTATCTCATAACATTCATAGTGCTTCCACTTCCCTGGATATACTTTGGCTTACATCCCGAGGAGGAAAGGTTAAGTGGTGACTTGCACACTTGTGCTGAAAGTGTCCACCATCGGGATGCACATAATTTCCGCACACTGGCCAGAGCGGAGCGCATGGCCACACCTAACTTCAGATACGGTGGGGAAAGGCACTCCTTCCATGCACTGAAAAATAAACTGGAACCAGAATATTTGCAAATATACTACCACACATGACCGCCATAAGTAAATGATCAGTAGATATACGGTTATGCGATGGATGTACAGATGTGAGATTTTAAATATTTATGAAGATCAGTAAAAATCAATGAAGAGGAAAATAAACTTTTCCTCATCAACTCTCATGCACTAACCTTGAGTAAAATCATTTATAAGCTCTTCGTTAGACCTCAAAACCTCCCTATGAGTCAGTTTTCTTATTCTCGTTTTACAGAGTACAAATTCCATGGGATTAGGAGTCATGCCTTTTTCTAATGAATTTTATATTTTAGAGCATTTTGGGATTTACAGGAAAATTGAAAAGATAGTACACAGTTTCCATATACTCCCCTGACACACACACATGTGCATGCGTGCACACACACAGGCACAATTTTCTCTATTATTGACATTTTACATTAGTTTGGTACATTTGTTACAATTAATGAATCAATATTGATACGTTATTATTAAAGTAATAATAATTTTTACCTAATGTCCTTTCTCTGTTCAAGTATCCAGTCCAGGGGGCTGGCCCCATGGTGTAGTGGTTGGGTTCGGCACACTCCGTTTTGGTGGCCTGGGTTCAAGGGTTCGGACCCCAGGCGTGGACCTACACCACTGGTCAGCCATGCTGTGGTGCATCCCACATATAAAGTAGAAGAGAATTGGCACAGATGTTGGCTCAGGGTTAATCTTCCTCAAGCAAAAAAAGAGGAAGATTGGCAACAGATGTCAGCTCAGGGCAAATCTTCCTCAGGTAAAAAAAAAAAAACAGAATCCCATCCAGGATACCACACTATATTTAGTCATCATGTCTTCTTATGCTCTGCTTGGCTATGAAAGTTTCTCAGAGTTTTCCTTGGTTTTGAAGACATTGACAATTAAAAGGAGTATCTGTCAGGTATCTGCAGGATGCCCCAGTATTGGAATTTGTCTGATGTTTTTCTCATACTAGACTGGAGTTATGGGTTTGGGGGGAGACTGTGCCTGGTTGTTTACTGATGAAACTCCTCGGCTAGCACAGAGCTGCACACAGAAGATGTTCGATACATGTTTATTGAATAACTGGATGCCTACTAGTAAGAAAACGGGTTCAGGAAGGTTAAGAAATATGCAAGGGATACCCAGCAAGTCAGGAGCAAAACTAGGATCAGAACCCGGGACTCTGACTCCGAAACTCCTCCACTTTCCAATATATTCTATCAGCCTTGCAATAACGATAATGACAAATTCCAGATACTATTTCAGGTAACTTATGTACGTTGTTTCTAACTCTCTTAAAAACATTTCAAGAAATGTGTTATTATCCTATTTTTGTGCAGCTCAGTGGTACTTGGGACTTCTCCAAGGCTACACAAGAAAAAAGTGGCCTAAAGGGCAGCACATGGCTTGGTGGGTAAGTTCACGTGCTCCACTTCAGCAGCCGGGGGTTCACAGGTTCAGATCCCAGGTGAAGACCTAGCAACACTCTTTAGGCCACACTGTGGCGGCATCCCACATAAAACAGAGGAAGATTGGCACAGATGTTGGCTCAGCAACAACCTTCCTTAAGCAAAAAGAGGAAGATTGGTGACAGCTGTTAGCTCAGGGCCAATCTTCCTCACACACACACACACACAAAAGTGGCCCAGGATTTGAACCTTCTCCAGCTGCTTTCAGAGTTGCTGATCATCCCATTACCATTATAGTGACCTTTCAAAGATGGATTCTCCCTCTTTAAAACTCTCACTGCCACTGAGACTACCCACTCTCCTGCCCACACCCCAAGCTCCAGGCACAGTGAGCACCTGGCAGATCTGGTAAAAGACACGCTACGTCCTGAGTCCTCGCATGTACTGTTGTTGTCAAGCTCAGAGCGCCTTTCCTCGCCAGCCTCCACCCTCTCATGGGGAGAGGGATCTTATTTATCCTTCAGTTTCATCCTTCAACTCCAACCCCTAACTCTCTGAAACAAACCACCCTGATCCATCCAGACAGACTGCATGCTCCCCACTCTGTGAGCTCCGTGTTCACAGTGCATGCCTCTACCATTGAGCTCGCTGGTCATACCATAGTGACGCTGTTCATTTACAGCTCCCACTCTCTAACTAGACATTGAACTCCTCTGGGCAAGGATCCTGTCTCATTCATCTTTGTATCTGCCATATGTAACACAGTACCTGGCACATTACCAGTGTGAATGAATGAACAAATGCATATGGAAGGGTATAGAATAATCTTCCATGCAGGGACATAAAACTCCTGAAAATGAACTGAATGCTGCCTCCACGCTCTCTTCTCCAAGGCCAGAGGCACGTGGCCAGTCTCGCCAGGAGTTTTCCATCTTGCTATTAAATACATCTTGGCTCCACGGCTGAGCGATGTCAGAAACCTGGGGGTGAACAATGGGCCTAATCTCAGTATCTAAGTCAGATAATGGGCTGGAAATCCAGCTGAGCCTCTTCTGTCATTCTGCAAAGAAAATACAAAAGTCTCCTCATAAACTACCTTAGAGACCAAGTATCTATTCCGTAAAGACATTTCATCAGCTATATATGAAAGCATCCGGTGCGTGGTTTAAAGCCCCCCCCCCCCCCCCCCCCCGCTTCTTTTGCTGTCCCCGAACCATTCAAAGTGGAGTGGAAACCTGGCAGTTAACCAATTAACTTGATTGGAGTAAATAGCCAAATTAGATAATTAATGATCATGTTTGCCAACTTTCCACTTCACTTCTTTGCTGGGTAGATAGAGCCCTGAGGCTACAGATCCGTTTACAGGCACTTTGCCCAATTCTCCTGGGGAGTCCTCCTGTATCTTGAATCTCACATCTTCCGTTACCCCTTCTGGCTCTTCTCCTTCACTTTGGAAAACAGCTGGAGAATAAGGAAGCTCACAGCACAGGACACTTACCCTCACACCTGGTTCTGAAAGGAGTCTGCTGGCCTCAAGTTTGGCGGGTCAACGTAGGCCGAGGTCGTGAATTTGCATTTCCTCTCTGTGTCAGCATCCCAAAAATGGCTGCTCCGTTCGCCCTTTATCACAGGAACCAAGAGAAGGGGAGGTCCCTTCCTGCAGGCCATGCATTGAAGGTGACTTGTCGAAGAATTGATATCCTTCCTCTCCGGATTGTAACCTGCTGCCATTTTGCATGGCTAGGAGAAGCCACCTCTATTTCTTCCCCAAGGCTTTCTTGGGCCACTTTTGGGTACATGGAAGATTAAGTGGCAAAGCATTTCTGGATTTAAAAAACATTTTGAGATTAAAACCTGGAGGTCCAAAAGAGGTGGTCTTTTGTAAGGAGGTAACAAGGCCTATGTGGAGGGGTTGGGGGTTTTTTCTTGTTTGTTTGTTTGTTTGTTTGTTGGTGAGGAAGATTTGCCCCTGAGCTAATATCTGTTGCCAATCTTCCTCTTTTTTCTTGAGGAAGATTGGCCCTGAGCTAACATCTGTGCCAATCTTCCTCTGTTTTGTATGTGGGATGCCACCACAGCATGGCTTGATGAGCAATGTGTAGGTCCTACCCAGGATCCAAACCACAAACCCTGAGCCACTGGAAGTGGAGCACACCAACTTAACCACTACGCCACCAGGCTGGCCCAGAGGGATTGTTTCTGTGGTCGACAAGATAAGAGTGTAAAACGCACCGCACAGATTTTAATCAAAAGCTGAGAGGCTGGGGGATGGCAGTGGAGAGAAGAGCAGAGCTGCTATTAGCATAGCCAGTCCACACCGCAGCAACACTCAGTTACTGCTGTTAGAATACTTCGGAATTCTCACACCTTTCAAGAAGCACATTTTCAATTGTCACAGATTTACCACACATGGCATAGGGCCCATGCCGGGACTTTACGCATTAAAAAAAAAAATTAGTGAGCACCTGCTTCATGCTAGGTGTTGTTCCACAGAAATAATGATGAACAAGACGAATAACTTATAGTCTAGTTAACAGCCATTCTTCTCTGCTCATGCCTGCAAAGCCGACATTAAACCCCATCTTGGTCGTTCCTCCCCACTCCAAGGTCTGCAAACGAGATGGAGATGGTAGCATTAAAACGAGATGCAGGGGCCGGCCCGGGGGCGCAGCAGTTAAGTTCACACATTCCACGTCAGCAGCCCCGGGTTCACAGGTTCAGATCCCGGGTGCGGACATGGCACCACTTGTCAAGCCATGCTGTGGCAGGCATCCCACATATAAAGTAGAGGAAGATGGGCACGGATGTTAGCTTAGGGCCAGTCTTCCTCAGCAAAAAAAAAGAGGAGGATTGGTGGCAGATGTTCACTCAGGGCTAATCTTCCTCAAAAAAGCAAAAACAAGAATGAACAAACAAAAACTAAATGCAGGAGACAGAGGGACAGTTGCTGGGGGTTGGGGCGCAGAGAGGACAACTACAAAAAAGACGCACAGGGCAATTTTTAGGGGATGTCAGTATTCTGTGTGGGACTACAGTAGTGGGTATGTGACTCTGTGTTTGTCAAATCCTGTAGAATTGTATCTCACAAAGAGTGAACTGCAATGTATGCAAATTTAAAAAAATCAACCGGCAGGTTGGGGAATCCCAGGATGAAATGCAGACTGTGACAAAAGGCTCTAACTGTATTACAAATGTGTGACATAATCTCAATAGCAGCGAGCAAACCAGTGCTCAGATATTGTTTTCTAAATACTGTTCTCTAATGAAAGAAACCAGAGCCTTGGGGCAATGGCTGATTCTAGGCCTGAGACAGGGGAAATACAAGATGCGCCTGCAGCGTCTTATAACATCAAGAAAGTAAGGAAGTGCTCAGAAGACTAAAGGATGGAGGCGCATCAAAAGGATACAGAAGGGGCCGCCCGGTGGCTCAGCAGTTAAGTTCGCATGTTCCACTTTAGCTGCCTGGGGTTCACCGGTTCGGATCCCGGGTGCGGACATGGCACCTCTTGTCAAGCCATGCTGTGGTAGGCGTTCCACATATAAAGTAGAGGAAGATGGGCACGGATGTGAGCTCAGGGCCAGTCTTCCTCAGCAAAAAGAGGAGGATTGGCAGCAGATGTTAGCTCAGGGCTAATCTTCCTCAAAAAAAAAAAAAGAAAAAGGATACAGAAGCCAAACTGAAAGAGCGCCCAATGTCCCAGACTGCGACAATTTGAGCATCCGATAAATCAATAACAAACATAAAATAGACAACATGAAACTGAATTATAATCCAAAGTCTAAAATAATTATATGAGTCCATACTGATATAACTATATGATTGAGTAAATAAGTAAATAAAGGAGAGGAGACAAATCTTCCTTAAAGAAGAATTCCAAATAGGTAGATATCCCGCTTCAAGAGATGGAGCTTAATTCCACCTCCCACTGCTTGAATGTGGCCTGGACTTCATGACTTGCTTCCCGAGAGCAGACTACAGAAAGGGGAGGAGTGTAACTTTACAGCGGAGAAATCTTTCAAATACTACCGTGGCTAAGTGACCAAGGTTAACATCACCAAGGGTAAGACATTGATAGCAGGTACCCCCTGGTAGGATGCGATTAGAAAGGCATTTTGTCTTCCCAAACAAAACAACCCCAGTATAACCATATGAAAAACATCAGGGACATTCCATAAAATACGTAGCCAGTAATACTCAAAACTCACTGTCATCGAAAACCAAGGGAAGATTGAGAAACCATCATAGATCAGGGGAGCCAAAGGGGACGTGACAACTAATGCAATGTGGAAGCCTGGATTGGATCCTGAAACCAAAAAAAGGACATTAATGGAAAAAAATCAGTGAAATCCAAATAAAGTCTGCGGTTTACTTGATAATAACATACTATTTTTTTTATTTTTAGTGTTAAAATATGTAACACAGTAATATAAGATGTTAATATTGGGGAGGCTGTGTGAAGAGCAGATGGGAAGTCACTGTGCTATCTTTGCAAATTTTATGTAAATCTGAAATTTTTTCCAAGCAAAGTTTATTTTAGAAGAAATGCAGGGGCCAACCTCATGGCTGAGCGGTTTAAGTTCGTGTGCTCGGCTTCAGCGGCCCCGGGTTCCATGGGTTCGGATCCTGGATGCGGACATGGCACTGCTCATCAGGCCATGCTGAGGTGGCATCCCACATGCCACAACTAGAAGGACTCACAACTAAAAATGTACAGTTATGTATTAGGGGGCTTTGGGGAGAAAAATAAAAAATAAAATCTTTAAAAGAAGTGCAATTTGTCAAAATGCATAGAATGTACAACACCAAGCATGAACCCCAATGTGTCAGTTCAGGCTCGTCAGTTGTAACAAGTCTGTCACTCTGATGTGGGACGTCCATGGTGCAGGAGGTTGTGCATGTGGGGTGGGAGCGAGGGGGCATATGGGGACTCTACTTTCTGCTCAATTTTGCTATGACCTAAGACTGCTCTAAAAAATAATAAAGTCTATTAAAAAAATAAATGCAGACTTTTAGTTCTAGCTATGATGGAGTAACTTCTTAACAGGCCAATGCTCCCATAAGAAAAACAAAAAGAGCTGGATTAAAAGAAAAAAAAAGGTTGTTTGAAGGCATAAAAGAGCTTTCAAGACTGCCAGGACTTGAGACAGCAGATCCCAGAGAGAAGGAAAGTACATTGAAGAAGCCTAGCTTTTTGCACGAAGCTTTTCCCCTTGGGGCATTTGCCAACCTTTGCGTGGGGCTGAAGAACCAGCAGAGCTAAATGGGATAAAATCTCACACAGTGAGAGAGACAAAAATTGGAGTTCATAGACACCAAAGCAGCCAGGTCTTGAGACGTCAAGATTCAGGAGAGGAAAAAAGCGCCAATAAGAGAGCCCGACACTCAACATCAGTTTTTCTATTGAGGCATTTTCTTCTTAGCAGGCATGATGCTAAGAAGTCAAGTAGAAACAGCTGAAAAGAAGAGCAGAGTTTTCAGTGGTTTTGCAGTGCTGAGAAAGTAAAATTTGACTTTAAGACTCACCAAGGAGAAGGAGCCCTGAGAAATTTCCCGGTTCTCAGACCGAGCTTAACAAAACCCACAAATCAGGCTTGAGTTTCTCAGTCCCTGATTGGACTGAATTGATCTTCCTTTTGTTGTCTGCCAGAGTATAAGGTGACTCCTCTCAGGAAGTAGATAATATCATCCAGAGCTCTATAATTTATCACACAGAACATCCAACACTCCATCTAAAACTATCATGCATACCAAAAAACAGGACCAAGAGAACAGCTAGACAGTAGACCTACAGGTACCAGATATGGAAGTTATCTGGCACAGATTTTAAAATAATTGTGATTAATTTATACAAGATGGAGATTTTTACCAGAAACCTGGAATCTATTTTCTGAAAACAGAACGGAAATTATAAAACCAAAAGTTATAACAACGGAAATTAAAAACATTATATATGCATTTAATAGTAGATTGAACAGAGCTAAAGTGAGGATTCGTGAGCTGAAAGACAGGTCAGCAGAGAATATCCTGACCTTGCACAGAGAGCAAAAAGGATGAAAAATTAAAAAAAACAGCAGGAGACACATAGCAAGCAGTGAAAGAGCTAATGTGCAGGTAACTGGAACAACGTATGAAGAGATAATGGCTAGAGATTTTTCAAAATGAATTAAAGACATCAAACCACAGATTCAAAAAGCACCACAAACTCTAAGCAGAACAGATAGAGGAAAATCACACCTTGGTACATCATATTAAACTGCTTTGAACCAAAGACAATGAGAAAAGTCTTTACAACTGCTCAGGAAAAATCTACTACTTTCCAAGGAGCAAACGAAGACTGACATTTCAAAAATAAAGGAGACAGAAGATAATGGGATATTGCTAAGGACTGAATGTTTGTGCCCCTCCCAAATTCATATATTGAAGCCCTGATCGCCAATGTGACAGTATTAGGATGTGGGGTCTTTGGGGGTAATTAGGTCACATGGGTAGAGTCCTCATGAATGGATTAGTGCCCTTATAAGAAGAGCTATGAGGGAGAGGATCTCTCTCTCCACCATGTGAGGACACAGCAAGAAGATGGTCGTCTGGAAGTCAGGAAGAGTCCTTACCAGGAACCAAATCGACCAGCATCTTGATCTTGGACTTCCCAGCCTCAGAACTATGAGAAATAAATGTCTATTGTTTAAGTCACCCAGTTTATGGTATTCTGTTTAGCATTCTGAGCAGACCAAGATAGACGTCATATTTAAAGTGCTAAAAGAAAATAAACGGCAACATAGAAATCTACACTCAGAAAAAATATCTCAAAAAAGTGAGAAAGAAACAAAGGGATTTTTCAGGTGGTGTTGCCAGCAGACTTGCATTAAGGAAATACTAAAGGGACTTCTTCTGGCAGATAGAACTATACGAAGGAATTAAGGGCAACGGAAAGGGTAAATTTATGGGTAAAACTAAATGTGCATTGACTGGACAAAATAGTAACAATGTGTTGTGTGACTTCCTGTATATGCATACAACAATAATACAAAAAGTAAGAGGGAAAATTGAGTCAAAGGATTTTAAGGCCCTAGCATTATCTGGGAAGTGGTAAAGGTATTAATGAATAAAAGATTGTTTCAAATGGCAGTTGTAATAATTAAGTTGACCACTAAAAGAATAGTAAAAAATGTATCTCTAGAAAGCTAATAGAGGGAAAATAGTAAAAAATAATCATTTTTTAAAAAGTATAAAATGAAGGGGGAAAAGGAAATTAAGACAGACGCAACAAATAGAGTATAATTAATAGGATAGTGGATAAAAACCCAAATATATTAGTAATCCATTCAATGTAAACCATTTAAATACTCCAGTTGAAAATCAGAGATTGGGCAGCCCTTCCGGACTGGTGGAATAAAGACCTCCAAAATTCCACCCCTCCATAAAAGCAAAGAGAACACTGGCAAAGATGGTCAGAACTCTGGAAATTAACCAAAGGCTTGCACTAATAGGAGCAACATTTATTGAAGAAAAGCAGCTGAATCTTATAAGGACGGTGAGATTTGCGGTGTTTTAATTTACCCTGTTCCCATCCCCCTCCTCTCTATGTGGTAGCCTTAAAAACCAGCAGCCTCACAACCACAATAGCTGTGAAAAAACAGCCACTTAGCAGCCACTGGAAGGGGCAGAACCAGTTTAAAGTTCCCCCCCAAAAACCCATTCCCAGAGAATTGTCACTATCTGACCTTTCTGGCAGCCTCCTGGAAAAGCCCCATTCATAAGCCTTCTCTTCATTGACTCGACTCAGCTTGCTCAGTGGGCATTTGTCAAAAGCAGTCAGTGGCCATTAATTAAGATCACAGCTGCCTCAGTTGGCACGGCTAGTTGAATCAAACAAGAGGCTGGCCAAAAGCAAAAAGGCAAAAGTGGGGAATGAGATGACCATAGGGAGCTTTGAAAAACATCAACGTCATGTTCATGGATCAGAAGACTTCATACTATCAGGAGGGCAATACTCCCCCAAACTGATGTACAGATTCAATGCAGTCCTATTAACATCCTAGCTGCCTTCTTATATTTACAGAAACTGACGAGATGATCCTACAATTCTTATGGAAATGCAAGGGACCCGGAACAGCCCAAGCACTTTCGAGAAAGAAGAACAAAGTTGGAGAACTCATACTTCTCAACTTCGAAACTTACAACAAAACAGTGTGTAGTGGCATAAGAATAGACAAAGAGATCAATGGAATAGAATTGAGAGTCCAGAAATAAATTCTCACTTTTACCGTCAATTTATTTTCAACAAGGGTTCGAGACAACTGAACAGGAAAATTCAATAATTGGTGCTGGGGCAACTTAATATCCACATGAAAACAAGTGAAGTTGGACTCAATCTTATATCCTAGTCAAATAACTCAAAATGGGTCATTGGCCTAAATGTAGGATCTAAAATTATAAAACTCTCAGAAGAAAACATAGGGGTAAATCTTCATGACCTTGAGTTAGGTGGTAGTTTCTTACATGTGACACCAAAAACACAATCAATAAAAGAAAAAAAACCCAGATAAATCGGACTTCATCAAAATCAAAAATGTTTCTGCTTCTAACAACACTATCAAGAAAAAGAAAAGACAACTCATAGAACGGGAGAAAATATTTGCAAGTCACATACCGGATAAGGGACTTATATTCAGAATTTATAAAGAACTTTTACAACTATAAAAAGACAAATATCCCAATTTAGTAATGAGCAAAGAATTTGAATAAATATTTCTGCAAAGAAAATACATCAACGACCAACCAGCACACAAAAAGATGCTCAATATTATTAGTCATCAGGGAAATGTAAATAAAAAACACAGTAAGATACCACTTCCCACCCACTCAGATGGCCAGAATCAAAATAGATCATAACAAGAGTGGGCAAGGATGTGGAGGATCTGGAACACTGTGCATGGCTGGTGAGATTGTAAAATGGCGCAGTAATTTTGGAACACTGTTTGGCAGTTCCTCAAAATGTTAAACATAGAGTTACCATATGACCCAGTAGTTCCACTCCTACATATATATCCAAGAGAAATGAAAACATATGTTCAGACAAAAACTTGTACTTGACTCTTCCTAGTGTCATTTTTCATGATAGCCAAAAAGTGGATACAACCCAAATGTCCATCAATGGATGCATGAATAAACAAATGTGGTCTATCCATCCTCCGGAATATGATTTGACAATAAAAAGAATGGAGTACTGATGGTGAGCCTCAAAAACGTTATGTTAAGTGAAAGAAGCCAGTCACAAAATACCACATATTGTGTGATTCCATTTATATGAAATGTCCAGAACACGCAAATCCATTGAGATGGAAAATAAATCAGTGCTTCCCAGGCATGGAAGGTGGGGATTTTGAGTGACTGTTAATGGATATGGGGTTTCTTTTTGAGTAATAAAAATGATCTAAAGTTAGATGGTTGTGATGGTTGCAAAACTCTATGAATATACTGAAAAACACTGAATTTTACATTTTAAAATGGTGAATTTTATGGCATGTGAATTATGTTTCAATGAAGACGTTCTTTAAAAACAGCAAAATTCTAAAGTTTATATGGAAATGCAGAGTGACAAAAAAGCCAAGACACTTTTGAAGAAGAAATTAGACTATTATTTTTGTCGTCTCTGCTCTTTTATAGTCATGTTTCCTTCGGTGTCTCCAAATGTTCACATTCTTGCTTTTCCCTATGTCTTATGGCACTTCAGACTTTCCTTCTGGGTTCATTTCTTTTCTTCCTGAGTGATAGTCTTTAAAGTTACTAATGCACGTCTGTCTGGAAAGCTATATCAAGCCAGCTCTATAATTCTAGGTTTACGATGGTTTCTTTCAGTATTTTAAAGACATTTTCTCAATGTTGTCTTGCGTCTGTTGCTGATTCTGAGACGTTAGCTATCAATCTAATTGTCATTCCTTTATAAGTAATCCATCATTTCTCATTTAAAATCTTCTCCTTGTCTTGGTGTTCTACCACATACAAGGTACGTTTTCTTTATCCTGCGTGGGCTACGATGAGCTTACAGAATCTGATAATTCATGTCTTTCATCATTTGGGGGAAATTCGAAGCCATTATTTCTTCCGATATTGCATCTCTGTCATTCTCTCTGGCCTCTCCTTTTGATTAAGCCCATGTAAGACCATTTTGATCTGCCTCCCACATCTCTTAGTTTATCTTTCTTATTTTCATCCTGTGCTTCTGTCTGCTGAATTCTTAGTAATTTCTCGATATCTATCTTCAGCTGCCTAATTTGCTGTTTAACCCCACCATTCGAGTTCCTAAGCCCAATTATTATATTGTTCTATATCCAGAATTTTATTAATCTTCCCGGTCCTTTGTGATAATGTCTTGTCCCTTAGTTTTACTTTCAATCCCTTTTAAAATTTCTTGAAATATATAAAATACATACTTTATATTTCTCCTTGCTGATTTCAATATCTGCAATATGTATCCCCATGTGGTCCTACAGAGAATGAATTCCGGTTTCAGACCCCAAATTAGGACGGCTCGAGTCTTTTGTCTTTCTTTTCCCCTGTATTCAGAGTCAAAGCCAGCAGAGCCAGGAACCTGCACCTTCTACCTCTGTGACACAAGCTTCCTTCTTGGGTGCCCGCTGTTGGGGAGAGTGGTTTCTTTGGGGGGGGGGGGTTCTCAGGCTTGGTGGGGACAGGTGGTCTCTGATTCCCCCGGAACTCAGATCATCCGTTATGTCCTCCCACTTGCACAGCCACATTCACACACCCACAAGCACACACACACGTCTACACTCTAGTCTACCAGGGGCCTGCAGACGATCCAGGGCAACTGCCGGCTACAGCACTGACTTGTCCTTCTGCATTCACGTCTGACCTTGAAGGATTCCTCTCACTTACCGCCAGGTCACCCATGCGTTAATTTTTCTTCTCTTTTACTCAGTGTTTTTAGGTGCTCCGTCCTGAGAGATTCTCTCCAAACATCAAGATCAACAATTTTCTGAAAAATGAAGTGCAGGCTGAAGCCTTCCTAGTTCATAAATGAGGACCAACAGCACACTGTCAGGTCGAATGACTGTCTTGGTTGGTTCAGGCTGCTCTAACAAAGCACCTTAGACTGGGTGGTTTATAAACAACAGAAATGTATTTGTCACATTCTGGAGGCTGGAGTCTGAAATCAGGGTTCTGGTAAGGACCCTCCCCCAGGTTGCAGACTGTCAACTTCTCATTGTATCCTTGCATGGCGGCAGAGAGCAAAGAGTGGAAGCAAGATCTCTCATGACTCTTTTAAGGGCACTAATCCCATTCATGGACGCTCCACCCTCATGACCTAATTACCTCCCAAAGGCCCCGCCTCCTAAGACCATCACACTGGTGGGTAGGGTTTCAACATATAAATTTGGGGGGGGACACAAGCTTTCAGTCCCTAACGATGACTTTAACAAGTTCAGACAGTGTAACTTACCAATGGGTAGAGAATAAGTAAACCCAAGAGAGAGCATTAGGGGGTGGGGGTGGGAGTGTTCCTGTATAGCTGGATATACAGAGTGCCATCGAGGGAATTAGGATTGAAATCCGCATCTCCCATTTCCAACTTTGGTCCTTGGCCTAGGCCTTCTGACAGCTCTTTCTTCAGAGAACAAAAGTAGGATACTGTACACAAGAGATCCAACAACAGAGCTGACCACACCAACAGCCTTTGGAACAGGGATGTGTTTCAGAGAAATCCAGAACTGGCTTATCAATGTAAGGAATTCAGACGTTTCTACATTCAGCAATGCAAGCCAAATGCATTTGGGAAATTAATCAGACATGTCCCTTCCTCAAGGAACTTCATGCACCGGACTCATCTAGGCCAGTTGTTTGCTTCCAGACATGTGAACCTACAGTGAAAACACAGTGTGATCCCCCTTGGGGTGGTTTCAGAAGTGAAGCTAAGGTGGAACTCTGCTTCTACTGGGGTCAGAGACTCCTTCATCTACAGAGCAAGGCAGAAGCCAGCCCAAAGCCTCTGGTGCCAGATGCCATCATGCCCCTTTCATTTCTCAATGCTTCTCTCTGCTTCACATCCTGCTCTCCAGTCACAGCTGACCCTCCTTTGCCCTTTCCCTCATCAAACCTCAGAGTCCCTCTCTCACAACCCTCTTCTCCATGGCCATGTTAATACATTTGATTATGTCAAATTTTTCACTGTCACAGAAATGCTGCAATAAATATTCTTGTGCTCATGCGCAACTTTCTCCAGGAAAAATACCAAAGAGTGGAATTGGTGGGTCATAGGGTATGCACATTGTCCCCTTTCCTAGATGTCACCAAAGGGCTCTCCAAAGTGGTTTACCGATTGCACTACTAACCGCAGGGTATGGGCAAGTCCTGGTGCTCCATACCTTTACCAATAGTTGGCATTATGAGATTTTAATTCTCAAAGACCTTCTTTCTACAAACCAATCCAATGAACTCCTCCATCTGACTCGCTGATAGGTAGTGAGTAACATATTTGTGTCATTCTGAGCTCTTCCAGACATTGGATCTTGGAGCAGGGGTTCGCAACTTGCCCTGAAGAGTGAGCTGAGGGCCATCGATTCCTCCCAGTGGCTGACTGGAAGGGGGTCTTTCTCTAACTCACGCTGAGTGAGAGCATAGGCCAGTTAGAAGAAGAAGGAGTGCTGAGGCTCTGAGAGCCAGGTCAGTGCCAGCCACCCACACTGCTTACCAGTATGGGTCTTAGAGATGAGGTTGGCATCGCACTGACCCTTGAGCCAGTGAAGCCAGGCTGCCTGCTGCCTTTGGCATGTCTTCTAATAAAAGAGAGGCCAGGATAATGGGAATCTCAGGTCCTGGGGCCAAAGGTGGAGAGACATCTGGCCCTTTGATGACAGATGGTAGTCCAGAGGAGGCCACGCAAAGAGGGGGCATGAAAACAGCAATGACGGAAATGTGGATCCTACTAGATCTCTGTGTCTGCATCTGAAACAAGTGCTTGTCTGTCATTCTTCTGTCAGTGTCTAGAGGCGGCGAAGGTAGCAGAGTGATTAAGAGTGCCCTCTCAGAGGGAGGTAATCTGGGGGTCTTCTACTTACAGGCTCAAGATGTTAGGCACATTACTTAACCTCTCCCTGCCTCAGCTTCCTTTTCCGTAAAATGAGAATGTTCCTACATATTCATAAGTTTGCCGTAAAAAGAGATGAGATAATATCAGTAAAATGCTTAGCAAGGGTCTGGTGCATAGTAAGGACTCAGTAAATGTTAGTTGTTATTCTTATCACCATGATTATTGATATATAATACATACATATATTTTACATATGTTTGTATATATAGTAGATATGTATACATGTAACCTATGACCAGCTCCATTGGAGCAAGATGCAATATCAGGACTGGCAGCTGGGTTTCATCTTGTGTATCGATCGATTCTGATTGGTTGGTAATGGCTGCCTGTTGAGAAGGATTCCAAGGTCACCCTTGGACTCATGGAAAAGAGCAGTAGACGGTGATCAACGGGCAATGTCTGCCATGGCTCAAGAGGGGGAGCGATAGCAGACACGCCACGTACTCCCCCCACCCTGTGGTCTGCACGGGATACAATGTCAAAATAGCCACTTCAGAAAGCCCCCAAGACTGTAACTGCCATATGAGACTGTCCGGGATTCCACCAGCTTCTCAGCCTGGGTCCAGAGAGTCTGTCATATCTGACAGTGCCCTCCAAACACAATTTGCCTGCTTTCACTCCTTCTCCCAGTACATCTCGAGGCTGGATATTTTCAAAGGCATCATTGGGAAAAGCTAAGAAACTGGGATGTCATGCCCATCCTGAGGGCTTAAAAGAGGAGATGACAAATAAAATGTCCAAATGCTGTCTTCTTACTCACTTATAATTCTGCCACCAGGATGAATAGAAAATGCCGGATCCAGGTGACATTGGTTCCTCTTTAGGAAATAAAACATTTGAAATCTTTTCTCAATCTCTGTTCTCTCATTGACTGTGAAAAGGTCACCAGCGACATCCCCAATTACCGCACTTAATGGTTTCCAATCTGTCCTCATTCAACCTGACTCCCATGGCATTTGACACGTACCCACCCTTTCTGGTGACTGCCTCCCCCTCAGACTTACACAGCTCTTCCCTCTCTCCTGCATCCTAGTCCCACAGACCATTTGGATGCCCCACTTTCACTTTCAACTCAATATGCATAAAAGCAAACTTGTCCCCACCCCCATAACAGGTTGGGCTCCCTCTGCCCATGGATGCCTTTGTTTCTATTCACGGCACACCGTTCCCTCTCTCATCTGGGCATAAAACCTCAGCTCCTCTCGGTTGCTCCCTCTCCTTGTCCCCCACAGCCAGCCGCTTGATCCCAGCCATTCTGCCTCTTCATGCCACTCCTGGGCCACCCACAAGCGACCCACTAGTTCAGGCACTTCCTGCATTAGCTTGGGACCAGCTCCTACCAGCCTTTCTCCTACAGTCTCTTCTCTCAGGAAATCCATCCCACACTCGAGTCATAGATTAATCTCCTCCATATGCTGCTTAAAGCATTTTCTGAAATTTTCCATTGTTCCCATCGTTCAAAGTAAACACCACAGTCCTTTGCTTGTCAGGCAGTGGACTTTTCATTTGGCCCCCATTTAACTTGGTCAGTTCAGACGGGTCTATTGGCCATTCCCTGGACTTTTTTATTTGAGGGGATCACATCTCCCCCAGATCTGGTTTCCATTGGTGGAAACTCCTCCTGGGAGAAGAGTGACATATCTCATTGGTTGGTTTGGGAGAAGGAACAGAGCATCATATCTAGCACCTTTCTCTTCCTTCATCTTGGGAGCCAGGCTCCCCACTGGGTGGATCCAGGCCTACATTTTCAGAGGCAGCCCCTCCCACAGGGAGGTTTGTGGGGGGTCCCGGGCTGCCTGCGAGGGTATTAGGAAGCCAGACCCCTTACATGTCAGTATGACCCACACCCTCCAATACCAGATTTTTCAGTTATAAAAGTGATATTTGGTTTTGCCTCCCATCTGTCTTATTCCTTTTTCGTACATTTCAATTAGTGTAGAGCTTAAGGGGAAAGAGGAGTTCTTCATCTGGTCTCTTTGATCCCAACAATGCTGTAACTTCCCTGCCTCTGGGGCTTTGCTCCTTCATCCCCCACCCCCCACCCAGGAACACTTACTTTCTCTGTCTGTCTGTCTGTCTAGTTCCCGACCTCCTTCAGGACCCTCCCAAAGTCCCACATCACCGTGAAGCCTCTCCAGGCCCCTGGATCTCCCCTCCCTCTGTACTCAGGCTTCCTGGTACACCTGCTGCTTAGCAATCGTGCACTGCTGTGTAATAGTCCTGGAAACCTCAACTTGCCTTCTGGTGGAAATTCTCACCCGTTTATGTTCTGCCTCCCAGGTAAGTTATACCTGGGGGCAGGCACGTTCCCTTCTGGCTTGTTATCAATCTTACCTTCCGTAACACCTACACAGGGTCCTGTGCAAGGAAAGCTCTGGGTAGCTGGGGTGTTTAACCGAGCCACTGATGGCACACAGGTGGCTTCCCGTCTCCCTGTCTCAGCCCCAGAGATCCAAGCTGTGGCTTCAAGGCAACACTAGCATGGTCCTTTTAACTTCCGATACTTTGTGGCCTGGAACAGCAACTCCACCCAAAATCTGGCAAAATGATCACATGATTTAGGAGATTTTTAGAGACTCTTTTCTCTGACCACACATTTATTCTGTCGCAAATAATTTTGTCTTGAATAATGAGAAATATGCAGGATAGCAAGTACATAACGCAGGTGTGTGAGCTTCACCTCTCCCACGCACCTGTGGACTCCTTCAGACCAGGCCTCATGTTCTTTCGACCTCCCCGCGGTGTTGTGTAAAGCCAGGCACTCAGGGAACACTTGCTAGCTTGATCTTTTCTTAATAATAGGAGCCATCTCCAAACTCTGACATCAGGGTCATATTTGTTCTTCGTTTATGTAATATAGCATTTAGTTACTTGAGGTTAAACTTTAAGCCTTGTTGCAGACAATGAAGAAAGAAGAGAATGATGCATATAAAACCAGCAGGATATGTGTGTGCGTGAAAGAGTAAAAGAAACAGAGAAAGAGACAGAGATTGCTGAAGGGCGCCCTTAACAGGCATTTTGCAACTCTGTAAGCCTCCAGGAGCCCTGAATGGGTAGATATACCTCTTTGATTCTAAGCAATGGTTTGTGAGATAAACCGTACGTTCCTGTCTGGTGCCCTGGTTCTCAGAGAACCCATTCTAACCAAGAACAAAGGTTTTGGGAAAAGTAGTTTCATGCACAATGCAGCATAATGATTGACAGGCTGATTATTAGGCTGAGTTGGCCTCATCTGGCCTTTTTTAAGGGCAATACCGTATTCGTAACGTGACATTCGAATGCTAAAGCCCTGGCAGGTCCTGCCAAGGAGACAGTGTGGCTGGCAGCCTGACACGGGAGGCGCTGGGAGGGGAAGGCTTGGCTTCTGCGCATTAACATGTTTGACATTTGGTATCTAAAGGGAAGAGCTAATAAATAACCTGCCAATGATGACACTCTGTAATGACAGCTTTTATTACCAGCCAGTTAATCCTCTACGCCAGCTCTGTCCTTTCAGCCATCTGCTGTTGCATCCTTATTTACTTATTTTTATTTTCCTGGGGCTTGAACTTGGAACGTTTATCTCCTGCCAGTGTCATAGTTTGAAGCTGACTCAAGGGCTGGGGCGGTGGCTGGTTGTAGGCGACTCAGGAGCAAAGTCGGCAGAAAAGGGGATGGACCAAGGTTTCAGCAAGGGGTTCACCTCACGAAGCCACTTGGTCATCTTGAGACCAGAGGACTAGGCGACACTCACCTCTTGATTACTACTTCGTTTCAGAGCCAATATGTATAGTTTGTGCCTCAACTGAATCTGACACACATTTATTTTCTCCTATGTGCCCCCATAATAGGATACGTTCTGGGGACACAAAAATAAGACGATTTTAGATGCATTCCATCCCTTCGAGGCTGAAGCTGACAGGTCAGCAGAGGAGGCCCTCACGTAATAAATCTCAATACTGGGATATGAGTTGTAATAGGAATAAACTTAGAGTGCTGTGAGCTCAGAGCTGAGGGGGGACTTCCTTCTCGGAGGGTTGGAGGAGGAAGCTGCCCAGAACTGTGAAGGGTCTGAGGTTTTACCTTATTTGCAAGCTAACAAGCTAGCTGGTGTTACGGACTGAACGTTTGCGCCCCCGTCCAAATTCATATGTGGAGGCCCTAACTCCCCATGTGATGGTATTCGGAGGTGGGGCCTTTGAGAGGTAATTAGGTTGATATGAGCTCATGCGAGTGGGGCCCTTATGATGGGATTAGTGCCCAAATCATAAGAAGAAGAGACAAGAGCTCGCTCTCTCCGTCCTGAGAGCATACAGCAAGAAGGCAGCCATCCACAATCCTGGAAAACAGCTCTCTCCAGAACCAGCTGATGCTGGCACCCTGATCTCGGACTTCCCTGCCTCCAGAACTGTAAGAAATAAGCGTCTGTTATTTAGGCTACTCAGTCTGGGCTATTTTGTTACAGTAGCCAGAGCTGTAAGACTAAGACGGCCAGCCACAGTTTCCTGGATGCTGGCAGAAGACATAAGACTCCTGGGTCAGAGACAAAGGACTTTATTACTCACAGCAATAGCAGTAGCCAGAGTGTCAGCTTTTGTGCAGTTTCCCCAAGCCCAGTCCCCACAGAGTGACACAAAAAAAGGCCAAGTAACCCCTGGACACACAGAGAGTTGCATTACAAGAGAGGAACCCTGAGCTTAGGGAGCCCAAATCTTTTATAGTGAGCAGTAAACATACCTGTCCTTTGTTCCAGAAGAAGACATTCACTCTGTCTTCCAAGACTGTTTGTTAGACCAAAATCCTTGAAAAGAGAGTCTGGAACAAAGATAGGAGGGCCTCCATTCACAGATGTCAGGAACTATGCAAGAATTCTCCCATTAAGAACTGGCTCCCAACAGAGGCCATCAAACCAAGGAATGTCAGTTCCTCATCAAAGGATTTGATAAAGCCCAGGACACATTCAAAGAAGGAAGCAGAAATTTTCTAAAAGTTGCATTTCTCTTAGGTTGGGCTATCTATGGGATCTCCTTAAAATACAATCCACAGTGGTACTTCCTGGATAAACTCCTTCAGCTGGAACCTCATGGGACGGTTGAAGGAGCCGTGGAAATGCAGGTTATGTGCAGGAAGCCACGTGGCTCAATGTGTAGATGCATCAGAAGTCAGACGGGCAGAAGCATTCAAGGCCCTTCACTATCCGGTCATAGCCCAACTCCCCAGCCTGTGTCTGCCAGCTCCCTGCCTCATGCATTATACTCCAAGGGCTTCTGGCCGCCATGGTCTTGCTTCCACACCTTGCTATTTCTCCCACCCTTTTACCTTTTATCATGCAGTCCTCCTCATCTTTCCCACCCCAAAACTCAGTTCACTTGACTCACTCCTCATCCCTTAGGACCTGGCTCAAATACTGTCACCTGCAGGCAGCCCTCCTAGGTCACCTTAGGCTGGCTGAGGCGCCCTTCTCCTTGCTTCCTGGGACCCTCCACATCCACTTCTCTCACTGCCCTTCCACAACGTTCTTACTTACCTGTGTGGATTTTTTCTCCCCACTGGACTCTGGGGTCCCTAGAGCAATGTCTTTTCCTCTTTGTGCTCCCCTCATAGCCCCCAGCACCGAGCAGTTCCCCACCCCTCACTAAACGAATGAGTCTCACTCTCTCTTCCACCCTATCCTTGACATCACAGGACTGGGGACACAAAGGTCTGAAGATCCATTAGCAAATGTGAAGATTCCAGGACAGCTCAACCACATGCCACAGGAAACTCAACTATTTTCAAGTAGCCCCCAACGGGTCATGAGGCAATGAAATTTAGTTCTTTTTTCCCACTGCTTTTTCACTATACCCCAGTTCTCCCTCCCCTGAAATGCAGTCAGCAGCTGCAACGTTATCTTCTCTCTCTGTCTCTCTCTCTCTCTTTCCATCTCTCTTTTTATTTCCTTCCTCCCTGCTTGTGGCAGGATCATGCCAGGTGCAGGCAACAGCATTGCATAACCCTCCTGGTGGGTTAAAGGTGCCACCCACCTCTGTTCTACAGAGAAAAAAAATGATAAATGGAAGATGCCCAATTATTGGTGGTTCCAAATCTTTGTTTTCATTTTGAGAGTTGGCGATGAGCATTGGTGCCAGACACCCCTGAGAATCTGGTGAAACATAAATCTTCTCCCCCCAAAATTTCTTTGCCCACCTGCTCACAAAATTTTGCAGACAACTGTGGGGATTGACAGAAGCCCATAGTCTCCAAGTTTTAAAAAAAACAAACCAACACTAAACAAGGCCCCCAAACTATGTCTCTTCATTACTTTCATTTTCCTAGGTCCTGAGCTTCCGAAGTGATGGAACACAACTTCTCAGAAAAAGGCTCAGGTCCCGGAGCTCTTTGTAAAGCCAACCAACCACAGGATATGACAAAGGCCGTGGAGGAGCCGACGGCGTGTGACCATTTGATAACTGTGGCCTCCCCGCATGGGGCTGATAAATTGGCAGAGAAGCCATGAAAATCGTTCTCAATAATCTTTAGACCTATGAAAGCTCAACTTGACCTAGAAATTGTGCGTTTGTTAGTTCTACCTCCTCCTGCTCCTGGCCACTTTGAGGTCCTTCTACTACCGCAAGTCTGATTGAACTGGCAAAATGGAGTCTTATTTATCATCGGCATTCAGCCATGGGCCCCTGTTTAGCCCACGGACTGTGCCCTTTGAAGGCGGGAACCATATCCGGTTCGTGTCTGCATCCCCAGACCCAACGTACAATAAGAGCTCAACAAATAAATGCCTGATAAGTGAATAAATGAGTGAAAGGACATTTACAGTCTAAAGTTTATGATAAATTGCTCATACCCCACAATGTCTTTGCCCTCCAAAGGTGCAAAAACTTACTTCATCCCACAACACAAAATCCATCTCAAGTTTTCAACATAAAATTGATGACACCTTTTTTTTACCCTATGCTCCTTCTCCCTCAATCTAAGGGGGGGGGCACAAGTGTTTGGGGACCAGAGAAGACTGAAATCCATCAGAAGGAAGTGGCACCATCAACCGTGGTTGTTATGGACTGAATGTGTACCCCTAAAATATGTTGAATCCTAACCCCCAGGTGGTGGTAATAGGAGGTGGGGACTTTGGGAGGTGATTACGTCATGAGGATGGAGCCTTCATGATGGGGTTAGAGCCCTCATAAAAGAGACCCCGGATATCTCCTTTGTCTCCACCAAGTAAGGTTATAGTGAGAAGACTGCCCTCTGGGAACCAGGAAGCAGATTCTTACTAGACACCAAATCTGCTGGCACCTTGATCTTCCAGAACTGTGAGAAGCAAATTTCTGTCGTTTACAAGCCAGTCTGCAGTATTCGTTACAGCAGCCTGAATGGACTGAGACAACGGCACTATTGAACCTGGTTTGTATTTTGCTTTCTGGGTTCTCTTGATCCCTGGACATAGGACCACTCCATGCCCCCAAACTCACTGGCCCTGTGAGTCCCCCAGGGCCCAACAGTCAGCCCCAGAACTGGATGAGCCGTCCCACATCTGCCCTGCGGGTGCCTTATGTAACCTGCATGCCTCAGATGTTGGTCATCAGTCTGAGATGTGCACGCAGTCATAGTGACCCTCACAGCAAACCCTCCACCTGGCTGCAGGACGGCAGCCCCCCCAACCCTGCCCTGTGGTCTCCTGGGGGTGTCTCATCACTGCTCAGGAACAATTCCACTCACGACTCCCCCTGATCTCCACATCAAGCTTCCTTCAATCTGCCCCGCCCCAGAACTTGCCCTATTTTACTAGAGGGCCCTGGACTCCCAGGGGTCTGAAGCCAGGCAAGGAGTAGAGAAAGGACAGAGACCAGGCCCTTCCCCAGCTCTGTCACCTGGCTGTGCCACAGTCTCATGTGGTCTCTCATGGTCTCATCTCCCTCAGCCTCTTGCTCTAGTCCCACCCTCTAAGAGATGTCGAGCCATCCATTAGCATGGAGTAGGGGACACGGAGAAATGCTAACCCTTCACCTCCACACTTCCACCACTCTCCCATCGCCCCTCCTTCCCCATCTCAGGTGCCTCCAAACTCCTCCTTCCTGGCCTGATCCAAACCTGCAAGTTCCATTGAAGAACCCACTCCCAGGAGCAGCCCCTTGCTTGGGAGGGAGCAGCCGTCACCTGTCAGCCCACCTGAGCAGCCACAGGCCTTCCCCAGTCACAGTTTCCAGGGCTATTCGCAGCCGGGAGCCAGATGACTGAATCCCGCTTCCAGGTGGCCCCCCCCACCCCCATGTCTTGTCTACCTGATTCAGTCAGATTAAATCAACATCAAAGGCCACCTGTGGGCATACGAGAAAATAAGAGGGGCCCCATTTCCCTTTCATGATAATGAAAAGTGAGGGAAGGCGGCAAAGCTTCTACGCCCAGAATCGGTCTAGATTTGTATTTTGTTTTGTTTTATTTTACCATGAACTGAACTGATCCCTGCTCTGCCCTGTGAGCTGCCACCAGGGCAGTCAGCACAGTTAGGGGAGAGGGCACGAGAGGGCCAGGCCTGGGGCTCTCTGTGTTGGCCTGGTCTCCCAGAGCCTGAAGAGTTCACGGGCAAAGCTCTGTGTTAGTTGGTATTACCAGCCACTGCAGATTAGAATCAGAAATCCACAGCTAGAGCCCGCACCAGCGATGGAAATAGGAGCTTGGGCCCAAAGAGAAATTATCTCATTCCATTTTACCAAAGTTCAAGCAATTTGTTCTTGGACTGATAGATAAATGGTAGATGATAGGTAAATGATAATAATAATAAAGGCAGATAGAAGATAGATATAGATAATGGATAGATACATAGTTGATAGATATAGATAGGTGATAGATAGATATAGATGATAGAGATAGATTGAGATAGATAGATAGACAGATGATAGATATAGATGAGAGATAGACATAGATAGATAGATAGATAGATAGATAGATAGATAGATAGATAGATAGATAGACATACATGATAGATAGATGATAGAGATAGAGGGAGAGAGAGATAGATGATAGATAGATGATAAATAGATGACAGATATAGATAGGTAGAGAGGTAGGTAGATAAATAGATGATTGACAGATATAGATAGATCAACATCCAAGCAAGCTGAATCCATAAGGAGATCTGGAATCACATAAGTAACTTCAAGAGAATAAATCTGTAGAAAGAAATGGTCTCCGTTTCCTTTTGCACTCAATCAGTAGCCATTCTCTTTCTCTAAGAAATGTATTTTCTGTAAGAGGGCCACTGCTTTCCACCGAAACCTGTCAAACTTCCTTTTCTCGAGACAGCAGATTTGTCACCACTTCGGTTTTATTTTATTTTTCTGACGCTTTAGCAAGTGCCTCTGCAAATGACCAAGAAAGATTCCGTGACGATTTTGGCATTAAATTCCAAAATGGTTTCTTGACGTCGGCTCTCTTGATATTTGGGGCTGGAGACCTAATTGTGCCGGCTGTCCTGTGCCTTGTGGAATGTTGAGCACCATTCTTCGCTGCCACCCACTAGATGCCACTAGCACTCCCTTGCCAGATGCCACAACCAAATATGTCTCCGGACATTGTGAAATGTCCCCTGGGAGGCAAAGTCGCCCCCAGTTGGGAACACTGTGCTGAAACGATGAGGCCGTGGAGACGGGGAACCTCAGTCACCCACAGTGAAGTGTGGACATAGTGTTTACAAACTCTCTGGGAGTTAGAGGAGCCACACCTGTGCCTTTGCTGCACATCCGGGTACCTGTGTAGGACACGGGCAGTCAACCATTGTGTTTGTAAATCCTTCTGTGCGGCCCGAATAAAGGAATCGAGAAGAGAAGAGCTTCCAGGAGAAGAGAAAAGTGAAATTTACTTGTGCATCCAAAATGGTCAGTGGAGACTAGCTCTCCACTCACATCAACGCTGCAGACTTGTTTTCTAGCGTGAGGCGAAGAGGGAGCCCTCAGAGCTCTCCCAGCCCTGCCCCTGTGCTCTGTTGCTCCCCCTCCCCAAAGTGACAGCAAGACTTCAGGGACACATGAATGTCTAAGGATAAATCCTTCTACATCGAAAGTACTTGATTTGTCTCCCACATCCAGAATTTGAAGGAAGCAGGGCGCACTCTTTCAACAACCATCGACATGAGCGCCTTGTCCAGAAGTAGATGCAAAATGGGTTCTTGATAAGGACAGGAAGGTAACAATCAATGCGAAAACGCTGGCGTCCTGCCAGCAGGAGCAGAAGCATCGGCTCCTTTTCTGCGCATGCGCTAGTCTTGCTCGGTGGGGGGGGGGGGGGGACAACTGCTGGCCCCTCCATCCCACGTGGCTCAGTCAGTCTCTGGCAGGGACGCATTTGGCTTCCTGGTGAAGCCTACAGACCTTTCCTCAGAAAAATGTCTTAAAATTCATTAAATAAGCCACACAAAGTCACAAAGGGAACCAATCTTAAAATTCATTAAATAAGCCACACAAAGTCACAAAGGGAACCAACGATATTGAAGGACGATTGTCAAAAAGATTATAATCCGTGGCATAGTTACGCCCTTGTTTCTTTATTAATGCATTAACTAACAAGGTCAGGGGTGGGTCTAATAATTACAGTACTTTCAGATTGGTGGTGAGCACAGAGGCTATTTCAGGATGTCTGCCTTAACTGTTATGTGATACAAAGTCCGTCTGTGATTTCTATGGGTTTCAAAGTTGCAGGCATTATTAATACTACTGGCCTATGTGTGTCATGAAAAGAAATGTGCAATTTCAGTTAGAGGATAGTTAAAATAAAAATGCAAGTTCTCAGATCAAGTTCACTGACCTCCTGAATTAAGAGGCCGGTGGATGCCAGTGGATTCCATGCCCTGGTGCAGGAGCTCTGCCTCCCTCCCTTAGGGACTGTCTGGTGTCCCAAGCTGGCCACTCAGATGTCCCCTCCCTGTGAACCTAGTGAGGTTTTCAGGGATGGGTACTTAACCCAAACCAGATCCATCAGGGTCCTTTCTGGAACTTTTCTGGCAAAATACACATGGAAGATCCTCTCTGTGCACAGGGGATAAGGTGGGTATATTTATTTATTTTTAAATATGGACTTGGTGTCCCAGAGAAGTCTGGAGAAATGGAATAAGGAAAAGGGGCTTTAAAATTCTAATCCATCCATGATGGTTCATTTGGTGTGCCAGGTTGCCGTGGAGTGCCCAGATATTTGTCAAATATTATTCTGGGCTTGTCTGTGAGGGTGTTTCTGGATGACATTGACGTTTAAAGCAATGGAGTGGGTAAAGAAGACTGCCCCCCCCACCAATGTGGGTGGGCCTCATCCAGTCAGCTGAAGGCCCGAAAGGAAAAAATGCTGAGCGAGGGAGAATGCGTTCTCTCTGCCTGGCTGTCTGGGGCATGTGTCTTCTGTGCCTTCAGACTTGGACTTGGACTAAAACTACACTGTCAGCCCTCCGGGGTCTCCAGCTCGCTCACTGCAGATCTCGGGACTTCTCAGCCTCCGTAACCACATAAGCCAACTCCTTACAATAAATCATATGCATATGTATTATGTGTATGTTATATATTCTATTGGTTCTGTTTCTCTGCAGAACCCTAATACACCCCATCTAAGCCTAAAGTCCGTGATGCGAATGTTGTACTTGTTCAAAGTGTGGTGTGTGCAGACGAAACAGGCTGCAGTTTCCACTTCCCAGAGTAGAGACCTATCTTTTACGCTTGTATAATATCTTAATCCCAGGGCAGCAGGAGTTTTTTTAAAAAAAAAAGACTCATTGAGAAGAACAGAGCCCACCCTGTGGACTGTATTAGCAGGCTTACCAAGTGGCCACGACGTAATCCTCTAAACTGAGGCTCACCTGCCAAGTGGTTCTGGGGTTAGGTTCCAACCCCCTCCCACTGTGGGGCTGGAAAATGCCTCAGTGAGAAGTAGCGGAGGGACCTGACTGCCCTGGTTCTAGAAGATTCCTTGCTTCTTTCACCCCCTCGTTTTGACTCCCTGATCCCTGGAGGGGTCTCAGCCTCCCAGGGAGGGGCCGTGGAGCTGAGGTTTCGTGAGAATCGGTGTCTCGTTTGCAGGGAGCCAAGGCTGGGAGCCCAGGTGAGGGGGAAGAGAAAGGCCAGAAGCAGGCATCTCAAACTGGAGTGTAGAGTCAGGGGCTGAAGTTTCAGGGAGGCTGGAGAGAAGGCTCAAGGGTCAAGAGCAAATGGGAGGGGGCCCGGTGAAATCCTGGGATGAGGCTGCCGCCTGGGGTGTCATCTATGATTCCAGCAGAGCACAGCAGGTGGGAGGGTGGCTGGGGTTGAAAAGCCAGGCACTGGGCGCACTTCAAATGGGGCGTGGGCATCACCCAATGCCCTTACGGGAGCCAGTTCAGGATCCAACCTTTTCTTCTCTCGGGGTTGAAACGCCGATAGCAGAAATGCTTCGTCTCCCTACTGGTAATAGATCCAAATTCAGACTCCCGGGCGTGGGCTGTTCACCTGCTGTGTTCCTGCAGCTCCATCGAGCTGGGTGCTCTCATTTGCAACTACGCAGCTCTATGCACTCAAGTGTGACCACCCCAGAGAGCATTTGGCTGTGGCTTCATCTCTGTCTAAAACATAACCCTGGAAGATTAAAATAAAATAAAACATTGCAAACTCTGACTTAGTCACCCATCACTGCATTTTCATTTTGTGAGTGAAAAACAAGTTGCAAAACGGGAGTTAAGACAGGAAAGTCCTAATTTAAGGATGTACGCTAACATGACAATCTAAAAAAACGACCTGCTCCAGCTTTCTGTTAAAATCCAGGATTAGCTTCTCTTCGCCACATTAGACTTTGGGGAAGTGTGAGCCCAGGATAGCTTTTGGAAAAAAGAAATTTCTAAGGCAAGCACTCTCTTTCACAATATCTGTCCTCGTTATTTCAAAAAACACGTTGCCCTATGGTGGTTCCTTATGTCACGCTATCAAATTTATCCCCATAGCTGTAGCTCTGTGAGGCTTTGTTACCTATTCCTACCCACCCACGTGTGGTCGACATTTACACAGTTGCTGTCCATCTCCAGGACTCGCATGATGCATAGTCTTGAATCTTCACCTCTATCAGTCAGTTCCAGCCACTGCCAAACAGATAATAAGCCCAAGGACCCAAGAAGAAAGGTTTTAAAATGGCTTCAATATTTCTGCTTCGCTTGTAGCATCTGGGAAAAGGTCTCAGGATCCCTAGGGCAGAAACCACATATTTTGGGCAACTTCACGCAAACGAGATAATCAGATTAGAAATATTTAGATCACTTCTGTTAAAACTGTCTGCCTGGTCTCTGATTCGAGCACAGCAGAGGTCAGTTTCCTTGTAATCACCTCCCTTTTCATGCTGAGGTGGGGAGACGCATTTCAAAGACTCACTGGAGCTTCTTGAGTGAAGGAAAAGCATTCTAGGGGGTGGAGTCCAGCCGCGGAGCTGTCTTCTGCACCAGCACCTCGTGCTTGGCCCAAACCAGACCTCAGTTGTTTTTAGTCTCTTGTTGTGCTTCTAATTCCACAGAAACTGCTATTTTGTTTGGCTTTCATACCATTACTCATGCAGTGTAATGTATCCGTGCAGCCACATGTCCAAGAAAGTGAGGTAGAAGAGATTAAAAACAGATCTGTCTAGTGAACAGGTGTCGAGCATTATCTAATAGCAAACTAAATATAAAAGGAGAGACTAATTGGAGTTCTGGCGTCTCTCTTGCTGTTGGCTTCGCAGCTCTTTAACTCTTGAAATTGTTCCTCAAACCAAAGACCAGAACTCAACGAAAATGGGAGGCAGGGGTTCCACACTCTCATGGGGGGGAGGGGGGCGCGGGGTGCGCGCGCATGCTCGCCTGCAAGGGTGTGCTCATGAATATTTATAAGGGAAGGAAGAGGGTCAGGCAGGGGGTTAGCATTGCCTGACAATGCCAAACAATGAGGAACATTGATAAGAAGTCGCTTGTTCTAGTTAAAAAAATCCAGTCTTCTACAAACGTGCTCCTCAAAGTGTGGTCCTCAGACCAGCCGCACGAGCGTGCCCTGGGGGCTTGTTAGAAATACGGTCTTGACCCCATTCCAGAGGGACTGAATCAGAACCTGCACTTTCACACCTGATTGCCAGTCGATACATATGCCCGTTAAAGTTCCAGAAGCACCCTTCCAGGCCTTGAAGGAGGATGGATTGGCACTTGCAGCGGGATGGGGATGGGCTAAGGCTGAAGGAGTTGTTTCCTGGAGGGGCAGATTTGGGTGGGATACTTGGCAGTTGCCAAAGGCAAGGGTCAGCTAACTTTTTCTGTAAATGTCCAGATATTGAATAGTTGACCTTTGCTGGCAATCCCATCTCTGTCACAACCAGTCAGCTGTGTACCGCTCTAGCGCTGCAGCCATCGACGTTATGGAAACAAATGGGCATGGCTGTAACCAACAAGACTTTATTTACAAGAAGAGATGCTAGGCCCAGTTTGGTTCATGGGAAGTAGTTTGCTGACCTCTTGTCTAAGGGAACAAGCACATCTTCATACAGTGTGGAATATTCCAGACCAATTGTGATGATGCCAAGACTGTCAGTCTCACTAGTTTCTGAACCCAGCTCTGTCAATGAGGCAGAATACTTTAAATCAGGGCTTTCTCATTGAAAATGAGGGACATATGATCTAGCTGTGTTCCTCAAGAATGTTTCTTATTGTAAAAGATGCTAATAACTCAGCTTATTGCATAGGCTGCTTGGAACACTCCTAATTATCTCCTGCGATGACCCTCAGTAGGTAGGAGAAACAGAGAACGAAGAATTCGTAAACCCCACAGAGCTCACCAGAGATTGTACACGTTTTTATTCAGCTGTAAACTACAGAGCCGGGCTTGGCGTCCTCTCCTTATTTTTGCATTTCATAGCCAGCCCTATCTGCTGCCCATAACAACCCCATCGGGGCGTCCGCCAACCTGGGCCTCGCACTGACGCTTCTTTCTCAGTCTGCCGAATGGGGATCTGGATCACAGAAAGTTGTGGAGGAGGAGAACAATCACCAGACAAGATTGACAGCCAGAGGCCCTGCAATGCTGGGTCAGCAGGAACCATTGCCGGAGGTTGCACTGCACAGACCTGCTCAGGATATGCAAAGGGCACACAAATACTCCTGGGCCCCTTTAGCTTTCGTGACCTCAGAGCAACCCTTGGTAAAATCCTGTTATCTTGGTTTGGGTTCCCCCAGGAGTAGACCCTGAGACAGAGATTCTAGTGTGGGCAGTTCATTTGGGAGGTGATCCCAGAGAACCCAGTAGGAGAGTGGGGAAGTAAGATAAAGAAGGGTAGGAAGCCACTACACTCTATATGATCAAGCCAGTTACCACTGTGGCCAAGAGGAGCTGGATCCTGTCCCCAGGACCCCTGGGGAACCCCGGGAGTCAGTGTAGAACCTGCCTCAGAATTATCCCACCTGAGGGGCAAGGGGGCTGGTCTATCTCCATACCAACCCCATCAGGCATTGGTTGAAGGATCCTGCCAGATGGTGAGGAAGAAGAGAATATTAATTCCTTAGAACATCCTTCCAGCCAGTCCCACGTGTAAATAGAGCAGGCCCCAGTGGCAGGAGGAAGCCCTCAGACAGAGTCATAAGGGCTGGCCAGATGGAAATCGGGCTGGCATGCAGAGAAATGGTGAGTACCAAGGGGTGATACCAGCAGTATCTGTCGTGTCATCATAGAACACGGCCTCTACATTCACCCCCTCTGAACATATAACTGGGCACAGACTTATAATAAAAGACACGGAGGAAATCTGTGTCAACGTGGGCTGCATTCAGTTGCAAATAAGTGAAAACATGACTCAATAGTGGTTTAAATATATTGGAAGTTTTGTTTTCTCATGTAACAAGAAATTCAGAGGTGAGCTGACCAGGTCCAACATGGCAGCCCCCAAAATGCCATCAGAGATGCAGCCTCCTCTGTCCTGCCATCAGCCATCTTCACTCTGTGGCTTTGATCCTCATGTTGGCCAACTAATGGCTGCAAGATGGCACCTCCACCCTCAGCAGCCTGTCCATGGTCTAGGCAAGAATCAGGAAAGGAACAAACATCCAAGATTCATCCAGCTGGGTGAGTCCCATTTAAACTTTCCCGGAAGTCCCACCCATCATGCATCTCATAGGTCAGAGGACTCTTATCTGCAAAGGAGACTGGGAGATGGAGATTAAATTTTAAATTGGGCAATTTACTGTGCTAAACAAAATTGAGGTTCTGTTGGTAAAGAAATAGAGAACAGACGTTGGATAGGAAATTAACAGTTTCAGCCACAAAATGTTTCCCTCAGCATACATACTTTGATGTTGACATACTATCAACATGAGCAAAAAACTTATGCATCCTAGAAAACATTTGAAAACTACAGAAGTTTGGGACCGAGGATAAAAAGAAGGAAACCTAATTTAAGCAAGACAGAATTTCTTTAGGGCAGATAGCTAATTAGGACAAGCTCTGTCATTGCAAATGTCACACCATTTGTTGGTCATTTGAATGGTTTATTTTGCAAATTTGGCCCAGCGTTTGAATAAAGGTGGCTAGTTTTGCGAAATGGGGTGTGTTGAGTCCAAGTTGATAAAAGAGAAACAAGAATGACATTTGTCTAATAATGGTGTTGGGTTTTAAAGTCGACAGGTGTGACTCATGGTTAAACTGATTAACCTTGCATATTTTGCTTCTCTTCCTCCCAAAACTCTGTAAAGTAAAGGAAAATGTGAAATTGTCAGCCCACAAGGACAAAAAGTATAGCTTGGGGGCCCAGATAGATTACAAAGTAGATGGAGATGGCGTAAGTGATTAGTAGAGGCTAAGAAGCTCCAAAAGGAAATAGAGAGAAGTGAGCCAATCCCCGTGCCATGGAGCCGTTGAAAAGGTCAAGAAATGCAGACACCAAGGACAGAGAAAGTGAACTAGGCCTCCAGGCTGAAAGAAGAGGACAGTTTAAAGTGCACACAGGGCAGTTGAATTTCTATTTTCCCACCCTCATCTCCTAGACCTAAGACAGGAAATTTGTTGTCTAGGGAAATTGAACTAAAGAGGCTCTCAACTCAAGGAACTAAACAAACAGGAGGCAAATAGAGAATCAAGTGAAAGTCTATTTGCAAAATGGTGGAATCCTTGTACCCTTCCCCCACTCATCCTCCGAACTCTGGAAGGCATTACACTTTTCTCTTGAGATTCTGAAGAGCCCCAGAATAAAGACTTTTGGATGTGGACACTTTAAGATCCCCAATTGAAAAGGCTGCCTCACTGTCCCCTGACTCTACAGTGGAACCTACGCATCAAAAAGCCCCTCCTAACACAGAGAACTTCCATTCAGCTCTGCGATCCCTCACTCAAACACAAATAGAAAGCTGAGTATTGACTGATATTTCATGAAAGCCTTCAACATTAAAGACAAACACCAAAACAAAAAACTAGGGATAAAGAAACCCTGAGCTCTAAAGACATTGTTCGAAGCAGAATAATATATTAAAAAACAAAAACAAAAAAACTTCAATGGGAAAAAATTCTTCAGAAAGATGAGAAGATTTGGAATTCACGAAACAAGCGCAAGATGCTATGTGAAATAATCAGAGAATAGAAAAGAGCTCTTGGAAAACTTTTTAGTTGTGATAAAACACACACAGCATAAAATTCACCATCTTAACCATTTCTAAGTGTGCAGCTCATTGGCATTAAGTACAGTCACACTGTTGTGCAACCATCACCACCCTCCATCTCCAGAACTCTTCATTTTTCAAAACTGAACTGTCCTCATTAAACAATAACTCCCCATTCTCCTCTCCCTCCAGCCCCTGGCCCCCACCATTCTACTTTCTGCATCTACAAATTTGACTACTCTAGGTGCCTCATATAAGTGAAATCATATAATATTTGTCCTTTTGTTTCTGGTTTATTTCACTTAGCATAATGCCCTCAAGATTCATCCATGTTGTGGCATGTGTCAGAATTTTCTCCTTTTTTGAGGCTGAGTGATATTCCATCATGTGTATATAGCACAATTTGCTTATCCATTCATCCATCGGTGGACCCTCAGGTTGCTTCCACCTCTTGGGTATCATGAATAAGGCTACTATAAACATGGGTGTACAAGTATCTCTTCAAAATTCTGCTTTCAATTCTTGTGGGTATATAACTAGAAGCTGAATTTCTGGATCATACGATAATTCTATTTTTAATTTTTTGAGGGACCTCCATTCTGTTTTCTTGGAAAATTTTTAAGATAATAAAAAGTTTTAAAAGTACCCTCAAAACGAAGGTGAAAGACAACATTAAGAAACTCAGAAAGTAGAACAAAGAGATTGGAAATATAAGAGAGAAAAGAGGAAAAAAAATTAGATGATCGATCCAAGAGGTCTAAAAGCCTACTAGGAAAAGCTTCAGAAAGAAGAAATAGAGAAAATAAAGAGGAAAAAAATGTTATTAAAAAAACAATTCACAGTACTAAGTGAGAGAAACCATCTGAAAAGGCTACATACAGTATGATTCCAACTATATAACATTCCTGAAAAGGAAAAACTATGGAGACGGTAAAAAGTTCAGTGGTTGCCAGAGGTTGGGAAAGGGGAGGGTTGAATAGGTGGGACACAGAAGATTTTTAGGTCAATGGACATACTCTCTATGGTACCATAATGATGGATAAATGTCATTATACATCTGTCCAGCCCATAAAATGTACAAGGCCAAGAGTGAGCTGTAATGTAAACTCTAGACCTTGGGTGATTATGATGTGTCAATGTAGGTTCATCAGTTGTAACAAATGTACCATGCTGGTGAGGAATGTTGATAATGAGGGAGGCTATGCATGTGTAGAGGTAGGGAGTATGTGAGAAATCTCTGTACCTTCCCCTCAACTTTGCTGTGAATCTTAAACTGCTCTAAAAAAATAAAGTCTTAATAATAATAAATAAAAAACAGCACAGGATATTTTCCCCAAAATTTAGGGAAATTAGTTTCCGAATTGAGAGGGCTCACTGAGTACTTAGTACATGTCATCATGAAATTTAAGACTCCAGAGATGAAGAAAAGATATTAAAGTTTTTAGAGAGTGAGGGGGGAAGCAGATTACATACTAAGGGGTGAACTTAGAATGTCACGTTGCTTCTAAATATCATCCCTGGAAGCTAGAAAACAAGAGAGTGATACCTTTAAAATTCCGCATAAAAATGTGTTTTGACCTAGAAATCTATACCTAACTAAACTATCAATCAAGTGTGAAGGTGGAACAAAAACATTTCACAACAGCAAGGATTGGAAATTTTACCTTGCAGCACTATTTTTGAAGAAACTGGAAGATGTTTTTCTACTAAACCAAAGAATGAACTAAGAACTAGGAAGGTCTGGGCCCACTCCACAGATATCAATCCAGGGAGAGGCACAAGAAAGGCTCAGGAAGCAAGCAAGGGGCAGGACAAGATCAACCATCCTGCTGAAGGTGTAGAGGCCTAGGAAGGAGGTCAGCAAGAAGAGAAAATGAAACAAATAAATTACAGGATGTGTTTGCACATTTGTAAAATAATGAATTGTTGATCAGGAAATTAGAGGGGTTTATGGAATATGAAGCAAACAAAAAAATGAAGCAATTATTAACTCTAGGGAAAAATAACTCCAAAAGGTTGTACAAGAAAGGAAATAGAGATGTGTGTAATTACTACACTGAAAGAGTTATAACTTAGATGTAGTTTAAAACAACAACAATCCTAAAGTAGAACTTTCAACAATGCAGAACTGGAGTTGATAGATAAATGACACAATCTTCCATGCGCTGGATGGCCAGTTCTGGGAGGCATTCCACGTACTCTTCAAAAGTCCTAGTAGGATTGAGGATCCTTGCCTATCTCAGTGACTTCACTAATACACCTTCCTACTGGCTTGTCCTTCTCTGTCTCATTCCCCGTGCTCCATCACTCCTGGTTTCTGAGATCACATCTCAAATAAACTGCCTGCATTGAAAACAAACTCCGCTTTCTTCTTCTTCCCCCACCCCCTACTTAAATCCACTTTGCAGAGCTAGTTTTTGCCCTGCTATTTGAATGAAATCTAGAGCAAGTCCTCTGATTTGTATGTGTATAAGGTGGTCTTTATTAAATAGTTTAAAAGTTCCCTGGTCATCTGAAACAAAAAAAAATATCTCTTTAGTAATGAAAATCTCCTGACCTACCTAATGGTATGAATTTCAGTTAAATCTAAAGCTATGCCCCTCAGACTATTTGGGTCTATGGCAAGATGGCTGCCTCAGGAGGTGAGCAGCCCAGTCACATGTTTCATCTCTCTGCTCTCAGCTTGCTAAGCCAGGGTTCTGGCCCTTCAGGGTGGGGACAGAGGGAAGAAGGGAGAGGTAAGGGAGGCAAGAAAGGCCTTGTTTGATGAGTGTTCTCATGAGATGGCAAATCTGTTTCTGATCTGGGTATGTGTTTAAAGATGCTGCCTTCTCTTGTGGGATACTTTTGGGAGGGTTTTGGAGATACCCCCACCCCAAAAATTCTTGAGGATTTCTCAGTTGTAATTCTCTTGACAGAGACAAATGCCTTTTGCTGGCTGGACACCTATTGTTTCCCCTTCAGCTCCTGGGAATCCAGTGGTCTATCCCCCTCTTGGGGTCACCATGCCCCTCCAGGCTGGCCTCTTGGACATAAGGTGGCCTCTCTCATGTGGGCCATCTGGCCCAGGAGACATTGCCCTTCAACCTTTGCTCTGACAAACTGGGAAGTCATTCCCAAGGCTGCCGCCTCTTCTTTCCGCATCCTCAGAGCCACAGGGTTGCACCTTTATGTTTTCCAGGACTGATTCAGACAGCACCCACTAAGTTCCCTCAAGCTCTTGGCAACTTGTATCAGGCTCTGAGGGGACCGCCTGAAGCCTCTTTCCCTGGGCTGGAAGGGACGGAAAAGTATCTCTCACCTCTTCTGTGTTGGTGTGGGGGTGAGTGGGAGGAGTGTTGGTGTTAGGATTCTCAGCATTCTGACACTCTCTCCAAAAATATTCATCTAATCTGCAACTTACTAGTCTTCTACAGCCTTTCTTTATAGGCTGCAGCTGAGTGGTCAGCTAAGAGAAGAATCCAGTTATTGGAGTCTCCATTGCAAGACCTGCTCAGGTAGCCTCATGCCTCACTTTGAAATGTGGGAATCAGTAGCATCTATTGTCTTGGAGATTCAGCCTGAATCAAAAGGAAGAAAAAAAGGGTCCCATTTTAACACCCTATTACACATAATATGCAACTTGGCTCAGCGGTAAACAACGTTTATGTGGTCCTCATCATGCAAACACTGAAGACTGATTTAACCAAAAATGATGATAGGACCACAGTGGGAGATGGGGAGCAGAGTGAGAGAGTCACAGCTTCATCCACCGAGTGTGTCAGTCAAGGCTCCTAGTTGCAAACAACAGACTCAACTCTGGTTTGCTAAAGCAGGAAATGAGGTTGTCAATGCACGTAGTATTCCAGAATCTCCAGAAACAATATCTAACACACTACAGGCTGCCCGGTGGATGCCCCTCTGTCTCCAGTGCCTGGTACCCACACTGCAGCCAGCACACCACACCACTGATCCCGGGACCGTGCATCAGAGGCCCTGCCCCTTCAGCCTCACAAAACCCAGACCCTACACCACTGTGGGTTCCAGAAGTCTCCCTCCCCTGCAGGCTCCTTTCCTCATGTGCTCACTTCGGAATCAAAACTCAAGCAGGTGCATCTGATTGATGAAGTCTAAATTACATTCCCGCACCCCAGCTGTAAGGCAGGCTGAGAATGCAATTTTTAGAACTTCTATCTTAAGAATACAGGAAATGACCAGAAGACGAAGAGTGTTCAAAAAATACCAAGACACTACAAATAACAAATATCTACTTCCAGAAGTCAACAGATGATGACGAAAACTGATAAATCCAAAAATTGCAGCTAAGCACCTTATCTAGAAAAATGATGGTAAATACCACAAGAAACAGCTCAAGAGTTGAAAGTTCTGGAAAGAAGGATGGAAGGTAGAGGGTAGTAGGTTAAGGGACAGCTACTTTTTCATATAAGTCATTGGGAAATGTTCATTTTTTTACACCCTGTGTATGTGATACTCTGATAAACACAAAACTGTGACAGAGGTCACAATTCATAAGCCTCAGACTTTAAAGGTGATGCGTCTCAGATACCCCAGTACAGCTGGCCTGGTGGAGCGGCTTGCAGGGGATGTTTGGCATGCTGCCAAATAATGTGTTTTCTGCTAATCTGCCCACAGCTGTCTACTCTGGAGGGAGGTGCTGCATTTCTTGCTAACAGTTCAATATTGGCCTAAGCAGGGAAACAGATGGACTGTTTCTGGATTTTTCGGTTGTTTTTTAATTTTTTTTGGCTTATCCACCATAAATATGATGAGCATATTGGAGTTTCAAGGAAAATGATAATACCAAGTTCACCAAACATTTCTCAATGCAGGATATTGCATTTTATAAGCTATCATTTCGAAAACAGACCAGAAGAACCCACTGTGCCTCTTTGCCTCATGTGCCCAGGGCCAGCTTCACAGGCACGTGACCCTGCAGAAGGACCCCATGCTGAGTTTAATACTCTGCTATTGCTGTCTCAAAATTCTTAATAATTTTAGAGCAAGGAGCCCCCACATTTTCATTTGGCACTGCGTCCAGCAAACTCTACAGCCAGTCGTGCACGTACATTAAAGTCCAGGACAAAATTTAAGGCTTAAACAAAAAAGACACATTAGTTGAGGTTTTAGTATATTTCTCATCTCCCTCTCCCTCTCTCTCCTTGCCAGATATTCTTAATCTGGGGGCTCCTAGAATTGCCCACAAACTTTTCTGTGGATATGCATTTTTCTGGAAAGTTCTCCTTAGCTTTTATCAGGTTCTCAAAAGTTCTGTGATCCCCAAAAGTCTAAGAACTGCCAATTTACATGAGCTTTGACCTTCTAGTTCCTTTTTAACAACTCAGCATGAGAGCGTATTTTATTCTAAGTCACCTCTAAATTTTGTTGGTAGTGGGTGGCTTGTAAATTATGACTAAATCTTGTGTTGATTCTGTGGGCTGAACCATGTGCTTGCATTTCTCATCACCAGGCCTCCCTTCCAATGGAGGAGACAAGGCAAGCTTCCCTTGTTTAAAATGGTTGGAAATGGCACAGCTGCTAGTCAGATTCTCTTTTTAGGCAAAAACATAGGTGCCTAAAAGCAAGCTCTTGCTTTGGCTCTCCATCTAGAAGGAGCCATTTTATTTATGTAAGGCAGTTCATCTAAAGGAAAATTCATTTGATACAGTGTGACTTTAAGAGTTACTTGCCTTTAATGGAATCCTCTAGATAATAATAAACTTAGAAAAAATAGAATCAAAGCATGTTAAAACTGGATGGGTTCCTAAAGACGGATGGGAATTGCTCACGCAAAAAGCTTAGCATATGTTAAAGCATTTTAGGGACAATTTGCCAAAGTTTATTTAGCCTTGTGATTTTGACAACTTAAATGGACCCTTTGAGATCTTTATTCCTCAAACACACAGGCTCACTTGCTTAATTAACAGAGACCCAGAAGAGCAGGGGGCTGAGTCTTAGCTCCAGTATCTTGCCTAGGATTCTAGAGTTAGCAAAGGGCCACACTATTATATTTGTTTATATTATATTATATTATATAGTATTATATCATATTTGATCTTCTCAATTCTCTTTGAGGTAAGTAACATCATCCCCATTGTTCAGGTAAAGAAATCAAAACTCCAAGAAGTTGCATAACGTGCCCAAGGCCATGGAACAGGGAATGGTGTTGTTGGCTCCTAATCAAGTCTCCTTCCACTGTTCTTCCAGCCTTAGGAGACACTCGTGGCAGTGACACGTCTCCAACATCTCTATTGGGAGGTGCTGGCACCCACTTCTTAGCTGTGTGACCTTAAGCAGGTAGCTTAACCTCTCCATGCCTCAGTTTCTTCAAGTTTACAATGGGAGTAATAATGCTATCCAACTCATAGAGTTGAGGTGAGAATTAAATGAGTTGCTATTTTTTTTTAACATCTTTTAAAAAGTCCTAGCTCATAGTAAACACCATGGTGTTGGCTCTTTTTATTAGTAACACTATGGTAATTATCCTTATTCTTTACCAATATTGGATATTACTTTCAAATAGCTTCAATAGTTTGGAGACAAAAACAGGAGACAAAAGAGAAGCATCTTGGTGCTGTTCTGATTTGCACACTTGAATATCTACAGAGGGTGAACTCTTCTTCTTTGTTAGCCATTTGTATTTATCTGGTGAGTTGCCTCGCTGTGTCCTCACACGTTTTTGGCGCAGAGCTAAGAAGAGCTTTGGGCTGACGTTGCCCATCAGGTGGAATCGACGTATTTTAACGTGTGTTGCCCTTTCCTCCCTCTGTACGTTGAACAGCGACGCTATGATGTCATGAGCACAAAGGTCCCTGGAAAATTAATTTCACTGTTGACTTGGAACAAAGTTTGGGGAGCAGGGATGTTTTCTCTGATAACTCAGAGGGTTAACAGTTTCACGGCTGTTGGGGAGAAGACGAACAATATGACTCACTCATTTTTAATAGAGGCATCAAGAGTGGATCGACTGATTCCTTTAAAGATGACTTTGAAATTCACATGCAATCTGCCGCCTCTTCTTCGTCCGGCGGGTCAGCAGCCCACACAAGGCAACCAACAGGCAGGATTTTTAATTGGAGAAATGAAGGAGGTGGGAATGTGCAACTGTTACACCAAATCAAACCTCTCTCTTCTTTGTCTCTCTCGGTTTCAATTAGGAAATTATCTCCACCCTCTGCCAGCTGGATTCTTTAACCGACACCTCAGACACTATCTCCTAATGACAGGATCTGTTTGGGGGGATGGCTACCACTTCCTATGACCCTGTTTACGAGTTGCCCAAGAGGCAGGTACACACAGCACCCTCCCGACCACCTTTGAGCCGTGCTCTGAAGGAGACCCCGCAGGTAACCCATGACGGAAGCCTTAGGAGAGAATCTATTTTGCACGAAGGATTCAAAACTTCTCTTTGTGAGTTTCTTGTTTCAGTTGCTGACCATTTGGCCAGTCTTCATGACAATGCAAGCTGCAATGGCAAAAAATAGAAGAAAATAAAGATGACCAGAATACTATGTACAAAGAGCATAGCCCTGACTATATGATTTATTCCCTTCTGCTTTTAGACAGTCACTTTAAATTTTTCAGAGACTAAATATCTGATAAGACCCAAGATTCCATTTTCTCTCCTCGCAGGCCTCTTTATCTTGATACCCATGAAGAGACTCCCCAGGCTGCACACCATCCCTCCCCCACACTCTGATTGTAGCGTAGCAGATGTATTTGGGGAACTATTTGGTAAATAAGAAGTCTTTGGTAAGAGAGAAGGTCTAAAATTAACAATGCCTTTTAACCAGAGGCTGAGTATGGGCTGATTACCCTACTTGTGAAATAAACCTGCTGGAGGGAGGCAGGACAGAGGCAAGTCAAGTCGGAGAGGAAAGGCTGACCTCAAGGTGACCTGGTGCGTGTTTTGTTGGAGGAGCCAGATGACTTCCCCTTATATAAAGCTGTTATTCAGATTACTGCAAGAGGCTTGATAAGTGTCAAATGCAGAGCAATCAGGAGGCCTGACTTTAATGTGTCCTGAAAATGCAGCCATGCCTTCATCCTTCGCCTTCCCAGGATAGGCAGGAACACACAGCAGCAGCTCACTGCTGCCTTCTTGTCCCCGAATGCCCCAGACTTTGCCTTCTCAGCTGCAAGGCCCTAAATTTTATCCATCCATAAAGGACGCTGTTCAAGAAAGAGCTGGAGAAGTCAGACTCTCGCACCCGCACCTCCAGGATTGCTGAGGGAAGAGGGGGTGCTGGTCTTGGTTCAGAGGCACCACGGCCTAGGTGGGTGTGCAGCTGCCTGAGGACACCAGGCAGGAAGCCTTCGAGGATTGGACACCAGTGACTCTCCCAGAGACCCAGTTCTTCTCTGGACCCCATTTTCCGAGTTGATCAAGGTCTCCAAGTTTTCACCTGTCAAGTTGCTCAAGAAGATGAAGTCAGCTGACCTACTGTGTTGGCAGGGGCTGGGGACAGACACTTTCAAACATTGCTGCCGGCAGTGTGAATTGGAGCCCTCTCTAAGGTGGGCAAGTCAGCAATATCCATCCAAACGGAAAAATGCCCATGCCCTTTGGTAGAGCCACCCCACGTCTAGGATTTTATCCTGTGGAAATCTCACACAGACACCAAATGCAGTGTTCCTAGGATAGCCACTGTAGTGTCGCACCGACTAGACAGAGATTGGAAATGACCCAAATGCCATCACTAAGTGACTGGTGAATAAATGATGATACATACATAAAAAGGAAATTAATCCATTAAAAACAAGAATCAGCACTATATTCTGATACAGAATTAGCTCCACAATAATGTAAAGAAAGTGTGTAATATTGTGTATAACATGCTATTATTTGTACAAAGTGTGCATTTGTGTATATATATGCTTGTGTATGCACAGAATTACTCTGGAAGTATCCCCAAGAAACCAGTTAACTCCAGTTCCTTCGAGGGAGGGGAAGAATCCGGTGGCCGGAAGACAGGAGAGGAGAGCGTCTCTTTGCATTATATACCCTTTTCTACCTTTCAAGTGTGGACCATATTCAAGTGTTGATTTTTTTTTAACTAATGAAAAAAAATTAGCTATAAAAAGCATTATGACTATTACCAGGAACTCTTCTAATCTTCTTGAGGTCAGAAGTCTAAAATCAGTCTCATTAGGCTAAAGTCAAGGTGTTGGCAGAACTGGCTCTTTCTGGAATCTCTAGGGGACAATCTAGTTCTCACTTTCTCCAGCTTCAAGAGGCTGCCTCCATTCCTTGGCTTGTGGGCACATCACTCTGAGCTCTGTTTCCATAGTCACATCTCCCCTCTGACGCTGAGTCTCCTGACCCCTCTTAAGGGACCCTCCTGATTAAATTTGGCCACCTGGCTAATCCAGGATAATTCAGATTCTGAGGATTGGGATGTGGACATCTTCGGGGACATTATTCAGCCTACTCCAGGGAATGTGGGAAGAAACATTCTGTTTCCTCTTTCTCTAGGAAAGAGGACTGAACACTGGTGAGCCGCTGCCAGCCACCAGCCATGGCTCCCCAGCGGGAGGAATCACTGCATTAAAGGACGTGCTCGCTTGCACCCTCAGGTGCCTGTGCTCTGGACCCTGCACTCCTCCACTTTTCTTCTCCAAGGAGCACAACAATCAGATCCATCTGTAAGGCCTGAATGCTCCCACCCCCAGGACGGGACATTCTAGGCTCCACCACATGCCCCTGGGCGTTCACTCAGAGCCCCACATCTGGGCAGTGGGTGAGGCCTTTCCTACACAGTACTTTGGGTTCAGTCCATTGGCGTTTCTGACAATGCCAGACCCAGTGACCAGAACCTCGGAGTGCCAGAGAGTGAGGATTTAGACAAGGTTGCAAGGGTCTCAGTGGGGGAGTTTTAAGGCCATGCTTCCCAACCTTTTGTGTGTGTGTGTGTGTGTGTGTGTGTGTGTGAGGAAGATTGGTGCTGAGCTAACATCTGTTGCCAATCCTCCTCTTTTTGCTTGAGGAAGACTAACATCTGTGCCAACCTTCCTCTACTTCATATATGGGACGCCACCACAGCATGGCTTGATGAGTGGTGTGTAGGTCTGCACTTGGGATCTGAACCTGCAAACCCTGGGCCACCAAAGCAGAGCACATGACTTTAACCACTATGTAACCAGGCCAGCCCCCCTAACCTTTTTTTAAATATAAAAGCTTGACCAGTGACCCCTTTATTATTTTTCTTCCATGAGCTCTGGGGTTTTAAAAGCTTTTTGTCTTCTAAGCAATTTACATTTACTAAGTAGCAGCCCATGTGTTCTAACCACAGACTAAGGCATAATTTCCATTAAGCTTTCTAAAATACTGACCAGAAGTACATAACTCCCCCCCGCATTACCATATCTAGGAATGAAAGTCATGACAGTCCAAGGAGTCTGGGTTGGGAAACCTGGATACAGACACAATAGGAGAGACAACAGCAATATTAGTGATGATGCAAAGAGCACTTGGCCAAGAGTCAGGATGCCAGCATCTGGTCCCTGCTCTGCCACTCCTAGCTGTACAAAGCAGGGAAGTCACTTACCTGCTCATGACCTCGGTCTCCTTGTCCAAAAATCACAGGCCCCTCCCAGAACATCTGATTTAATTGACCCAGAGTGGGATTCAGGCCTCGGTATTTTTTAAGGGTCCCCAGATGATTCTGATGTGAAGCCAGGGTGGACGGATCTAGCCATCCCAGAGAACACCCCAGGCCTGTGTTTTGTAGCTGAGTCCGGGATGCCGAGGGGGAACACCTGGGACTCTGCTAGAGGGAGGGAAGCTGGGGAAGGCAGGTGGGGCAGTCCAGGGGAGGGAAGCAGGTCAAGCAATGCCTAGAGCCTATAAACATTGACTCCCAAGGGGCTCAGGCCACCTGGTGAGGCCAAGCGGAAGAGCTCTTGGCAGTCTGACATCGCTCATCAAGTCAGCAACAGCCAGAGCCTAATGTGATCTGAAAACCTCTGAAAGAGATATTGACAATCAGGGTCACAGACCAGGCCAGTCAGCAGTCTGCCACCCGGGCTTGCCCCACTGTCCCTCCCACCCTGCCCGGGCAGCATCTTCCCCTTGCGCTCGCCTTGTCTGAGCTGAATCATTTTTGCACCAAAATTTATGGAGGCAGCTTTGTGGGGCAACATTTGGAAGATATCTCTGGCTCTATCCTGGCTGTTAAAATCCTTCCCCACTACCCGTTCCTGAACAGGAAAGATGGTGGCTCCCTAGCAAGGCCGATTTCCCAGACAATGGGACCCTGGTGGGCCAGGAGGCAAGGGATAGAGTTTGAGGTGTGTGGTAGGTTGGGCCATGGGATGATGTCTTCTGGGGAACAGTCTAGGACTTAAAGGAAGCCAGGGTAGGGCAGAATATGTCCCCCTAATTGAGACTGTATGACAAGTTGGCATCCATCTTGAGGGAACTCTAGAGGGAAAGCAGAAGCACACTGAGTTGAGGTGTCTTCTTTTTGCGGGGTCATAAATAAACTGCTGCCTTCCTTCTTTGCCCTGTTTCTCATGTCCTTTGTCCTACAGAGGATAGGGAAGAAACTCCCAGCTTATTCTGATTAGCCATTAGTCACCTGCTTCTCTGGCATGTGATGATTTGTTGAATGATTAGAGTGACCTAAATATTTGAACCAAAAATTGAGAGGACACAGTTTAGTATAAGTTGTTTGGATAGTAGATTTTCCCATTATTTGTAACTCTACATAAACAAAGAGCAAGATAGAATACTGAAATTCAGACAAAAAAATGTGACAAAAAATATAAGATTCTAAAATGAATTTCCAAGACTTTGTGGTCCCGTCACCATAAAAATGCATTGTGAGGGTGACAGCAAAAATGGTGGACTAAGGATGTGTGAAACTCCTCTCTTCCATAAAAACAGTGAAAACACAGGCAAAAATAGTTAGAATCAAATTTTTCAGAAATGTAGAAATTAACCAAAGTCCTATAGCAATCCAAGGTGCACTTATTCAAGAAAAGTGGCTGAATCTTTTCATTTCATTTGTAAGAACAAAGAGCCTTGTGGCATTTTAACTTCTTCTAGTCCCACCCCCCCCCCCCTCAGATCTGTAATACTCTTGAAAACCAACAGCCCATAATCACAATGAAAACCAGCAGCCTGGCAGCCACCTGAGGAGGTAGAACAGGGTTGGAGCTCCTTCAAAGCTCCATTTCCAGAGAACTATCATTATTTGACCAGTCTGGGGCTACCTGGGAGTCCCCACTAACAAGGCTGTCTTTATTTGACGTGACTCAGAGCTCTCCAAGTACAAACAGACTTTTCCTCAAATGACATTTGTTGAAAACAGTCAGAGACATTTGTTTAGCAGCACGGCTGCCTGAGACAGTGGATAACAGTGGGGGCAAACAATAGACCAATGAAAAAACCTTAAAAGGAAAAACTGAGTGACAGGTTGTTCACAAGGGAGGTTTGAAGAGCTCTGACATTTTCCTGGGAATCTAGAAAGCCACACATGTGCACAGCACTATGGGCATTCCCAGAGCTGTGTCCTACTCAGGAAAGACCTGAGAAGGCCTTAAGCTCTCAGCTCTGACCTTGAGGTTCTGTGTAAGCAGGAAGTAAAAGCTAAGGCAAAGTTGTGACTTACTTGTCCAAGTGTTGAAGGTGTGCCCCTACTGCACACACACAGCCCTGCACAAAGATTGGGAGATTTATTGGTTCTAGGCATATAAGGAACCTCTGTCCATATTAGCATACCATTAAGCTAAATGAGAAGAGACTTCACGGCCACCCATGACAAAAAGTAAAGACTTTATGGAATTAATTCATAAAAGTCACTAAACAAACAGCAACAAAACAACAGCAACAAACCTTGGAGAGGGGCAAGAATCTGACTCCCAGAGTTGCCACATTATATTATTTAAAAGGTCCAGTGTGACCTATGACCTACCTATTCAACTCATAGGTATATATTTAAGGGAAATAAAAACATATGTTCACTCAAACACATGTACACAAATGTTCGTAGCAGCCTACTCATAAAAGCCAAAAAAAATGGAAACAACCTAGATGTCTGTCAATGGATGAATGGATAAATAAAATGTGGTAGATAAATGCTATAAAATATTACTTGGCAATAAAAAAGGATGGAGTACTGAGACATGCTACAACATGGATTAACCTTGAAAATGTTTTGCTAAGCGAAAGAAACCAGTCACAAAATATCACATGTTATATAATTCCCTTTGTATGAAATATCTAGAATAGGCAAATCCATAGACAGAAAGTAGATTGGTGGTTGCCTTGGCTGGGGTTTCTTTTTTGAACAAGTGACAAGAATGTTCTAAAATCTATTGTGGTGATGGTTTCACAACTCTGTGAATGTAGTCAAAACCATTGAATTATATACTTTAAATGGGTAAATTGTATAATATGTGAATTATATCTCAATAAAGCTGTTACCAAAAGAAGAAATGGTGGCCTTAATTGCCCTTCCTCCCTCTTTCTCTGCAGAGTTATTAGACAGGGAGCAGAGATTAGAAAAATCATCAGGAACTTGGAAATCATCATTTTATCTTGTCCAGCTTTTAACATATGCAGTAAGATTGTTACTATTTGAAAACAGAATGTTGCCACAAAGGGGCAATTGTCTAAGCTCCCTTAACCTTCATATCCTAGGCAAACAAACAATAGCCCAGTTTACAAAAAAGCAACAGGTTTCTTTAAATAGGTCAGAGTTTAATTGCTTGCCTGGATAAATTCTTTGTTTTCTAAATACAGGCGTGAGTCTATGACTTCAATGGGTTCAGCTCAGTTCAGTGAGCGCTACAATTCTTTGCTGTGCAAATGACGTATTTAGAGATGAACTGCGTTTCTGAATTTTTCTCAGCAGTTGTTTTTAACCAAGGGTCTTGCATATCAATTGTTCTGTAGTCTTCAGGGTGGTGGTGGGGGAGAGAAACAAAAGAAACAAATTACTTGTATCTTGTAACCAGTAGGAAATTAACTGTTTCGGGGCTTGCTATTTTGTTGATGGAAAAAAATTGCTCTGTGCAGTGATATTATGATCACAATGACCAGTGATGGAGAAGGAATTTCAGGTATCCTGGCTTGTTTTAAGCTTTGGCACAGAGAATAAAGTATAGAGCAGCCACATCGTTGGTTCCGGTCAGAATCACTCAGGTTTCTTCTCTCTAATTGCTTGACCTTGGCCATTGGTTCTGTGCTGCTTCTTATTTTGCTATTTTGTGCACACGTAATCATCTTGCTGGGAATTGTAACTCAGCTCATCTAATTTTGCAAGGCGGGGACCCTGATTAGATCACTGGACTGCAGGCACAAACGGAAGAGGCTGGAATTCGGAAAGATCCCTCTTTGCCCCACTTCGTCCTCCTCACCCCTCATGCCCACCCACCCTCACCCCCGTGGCCTGTTCTGCCTCCCCCTTGCCCCTGGCTATGGCCAGTTGATCCAAAGAGGGAGACACTGGACTCAAACTGGGCCAGATTTAAAAGAGACACCAAGTCAAGGATATTCTGCAAAATACTTGACCAGCATTCCTCAAAACCATCAAGGTCATCAAAAACAAAGAAGGTCTGAAAAACTGACAGTCTAGAGGAGCCTAAGAAGACGTTATCACTAAATGTAACGTGGTGCCCTGGATGGGATCCTGAGACAGAAAAATGATATTGGGTAAAAACTAAGGAAATCTGAATAAACTATGGAGTTTAGTTAGCAATAAGGCATCAATATTCAGTTCCTTGATTGTGATAAATACATCACAGTAGTGTTAACAATAGGGCAAACAAGTGTGAGACTGCTTTCTGATACTCTTGCAACTTTTCAGTAAATCTGAAACTATTCTAAAATTAAAACAATTAAAAATAAATATAGAGACCAAAGGTGGTTGGAGCTGAATGTTTTGGCGCCACCCTAGGAGGCAGCCCATATGACTCTGCTGCTGAGGTCCCTGGAGTAGCCTTAATTCCTGTCCAGCCTTACAATCTTTCTCTGATCCCATGCTTTCTCAATTTCCTTCCCGTGGTCTTATGTGTCGAAGTGACCCAGGGATGAATTCTGTTGCTTGCCACCAAAGGATCTTACCATCAGGTTGTGCTTCCGAGTCCTCAGGAAAGAAGTAGTGCCAACTTTCAATTTATTAGGCAATGGTTGGGCCATAACACTAATCATGTTCTACGACTTTCACACCCCTCCTAATCAAACATTTTACTAGTTTGACATGGAGCGTGTTTTAGCTCTTCCTCTTTCTCATAGCATGAGATCTCTACAAGGTTCTTTACAGAGATGGTGCCCATGCCCGTGGCAGACATTGCTAATGGGTCACAACACTCGTTTCCTGAGCATGAATGCAGAGTAGTAGATGCTGGTGATGTCCCACCCAGATCCCCTTTATCAGCAAGTACACTCGTCCATCCGCCAGGTGCTATGAATGTCAGGCGTTAGAGGCTCAGAGCTGCCTTTATCTCCAGAGAATTGACCTCAACAAAATGAGAGATGCCTCACCTAAGGCATTCTATACCAACAACTGCCTAATAAGGGGCTACAAAAGTCCAGCCCTCTTGCCTCAAGGTGGGACCAACTCTGAGGTGTGATTCGTGCTCCAGGGCCCCCATGAGATCAGGCTGAAGCTAGGCTACAGCTGAGACCACATCCTTGTGTAGTTCCTTCCCTACCCTATCTGGCTTCCTTCACTCCCTTTCTCCAGAGAGTCTTCCCTCAAGAAACCCAGGGCATCTGAATCCCTGTCTCAGATTCTGCTTCAGGGAACCCAACCTAAGACGTGTGATGCAGAGTCCTTCTCCATGTAGTGGACGTGCAGCCACTACCAATATATGAGTTGACACGTGAGGTGAAACCTATTTGACATCTCTACTGGGAATAATACCAACAAATAGGAGAATTATACCAGCACAAAAGAAAACATCAACCAGAAGCTAGAAGCCTAGATGACCTGCCAGTTTAACCATGAGCCTCTGCAAAGGCAAAGGAGAGCGTACAGCCTGGAGGGTCGACAGCCTGTGACTTCTTTGCTGAGACATGGGATTTAGGGATGGTTTGGAGACTTGTCCATCCAAATTTCTTCTTCCTCAGTTCACCACTCATGACAAGTTTTTTCTACAGAAAGGATGTCTGCAGGACAAATGGGACAAGGTGAAGTTAAAGAGATTCGGTCCTTACTCCAAGAAGCTGTCATGTCTAACAGCGGGGGCATGTCTCCCTCTCTTTGGCTGGTGCTCCAGTTAAGGGGCGGGTGCATTGTCTTAACATTCCTACGGCTGGCCCCAGGGAACCATTTGCAGTGGGGTATCTTTATTACTAAATATAACCTTGCTTTTTTCCATGCCATTGTTTAGTGTCAGCTGAGTTTTACAAGAAAAGGAGTGTATTGGGTAGGAAATGGGTAAGACCACTGAAACAGAAACCCAAAATAACAGTGGCAAAAATTAAATCAAAATCTGCCTATCTCTCATGTAAAAGACCAGATTGGTATGGCCACTCAATAAACTATTATATCGTAGATCTTGAGGGGATGCAAACTCTTAGTACCTCGTTGATTTGTCATCCCTAGAGTGTCATTCTCGTCTACTGATGGTCCAACAGGGTTCTAAATTTCAGCCACTTGGAAGTGGTGAGAAAAGGCAGTGGAGGGGGGATCTACCCCTTCCTTTTAAGAGCACGATCTGGATCATGCATCCCTTTGGCTCACTTTCCATTAACCACAGTTAGATGCACAGCCACAGCTAGCTACACGGGAGGCTGTGGGACGGATGGCTTCATCTGGAGCCATAAGCCCAGCTAAAAATCAAGTGTTCTGTTACTGTGAGAGAAAGGAGAATGGATACTGGGGGACAGCTAGTGGGGAAATAAGATGCCAGGAATACAGGTAATGACGTGAGAGGAAGGACACTGTCCATCTCAGGGAAACTGGGCTGACCTAAAGGTCTCAAACGCTCCAATTCAGCGTCTCTGGTAGATCTCATTACTGTTCACCAAATTCTATCTTCCTCTTGTGGTGTCCCTCCCACCACCATCAACTTGCTTTGGCCAAAGAAATGTGGGTGAAGCGATATATGTCACTTTCAGGCAAAAGCTTTAAAGGCCAGCACGTGGTTCTTGCTCTCTCTCTTCCCTCTGCCATGAGACCAGTGACGTTCTAGACAGAGGCTGCTCCATCAGCCTCTGAACTCAGATGATGTGAACAGAGCCCCAGCTGCCCTGAGATGGGCTTGTACCATGAGTGAGAAATAAAAATTGATGTTGCCACAAGCCACTGAGGTTGCCAGGTTGACAGCGTGTTACAGGAGCATAGCCCAACTTAGCCTGACAGATTCAGTGCCCGTGTCCTCCCACCAGTGGATGTCCAGTGGACTCTTCATGCAAAAGGTACAGCCCATTGACTTAAGGATAATAGTACTATTATCTGCCTTTTATTGAACACTTACAATGGGCTAAGCCCTAATATCGTTATCATCATTAAATTTCGCTTGGGGCTGATAATCAATTTACAGATGGCTCCTAATGCTTTCACTGTATATATCATCACTTAAATGCACACAGCTCACTGCTATTTGAAAGCACTCTACCTGATGAATCCTTTTATAAAACAAGAATCTTTGGGGAATAAGCCCTGCCCCTAAATATGTTGTCTAAGTTCAGCTTTCCACAAATGGCAAAACTGTAAAATTAGATTCCTAATAGTCAGGAAAAATGATACTATTAATGATTTTATTGTTAATGTACTACTTCATTAAATGGACAGCTAGGATACTTTGTTTTATTGCAAGTAGGGGAAGAACCAAGTAAAAGTGGTTAAAATGATAAGAAGGTTCTCAACTGATTCGATCAAAAGCAAAAACTCAGGGAGTCTCCAGGGTCGGTTCATTGGCTCTATGATGTCCTTAAAGACCCAGATGCCTTCCATCTTTCTCCTCTTCCATCCTTAGAACATCAATGATGTCCCCTCTCATAGTCACAAAGAGGCTGCCACAGCACTAAGTGCCATATCCACATTTGACAAAAGAAGAGGGGAAAGGTACAAACTTCCAGTTATACAATAAACAAGTTATGGGGATATAATGTAAACATGGTGACCATAGTTAACAATACTGTATTGTATATTTGAAAGTTGCTGAAAGAGTAGATCTTAAAAGTTTTCATCACATGAAAAAAATTGCAACTACGTGTGGTGACGGATGTTAACTAGACCTATCATCATGACCATTTTGCAATATATACTTATATCAAATAATTATGTTTTATACCTAAAACTAATATGTTGTATGTCAATTGTATCTCAATTAAAACATTTTTTAAAAGAAGAAGGGAAAAAGACAGTGTCTTCTCACTCCTCTCTTTTTCCTGAGGCAGGAAAGCCATTTCCCGATGCGACAGAGTAGATCCCCACCTGTGCCACACAGGCACTTTGCCCATGCCTAGCCACAGGTAAGAGACAGCACAAGGTTCTGGGACTTTCAGCCCCCGTTGTGGGAATCTGCATGGCTAGATTAGTCAGCAGAGGATAGGTTATGCTGCAGTAACAACCACGCCCCAGTCTCAATGGCTTAATACAACTCACATATGTTTCACACCCTCATCCCAACGTCCATGAAGTCTCTCAGGGATGCAAGGGCACCGCCTGTAATGGGAGGCCTCCTTGTCCCTGCAGCAGGGGAAGAGGCAGTAGGGGAAGACGCCGGCTCTTCTCTACTTCAACCTGGAAGTAATTTATGTTACTTCCAACTGCTTTATTCACAGCTTGTCCCACGAGCCTGCCTTGCTGCCAGCGAGCTGGAAAGGGTGCAGGACCAGAGAATCCCATCTCTGCAGTACTGGCTTTTCCCCTAATCACCACTCCCTCCTTTACTCCTTACCCCTTCCCCAATCAACCCCAATATGGCCCCCACGACAGTGTTGTTCTTCCGGCCCATGTTGCCGCTCCCTTCCTCAGCTGTGAGTGCGTCCCAAGTCCTTCCCGCATCTTAATGAATGCACCATGTCCAGTGACTCCTCTTAAGTCAGACGTATTCTTTTCTCTGCCGGTTGTTGCTGTGGAGGAGGAGGGGTGAGTCTCAGGGGCTGTGGGTAGAGGAATAAGGACAGCAGGAGATTCCCACTTCAAGCCACAGTTTGCTTCTTCCCAAAATGTCTAAATAATCATTCCAACCTCACACTGTGAGGATTAGTTTCCTGAAAAAGATCTCTCTTAGCTCCACATAAGAGAGGCAGTTTCCTCCTGTTGGTGGAACGTTGACTTCAAAGTTCAGTTGTGTAAAAAAAAAATCCTATGTGTGCCCTGGAAAGAAATTTTAGCAAAATATTAATAGCGTTCATACCTATGCACTGGGATTATGAGCAATTTTTATTTTCTTCTTAAAGTATAAATGTAACCCTTTCATAATAGGGATGAGGGAAGGACTTTTCCAAAGAAGCCAAGATTTTTAACTTTGCTTTTAGGGTGACCACGAAACGTTCATTCCTACCACAAATATCAAGTATTATAATTTTCAGGGACTATTTTGCTGGTGGCGAGGCAGGAGGCAGAGAAAGGGGGGAGGATATTTTACCTGAACTTAAAGTTGAAACCATCTATACCATTTTCAGTTCCCGGAAACAATCTTCCAGCCCACCTGAAAAAAATCTTCAGAGCCTAGCTAATACTGAGAAGTTTTGACAGGAAATAAAATTCCAATCCTTCTCACTCAGAAACGTTGAGAAGAGGGAGGCTTTGATAATATCCTGGCCACAAGGAAGACACAAGAAAGAAACCAGAGTGGGAGCAGGACGCAGCTGCGTTCCGCCCTCTGGTTTCGTCGTCACTGTTTGCCTTCCTCAGCAAGGAGCTAAAAATGTGGCCCACATTTTAGTAGTTCGAGTGGCCTCATTTTTAGCTCCTTTCTTTTTCTTTTACCTTCTTCTTTTTCTTTTTCTTTCTTTTTTTTTTTTTTTTTTGAGCAAGATTAGCCCTGAGCTAACATCTGCCACCAATCCCCCCTGTTTTTGCTGAGGAAGACTGGCCCTGTAGCTCCTTTCTTTAAAGAGAAATTTCTAAATATTTAACCAGCTTCTGTCAAGTCTCCCAGAAGTGGGCCATGAATGAGACTTTTCTAGAAAGAACCATTTGGAAGAACTGCCCTGTCAAGCCATTTCCATGCCACACAGAAGGCTCAAAGATTTCCTGTGTTTATGGGGATTGTAGCGGCTGCTGGGAAAACAAACCACAAATAAAGGAATCCAGGGAGGGGGCGTGTAAATGGACTGTGCAGTAACAGTTCACTGAGAAAAAAAGTCATAGGACATAAATATATTTCTTCACCTGAATTAGTCTGTACTAAAAAAAAATGTTTCTCATGACTGCAGCACAGCCAAATGTCTGTCTACTCCTCATTTGCGACATAGTTACTCCGTGAGCAAAACCCTTCCTCTGAGTGTGACTTCTTGTCCGTCTTCTGAATATAGACAGTATTCAGCCAGTCAATCATTAGCCATTTTATTCAACAAGTATTATTGAGACCCACTACGCGGCTGGCCCTGTGCTGGGCTTATATAAAAGAATGTCACCATCCCTGCCTTCAAGAAGCTCATAGTGCTGGGGGCTATAATACATGGATAGGCCAGTTCTAAGAGAGTTCTTCCAATAAAAGTGTGAGCGGAGTCCTAAGAAATGAGTGAACTATAGGTTCATTTGCTTATCTATCTTCCCAAGATACTGGTATTGGTGGAACAATCTAGAGAACCTAGAAATAGATCCACACAAATATGACCCACAGATTTTTTTACAAAGATGCAAAAGCAGTTCAATGGAAGAAGGATGGACTTTTCAACAAATGGTGCTGGAGCCACTGGACATCCACAGGCAAAAAAAAAAAAAAAAAAAAAAAAACTACGCATAAACCTCACACCTCCTACAAAAAAGAAATCAAAATAGATCATAAACCAAAATGAAAAACATAAAACTTTAAAATTTTTAGGAGAAAGTCTTTGTGATCTTGGGTTAGGCAAAGCGTTCTTAGGTAGGACACCAAAAATGATAAAATTTTTAAATTGAACTTCATCAAAATTAAAAACTTTTTTTCTGTGAAAAACTCTGCTATGAGAATGAAAAGACAAGATTCGTATTTGAAAATCAGGTACCTGACGGAGGGGACTTCTATCTAGAATACATCAAGAAAACAACCCCATTAAAAAAAAAAGTCAAAAAGCTTAAACAGACACTTCACCAAAAAGTAACATACAAAAAAGCACATGAACAGGTGTTCATCACTAGTCCTTAGGCAAATGCAAATTAAAACGCCCCCGAGATACCACTGCACACTCATTAGAAAAGCTAAAATTACAAATCTGACGATAGCAAGTGCTAGTGAGAGAAAGCAGAACACCTAAACATTTCTTATAAAGGTAAGCATCAACTTACCATATGACTGTGACCCAGCAAACCCACTCCTAGGTGTTTACCCAAAAGAAATGTTGGCATACGTCCACTCCAAGATTTGTACGCAGATGTACATTCACAGTTTTATTCATAAAGGACAAAAACTAGAAACAACGCAAATGTCCATCACCAGGTGAGTAGGTAAACAGACTGCAGTATATTCACACAATGGATCCCAGCAGCAATAACAAGAAACACACTACTGATTCCGGCAACGACACGGAAGATCTTTGGAGATCATATTATTTCTCAAAAGCGTTATACCAAGTAAAAAAAGTCAGACACCGGATACTACATACTGTATGATTCCCCTCATTTAAAATTCTAGAAAAGGAAAAACCACAGTGAGAAAAGAAAGGACAGCAGTTGCCAGGGGCCTGAGATGAGGAGGAGATTGATTGCAAAAGTGCATGAGGGAATTTTGGCAGATGATGGAAATGTTCTATATTGTAATTGTAATGGCAGTCACATGACTGTATCCATTTGTCAAAACTCATCAAATTGGACACTAACTTTATTTTCCACTAATTTTATTGTATGTAGATTATACCTCAACAAAGCTGATTGTTAAAAAAAAATCAATTGGAGATAAAAACTCATACGTAAAGCCAAGAAATTTTGGAAAGGCACAACGATGGAAGGATTTGTTCTAAGAGACATCAAACTATCCCATAAGGTTGTCATAACTTTCAAAGTGTGCTATTGGCACAGCAACAGACAAACAGATCAATTGGCATGAAATAGAGCCCAAAACCAGATCAGTGTACATATTTAGTAAATAATTTAGGCAGCAATTTAAATGAATGGGGAAGGAATGAACTATGGAGCAAGTGGAGTTGCAATCTGGATTCCATTTGGAAAAGGAATCAAGTTAGCTCCATAATTCACACCATTCTCAAAAAATAAAATCTTAATTGGTTAATTGATCATTGCCCCAGTTGTGAAGGCTCACTCCATTGCTTTCATTATGCTGTTAAATGCTTAGGAGACCACTTAACACGTTATGGTGGGGTCTTACTGTAAATGAAAAGAGCTCTACAGGACACTGATTGTTGTCACTTCTGCCTTCTAATGGGACGTGGCATCATTCATCACAGTGGGAAAGTAGATATTTAAATTGTTCCTTTCCACTTACACAGACAAAGGACAGAGAAATGGCAAAGTCCCTGCCAGCTCTTCTGAGATACTAGAGGGTGAAACCCAAAGCAGAAAGATGACAGCAGAGCGCCTTAGTGTTCCTTGGTGTCCAGTGCAGGGAGCGAACAGCTAAAATTCTGTCTGCGTAATAAGAGGAATTTTGCAGAAGTCTCTTCAAGGAGCAGAAGATGCAATGACACAAGAGGAGGCTGCAGCTTGGGAGGAGGAGACCAGGGAAGAATTCTTGGTGGCAGTCTAGTCAAAGGACTTCCAAAGACAAGGAGGGCTGATGGCTGATACTGAGTGTTAAGCTGTCGGTGTCCTCAGTGTGAATGCCCCCTCTGTCATATCAAGCTCTCAGTAAAGACTTCTCACACCTCAACATCTTGGGTGGGTTGTCTGGGGAAAACACCAGCATGGAGGAGAAGCTTTTCTTCCCTATTCCTGAGATTTCTTTTCAGGAGGTAGGCCATCCACTAGCACAAGGCTTGGGCCTCTCTCTGCCCCTCAGTCACTCCTCTATCATTTGTTGGGAAGATTTCCCATGGTTTCTATTGAGAAACTCATTACTGTGCCTCTGGGACATACTCTCCTTCCCTCTTTTCTTGTCATCAGTCACTTCAGAATTCAGGTACGGAGAAGAGGGTGTGACTTATTGAGCTCCGCAAACCCCAGCAAGGGACTCCAAGTAAAGTAAAAGCTCCAAGAGTCACCCAAGTGAACAGTCCACCAAGAGAAGTTTCCTTGTGGGAACATTCCAGAACACACCGCTTTGGAAATCTTCCTTCTCTTTGATTGTCTTTGACTTTTGTTCTAACTCCTTCACTTTGTCACCAGGGTCCTGGCAGACCCTTTCCAGAACCTTCTCTCTCTGTAAATGACCTTCAGAATTTACAGGGCAGCATCTGGAACTGTGCAAAGAGATGCCAGCAGCGTAGTCAGAGCTGGAGCCGGGGCCGAGAGGGGGACGACTGAGGGAAATGAGCAGAAAGCGCCTTTCTCTGAGACTTCCCCCCAAAACATGTGCTGCTTTGGCTCCAAAGGACAGAAATTTTTTTGTTTGGTTTTCTCCCCCCTCTGGCCAGAAGAAAAAGAGATGAGTCGCTTTTGACCCAAAAAAGTCAGTCAGTCATGGAGGATGGCTGACTCCAGTCCAAACAAAGATTATGGGAAACGCTGCATTCAGAGCAAGCACAAAACCTTTCCCAGTAACTCTAGCCAACACCAATTGCTTACCCCTCACTTTGGCGCTCTGCCCTTAACCAATGCAAGTCTTGGAATCACTGAATCCTTGGATCATTGAGCCCACTCGCCTCTACGCACCCTTCCCATTTGACACATGAGAAACAGACTTGAAAGGTGACATCTCTTACCCACTTGGTAAGCAGTGACACAATCCAGACTGGAGACTCAAACTCCCAAATCCCAAGTCTACACCCTTCCCGTGGCTCGAGAGTTATTTGAAGACTCCAGGCACCATCTCCCCTGGAGGAGGATGAGTTCCTTGGTGACAAAGAGCTAGCGTTTTGCAGGGAGAAGAGGAGAGGACCGACATTTGAAAAGAACCCTCTATGTTCCCATCTCTGGGCTAGGGACAGGACTAGAGTAGAGGACTTTGGGCATGTCTTCCCAGCCTCCAACAAGCCACTTTGTTGGATGGCGTTGCTGTGAGCTGAACTATGTACCACAAAAGTTCCTCTATTGAAGCCCTAACCTCCGGTACCTCCGAATGTGACTGTACAGTCATTCCTTGCTTAACGATGGGGATACGTTCTGAGAAATGCATCGTTAGTCTATTTCGTCGTTGTGGGAACATCATAGAGCGTACTTACACAAACCTTGATGGTAGAGCCTACGACACACCCAGGCTATATGGTACTACTCTCATAGGACCACTGTCGTATATGTGGTCTGTCATTGACTGAAACATCTATGCAATACATGACTACATTTGGAGACAGGGTCTTTAAAGACGTGATTAAATTAAAATAAGACTGTTGAGGTGGGTCCTAATCCATCCAACTGATGTCCCTGTAAGAAGAGGCGATTAGGACACAGACCCACAGAGGGAAGACCATGTGAGGACCTGGGAAGAAGAAGGCCATCCACAAGCCAAGGAGAGGGCTTCAGAAGATACCAAATCTGCTGACATCTTGATCTCAAACTTCCAGCCTCCAGAATTGCGAGAAGATGAGTTTCTGTGGTTTAATCCATGCCATCCGTGGTACTTTGTTAGGTAGCCGGAGCTGACAAATACACGCGTCTACTCTCTGTCCCATCTACACTTCTAGCCTAGGACCCTGCCCCTCGGGCCATTGCTTACTGGGCCACACAGACTCTATGTCAAGAGCTGGGACTAAGAGAGCAGCACTGGGAGCAGAAGCTTATTAGTGGAGACTTTGAGGTGAAGACACGCCTGCTGCTGAGATCCCCAGAACAGCCTGGGTCCTACCCTCCCTGCGTGAATTCTGGGAGAGACTCCAACACCTTTCTAACACCCAACTGCATGTCTGGGTTAAACTTGTCTGAGGTGGGTTTTGTTACTTGCAACCCAAAGGACTTTAACCACAACATTTACATGTGTTAGCCCACGTAGTTTAACTTCTCCACTTGGTATTACTGCCCCATCTTACAGACAAAAGACCTGAGATTCGACGACATTAAGCAGCCAGTCCAAGCTCACAAGGGGGTGGAACTAGAATTGCACTCATGCTCTTTTTGCTCTCCACACTGTCCTCAATTCTACGTCTTTTTGGTGTCCCCCTGCAGTACTCAGCTAGGAGTCAGGCATAGCAAGTGCTCGATAAAAGCTTGTCAAATCGAATTGAACACATGGAGCTATGTTCCCTTATAGACTGAAACACAGACAAATATCTGGCATGTTCCAACAGTTGGAGCCAAATGGAAATAAAACTAACGTCAGAAATTCATTCATCTTTCCACCCTTCTTCTCCATTCAGACCTAATGAGGTCAGAGATTGTAACCCGGGCTTCCAGTGGAACTCTCTGGTTCACTCAGTAACACCAAGACACAGTTTTGGCCCCATTAACCTCACAAATCCTCTCTAACTCTTCCCATATGTGTGATGTTTATTTAACCCATGGACCAGGGCAGCTAGTTCACCAGCAGAACTTCATCTTCTCCAAGAAGAAAGATCTGAACCCTGAGTCTCTCTGACTTCCTCTCCCTCCCCTTCCCCCATCTGTCTTGTATCCAAAGGATAAAAACCACCCTTTGTTTGGGGTGGTAAACTTGCCTTACCCACGGCTTAGGAAGTTATAGGAGTCAAGAAGCTAGGAAAAAGATGAAGAATGGGCTCAGCTGGCAAGAGGCTTCTGAGTATTTTTCTCTTCTTTATAAAAATAAAATTGCTTTTCCCCTCTCACTTTGGAAAGCCCCCAAAGTAAACCCAAGATCACTTCCATGGCAGTCATTAAACTTCCCAGGCTGACCAAGACTCGGAAGTTTGCTGGCAGAGAGGAGAACAATTGACACCGTGCTGCCATCTTGTATTTCAACATGGTTGCCTGAAGTTTGGGGAGGGGGACCCCAGCTTCTCACCGCAGTCTTGCAGAGCAATTCGTTTTTATTTGACATTTTACAGACAAGAAGGAAGAGTCTGAGTGTCGTGGTCTTTTTCCCCACCAGGCAACGCTCGATACACAGCCCTACAAATATGCTGTGTCCTGCTGTCTCCCACACACTAAAACAGGATTGCCAAGAGAAGAAAGACACAGCATAAATGCAATCAAAATGCTGAGCAGGGTCTCATTGACCATGCCTCTGTTTCTATTTTACTTAAACCGTAATTATGTTTTAGAGGTGAAGTCAACAGGGAAAAAACACACCTTGCTGGTCAGAACTCCAAAATTAGAGCCACACAAATTTCTGTGACTATCTACAAAGCAATCTTTATGGGAAGTTTTCACTGAAACCTCTCAACTACTCTGCGAGGTTTCATTTAAGCTTTCAACCACCCCATTTCACAGAGGAGGAAACTGAGGCTCAGGGACAGCTGCCTCCTGACAGAAAGGAGCAAGGCAGAAACAGAAGCTCCATCATCTGCCTTTGGTCTCAACATTCTTTCTCTTGTGTTAATGCCCAGCCTGTGAGCCCATCGACAGCATGGGTCCCACCGGCCCCAACATTTGAATCTAACTGAGCCTTGATTCTTGCCCCCATTTCTTTTTGCCAAAATTAAAATATCTGCACCGGGTTTTTTCCTAGTTATAAAATACATACTTGGAAAAAATTCCTTTTGAACAATACGGATGTTCCGTAGCAACCCAGCCTCCTCTCCCTATGCCAAATCCCTAAACACAAGCAGTTCTCTTTGAAGAGACACATAGCCGGAACCAGCAGGTTCCACTGCCCGTGTTGACCAGCGGGGATCCAGACCAGTCACCCTCCTCTGATGGGCCCCACCACCAGGATCCTGAGCCCCAGCCACATGCTGCAGGACCTCATGCCTCTCCTGTCCCCTGTTATTTCTCAGAGCTCCCCAGAGGGTTCGCATACAGGCTGCCCCCCAGGACCCACAGGGCAGCACCCATCTTCCCTCTCCAGCTCTAGCTCCCCCTGGCTGGTATCCAGAGGAGCCCTCACTTCTGGAAGGAGTCCCACTTCTCATAAAGTCTTCTTTCTCTCCAACCATCCAGACTCCCCTGGCCGAGCCACTCTGGCACAGCCCTTGAACACAGTGGAGAAAGCCTGATAGAGTTATGAGCCCTTGGAGATGGCAAAGAAGGGGAAAGGAAGATTTTAAACAGACTCCTCCAAGGCTGTCTGTTAAGAGGTAACGAAGAAGTTTCAGTGAGTCTTTCTCTCACCTTCGTGAAGACAGCCTTGAGAAACAATGTTCCAGAGTAATTGCTGTGGCTCCAGAATGTACCAGTTCAGTTCACAGCGTCTCTCTCTCTCAGTCTCTCCAGCTGTCATCCAGCTGTAGGATCGTCTCTTTGGGGTTAATTCAGGCTGCAAATTTCCATTCTCTCTCTGTCTCTGTCTCTCTCTCTCTCTCGCTCGCTCTCTCGCTTTCTCTTCCTTTCTCCCACACTCCCTCTCTTCAAGTTGTAACCCCCAATCCTTAGCTCACTAAGTATCACTGCCCCTTAAGAAACAACTCCCCTTAAGGACCTTATGCAGGAGTCTGGGAAGCTCAAAACGTGACCTTTAACCTCTCAGTCCCCAAATGGAGCTTCTGTTTATCTCTTCCTGAACTCGTCGTTTAAAAGCGTAAACCCAGAGAAAAGCTGTCTCTTCCTTTATGATTTGTCAGCAATTGAAAAACATGAAGTCATCAAACAAAAATAGAAACTTGATATTTGAAGGCAACCCAAAAAGTTAGCTGTTGACACCAAACGACTGCCTTTTCCCAGGCTCCGTTTACTGAAGGCAGGAGACTGTCTGAATGGGCAGAAGGGATTAGTGACTCGAAGCATTCTCCCGTTTATGGTCCATGATAGAAAATTGCCTCTTACATTTATCAGCTACTACAGGCCTTTCTTTGGTCTTAAATAGCAACTAAAATAAAAGTTCGCTTTTCCAGTAGGACTCTTCCTCCCACACTGTCGTCAGGATAGTTTAAAAGAATTGGGGGAATGTACTGTGCGTGTACTTGGTCAGCATTATATTTCATACTTAAAATAGCTGGGAGAACTTAAAATAATTGCAACGGAGATATCTACAGCGAAGTAAAGAAAGATCTTTGAAACCTAGCACTTGTCCGTCTCTGCTCTAGCAGAATGGGTGCACACTTGTCCTTCGGCTTCCACACACCCACTGCCGGAAAGAGCCCTTCTTTTCTCCCTTTCTTAATGAACTTGACCTCTCTCCTACCACACTGACTTCGAGTTTGGGACCTCTCCAGGGAAGAGAAATATGTGAGTTTTACAGTGTACCTTTCAGGGAACTCAAAATTGTTGTCTTTACAGTTTTGAATTTACCCATTTCCTTCTAACCCAAAACATCTTCCTAAGTGGGTGGAAATAAAAATTATTTTTTTAGGGACGCTGAGAATTACCGTGAAATTCTTGCAAGCTGCATTGCTGGCAGGCTGGCAGTGCCAAGATCTCCCATGGGTGGGCGGGAGACCTGCAGTCTCCCCTCTCTGTTCCTACACTGTTGGCTCATCCATGGAGCATCTACTGTATGCTTGTATCTGCTCTACACAGAGGAGAATGAAAGAAAGAAAGTCACCCTTAGGGCCTCTCCAGCAGGAGGAGAGGAGGTGTCCCCATTACCCTATGTGAATGGTGCCCCCCACCACAACCACCACCACCAGGGTTGTGCACTGATGGCCAGGGATGAAGGTCAGAGGGAAGGAAAGCTCTAGACGCCTCCATGTTTGGTGAATGGAATTTCCCCCCTAGCTTTTCCACCATATGGGTGGCGGACAGGTACGCGGGAGGCATGCATGGTTTTGAGCTGTAGGATTGTCTCTCTGGGGTTAATTCAGGCTGCAAATTTTCATTCATGCTCCCCACTTGCCCCCCTTGGGGCCCTCTCCCAACTGGAGCTGGAATTCCCAGGATTCTTTATTAAAATATTTTCCCAGACTTCCCTTCCAACAGCCGTTGTTATCTCTGACAGCAGGCTGGCCTCTGTCTCCCTCAGGCTTGGACAGGATCAGGCCCAAAACACCCTCCAGTTTCAGAGCGGCCTCCTGGCTGATGGCAGCTGAGGGAGGGTGAGGGCGCGAGGGAGAGAACCACCCACCCCACTAGGCCCTCCTGCAAGTTCTGTGCTCCCTCTGCCTTTAGTTTGTGAAAATCCAGAAGGCAGGCAGGCAGGCTTGTCTGATTCACCTGGAACACTTCTAGTAGCTTCTCTCTGGAAGAACCCATTCAGGAACCACAACTTCCAAATTGCCCGACGCTTGTCGGTTGGTTCCTAAAAATCAGTTTTCCTGGAGAATATAAAAAAATTGGAAATAGTTTTCATCGATAGCATACGGAAATTTTTTAAATAGCATTTCAAAAGGAAAAGGAAATCCCTATAAAAGGGAACTACTTTATAACTTTAAATGGTTTTTCACACCCTTACCCTGTCTCATCCTGACAGTGGTGCAGTTCAAGGGGCAGGTTCCAGAATTTTCTCTAAGTTTTGTAACGTTGTTACAAAAAAGAAAATGCAAAGATAGAGAGGTTAAGCAACGTGCTCAGGGTTAATGTGTTGGGGCCAAAACTATAACCTGTGTCTCCTCTTCTGGCCTTATTGTGTGTTCATTCCACAGTCGAATCATAAACAGAGCCCAGAGTTAACGGATCTCAGATAACCCCCTGACTGGAAGTCATGCATTCCAGATTCATTCATTATACATGCCCCGAGATTTCATTAGAAGATGTTCACCACCACATTGTTTATCACACACAAATTCTGGAAGGGACCTCATACCTAATGCCAGGAGTTTGGTTAAATGAACTATTCAACACTGTAAGATATTATATAGTCACTAAAACAAGGTTGCAGAAGTATACTCGTTGACATGGAAAACTGTTCACAATGTAACAATAATAATTATTCTTATAGCTATCATTTTCATAATTATCTGTATAAATAAAATGCATAGGAAATAGGGTGGAAAGATATATACTAAAATGTTAGTGGTTATTTATGCTTGTTTGGATTACAGATGATTTTATTGTCTTCATTTCAGGTGTCTGCATCTTCTAATTTTTCTACAGTAAAAGTGCATTTCTTGATTACTTTGCAATGGACTGGATGTTGCATCCTCCCAAAATTCACATGTTGAAATCCTACTTCGCAATGTGAAGGCGTTTGGAGGTGGAGCCTTTGGAAGGTGATTAGGTCGGGAGGGTGGAGCCCTCATGAATGGGATTAGTGCCCTCATAAAAGGGACTCCAGAGAGCTCTCTCGTCCTCTCTCTACGTACGTACATGAGGATATGATGAGAAAACCCCTGTCTGCAATCTGGAAGAAAGTCCTCACCCAAACCCGATCATGATGGCCTCCAGCCTCTGGAAGTGCGGGAAACAAATTTCTGTGTACAAGTCACCCAGCTCATGGTGTTTTGTTATAGCAGATCAAATGGACTAAGACACACTTCTTAAAATTCTTAAATCATTTCATCAGGAAACCTCATCTGGTTAAAGAATAAACATGTGTGTTTACACCTGAAGTAAGTATATTTGATGCTATAAAAGGACAGCTTTTTCCAGGTATTTTATCTTATAATTAACTTGCTATGTATGTGAACTCAGTTTACTTCTTTTAGGATAACAATAAACTTACTTCATAAGCGTATTGATGTCCATTTTGAGTGAATTTCCTTTTTTTTTTTTTGATGAGGAAGTTTGGCCCTGAGCTAACAACATGTTGCCAATCTTCCTCTATTTGCTTGAAGAAGATTGGCCCTGAGCTAACATCTGTGCCAGTCTTCCTCTATTTCGCATGTGGGATGCTGCCACAGCATGGCTTGATGAGTGATGCGTAGGTCTGCACCCAGGATCCGAACCCATGCACCCTGGGCCACTAAAGCAGAGTGCCTGAACTTAACCACCAGGACTGATCATAAACCACAAACATCATTTTCATGTTTACTATGTTGGGATTTCTTTCTCCAGAAACCTCATGTATTACTACTGCTCAGACATAAATCATAATTACTATACTCTTTACTGGACAAAGTCACAGAACACCGACTGGGGCCACCCCAAATCATCAGAGACGACCAAGACCTCAAGGTCCTTTTCATTCATTTCTGTTTGATTTCCTGTCAAATTTCCCCGAGTTTCTGTTCAAACCCTCCCACGTTTCTCCATTCCCCACTTTCTCTCCCACCTGCCCAAATCTCATCAGATAACCCAGAATCTTTATCACTGAGGCTAGTGGTTTTCAAACTCTGTTAGTTGAGGACATCTTTGTTCCAAAGACTTCTTACTGTGAGGCACAAAACATAGGGTGACATACATGCTGGCTTGCCTGGGATGATTTATATCTGTCATCCTGGCTTAATTATTAAATATCCCTCTCTCACTCTCTAATATGCCCTGGTTTGGACAATAAATTTTATAGTCTCACAAACGATGAGAAGAACACTGAAGGTGGGAGCTGTTCTGGTTGGGAATTACCCCTTGCCCTTTCTTCTGCATCTTGGCTCATGCTAATCCTTCCCCCATTTAGTGACCGAAATTATTGCTCTTTCCTGTGAGAATTCTGGCTCTTCTTCATCGTTGGACAATCATCCAGTGACGCTCAGACTGGTGGTCTGTGTGTGTTTTAAATATGCTTTTAACTCTTCACAAAATAGTTCAATTCAAATCCTCATTTTAGGGCCAGAGAAAACAAATGTGAATAAGATTTATCCTTACAGAGAAAAAACATGGCGACAACCAGTCTCCTCATGCACTGATGGCTTCACCCCACACCGGTTCTCATCAGCCACATCAGCAACACATTCGCCCAGGTTTCCCTTCAGAGTGGAGAGAGACAGACAACAGGGGTTGCCTTGGAAACGCTGGCCAGTGGGCTGGCATCACAGGACTTTGCTCACCCTGCTCTAGGGCTGACATCCACCCTGAAGAATTTAAGTTCTGGTTGGTTCTGGCCTTGCTGAGGGGACACAGTGATGGGGGAAGAGACAGGAGAACAAGAGAAAGTAAAATGACAACAACAGGGCATGATCTTTTTCATCGAAACAACTCAAGCGATGACAAATCACAAGGGCATTTTAAAAGTTAATATTCTTGATGAAATGTTGGTGACCAGAGATGCTGTGAAAGTGTTCACGTGCCCCGTGTTCATTCTATTCAGAATTCCATGAGCTGATTCAAGAATACCTTCAAGACGTGCCACCTGCCAGCCACCTACAACTGTTAACTAGGCAGCAGCCGCAAAGGTGGGTGGTGCTTTCCATTCGAAGCCTCTTTTGTGGTCCTGGTTCTCCAAAGGCAGAACGCTGCTGTCAATGTCCATCAGATCGCAGATGCTCTGTTTCGTCCCTCTGTCAGCTACCGAGCAAGTTTTCCATGTCAAATCAATGCTTAATTAAAACACTGCTTTTGCGAGATCAATTAAGGGAGGAAACACAGATCATTCTAGTCTAACCTCCTCACCATATAGATGAGGAAACTGAGGCTGGGAGATGGGAAGCAAATAGTTAGAAACACAGCAGGACCCAGACCTCGGGCTCCGGGCTTCCCAGTCTGGTCCGACCTCCCAGCACCACCTCTTCGCCTCGACTACATTCTGTGGAGTAAAATAATTTAATGCATGCGCATAAAGAAAAAAAAAAACCTCTTCTGTTTCAGCGAATGGAAATCTGACTTAAAATGGAATTGTCTGAATTTACCTGAAGGTTTTGGGAAGTGTTTCAATCTGAATAAAATGCTTCTGATGCCTCCTCCCATTAAGAGATAATAGTGCTCCTTAATCTCTCCAAAGGAATAAATAGCGTTAATACAGGCCACGATTCCTGGGGAAACTTGTCAGACAGATTAGCAAGGGGGTCAGAAATGCGCTTATTCAGGAAGGCTGACGCGTCTCACCCGGCAATTTCCCACAAAGCTGGCAAACAGCATCAAGGACTCAGAAAGGATTGCGGGAGGGGACTTAGTAATGAGCCTGAGTCACGGAAACATAAGAAAATGACTGAAAGAGAAAACATAATTACCTTCCCAGTGTGAAATGTAAATCTCTTGCGGAAAATGCTCCGTGGGAGTGTAGGTGTGGACAGTTCCAGGATTGAATACTGAGTGACCTAAGCTGTTGGTGATCTGGTGGGGAGCCACCGGGGAGAGGCCTTGACCATTATTTCAATTAAGGAGCTTGGTTGCAAGAGCGGGAGCCACGTACCTGTGAGAAGGGGGCTCCTGTAGCTCCTCAGTCGGCCTCTGTGACTGGGAACAGGCTGGATGTGATGAATGTTTATGTGGTGAGATGCGGCCCCTTGTGGTCTGGTTAAGAAAAAAATCCAACTCAAAGCTGGAGAGTAAAACTAACCTACTTTACAGGTGTCAAAAGGAGGCACCGTAAAGAACTACTACGGCATTCAGAGAAATGAACAATCGTGACAAAACAAATGAGCACACGAAAGGGGTGTTTTATTCACAGTCTTCTAAACCAGTGCCTCTCAGATTTGAACGTGCATGGGGACCACCAGGGGTCCTGCTGAACTTGGGTTCTGCTTCACAGCAGGCGGGGGCGTGGCCTGACTGTCTGCATTTCTAAGGAGCTCCCGGGCGATGCCCACCCTGTGAGTCGCCAGGGGCTCAAGGGGAGGCCCCTGCCCTTGGAGGGGCCAGGGCTGCTGCATCAGATCCCTTCGCTCCAGGGACCACAGGCCCCTGGAAGCATCCCCAGGGCTCACAATTCCTTCGCACACCCAAACACTGAGGGACCTGGGTAACCACTTTTCTTTTGCTTCGAGCTCGAGGGCCTCTACCCCAGCTCTGAGCTTATCCTTTTCCCACCAGGAGGGTGTCCTGAGAAGGTAGCGCCCAGCTCCCTGACACCTTCCTGTCCTATCAGAGATTTTCTGAGCAGAGGAAGCAGCTATTCCCGGTTGCCATGGACTGTGCCCTGTGGAGTTCCACGTGAGCAGAACTCATGGTTTTCTTTCCTGGCTTTGCTGATCACTGAAAGCAGCGGGATGTCCCCAAGCCGTTTACCTCCAAATCTCCCCTAGTGAAGTGCACGCTTGAACATGACTCACGATGTCTATCTTCTAAGCCTCTCACCCACACCAACAGTACATTGTAATTTCATTGTACTTCCACATCTTGTTTCAAGTGGCAGAGCTGCATTTACACACACACACACACACACAAATGCACACCCCAATTCCAAGAATTCATTGTATTTGGTTAGGAAAAAAATGCTTGATACGAAGTATTTTTAACTTGATGTGGGAAGAGAAAGACGGAATAGATAAGACAGTAGAATGATCACAGGTGGATAATTACACATGTAAATGAGGTCAATTTGGTAAATTCCCCTTGAATTCCTATTTACATGGTTAACACTGAATTCTAAACCCACACCAACATTTTGGAGTAGGTTCTTTTTAGTCTTATATGCCAATTCTGAAATATTAAAAGCAATTCTCAGCATAAAAGTGTTTCTCAGCTGAGATTATTTTCAGATTTTTCCATTTACCATCGTAACTGCACAAAGCAGACGGGGGGAGGGGGGGGGAAATTGTCTCATTTAACGAGTGTTAATTGCTTCCAACACACAAGGTTCCACAACATGTTGGGCCTCTGGGAAAAAAACATCCTAGTCTTGCAGGAAAAGTTCCCACAAAACTCCATTACAAAACCAAATGAGGCAAGAACATCCCGAAATGATTTAGGAACGACGAAGTGGGATGAATTACTGCTGACTGAGAAATCAGCAAGGGCTTCCCAGAGGAAGCGGCCTTCCGGCAGGAGTTTGAAGGACGAGTAAGAACTGTATCCATAGAAAAAGGGCAGGTGTGAGACACAGAGAGCGTTCTCGTTGGTAAAAGCTCTGAGTGCCAGACAGGAAAAGTGAGAGATGGCGTTGGGAGGCCACATGGGGCCAGATTGAGAGCCTGGAGTCTGGAATTAAGAGAAGTGCATTCTGCATGCTTGGGGTGAGGCCGAACGTGGGAAGATTCATTTGACAGTGGTGCGTTCCTGGGATCAGGGGTAGGGAATTAAAGCATGAAGACCAACTAAACAACAATTCAGGCAAGAGATAATGAAGCCAATGGGAGAAATGGGCGGGAGGGGAGTAAGTGGCTTTGGGAAAGAAGAGGGGAACTTGCCATCCACTGGAGGCGGGGCAGGCATGGCGACTCCAGGGTATCGGACCCAGGGCACCAGAAGGAAGACAAGGTCACTGAGAGCTCAGGAAGCACAGGAAGTGGGCAGGGCTATGCCGGACCTTGAGGGCAAACAAGAGCTCTGGCTGGAGCACATGTGCTCCATGCACTTGGAGGGCATTGGGGTGGTCTCTGCAGGTCATGGGGATTCAGCAGCTGGGCCCGGGGGAAGCAGTTCAGGTCTGTGGGAATTAGAGACTCAGGGATGGTCATCAATGCCATGGCAGGTGGGGGTATCCAAGAGAGACTGTGGAGGGAGACAACGGCCAGGGCAGAACCAAGGGATGCAGGAGAAAGGAGCGCGACCAGAAAGGGCAGCAAGGGAGGTGTTGGGCAAGAGGGTGGGTCAGATGCCACTGAAGACAGAGCATGAGGGGGCATTTGTTTTTGGTTTGATAAAAATTTCCAAATGTACACAAAAGTAGAGATATACAGAATGAAGACCTGTGCCCATTCAATGAGGATCAGCAATGATCAAGGATGCTGGCCATGCAATCCTTCTTGCCATGTGGTTACTTCCCTGAAATATTTCACAGCAAATCCCAGGCCTCATGGTATTTTGCCGCTGTGTATTTCATCATGCATCACTGAGAAACATGGACAACTGAGAAGAGAATTTTAAAAAGGAGGATGATTTTAAATCGTTGGAAGTGTCAGGGATTTCAGACAGATGGTAACACTTGGTAGGAGCTCATTGGTGGCCTGCAAGGAGCAGTTTCAGTAAAATGCCCAGAGTGGACAACCAAAAGGAGAGATCTGAAGTCATGAGTGGGTAGGCACGAGTTGGTTCTAAGTGGGATGGCAGTTTAGCAAGGTAGCTGGGCCAGGAAAGGATGTGTCACCAAGAAGAGACCTGAGCTTGCTTGTAGGGTGAGATTAAAGAATCCATTGGGTGAGGCTGGCCCCAGTGGCCTACTGGTTAAGTTCAGCACACTCCACTTCAGCAGCCTGGGTTCAGTTCCCAGGCGCAGACCTACACCACCTGTCTCTCAGTGGCCATGCTGTGACGGTGGCTCACATACAAAAAGAGGAAGATTGGCAACAGATGTTAGCTCAGGGCAAATCTTCCTCAGCAAAAAAAAAGAAAAAGAATCCATAAAGCGGACAATGGCTGGAGAGGTGAGAAAATAGACATGTGAGGCGGCAGTATTCATTCAGTCCATTGAATATTAAATGAGCACATCCTATGCGGCTGCACTCCCTTTAGCACAGGCCATAAGAAGGATAAAATCTCCCACCTGCACAGAGACGATAATCCAGTGGAGACAGACAATAAACTAACAAACAAATGTCAAGTATAACGTCCCATGTGATAAGCACAAGAAAGTAAGATAAATGTCGCAAAGGAGGTAGTGGAGGGGAGATCCAAGATGCAGCAGAGGTGAGAGCTTGAAACAGAGGCCAGCCAGCGCCTCTGGGCAGAGGGGAAAGGCTGGGAGATGAGGCAGCAGAGAATCTCAAGGTTGGGAGAAGGGGAGTGGAGAGAACTCACACCCAATAGGCTCCATCAGCTTCATCGTACAGAAAGAAAAGGGGAAGGTCATGACCTCTAACCCCTTCTAGATACTAAGAGTGCTAAGATTATAATGACTGATCCGATTTCCCTTTGCATATTTTACTGCTAAGAACAAGAGACAACACAACCCCAGCTCCGAGTAGAGCGACGAGGCAGCAACGCGGAGGAAAGCACTGGGTGAGTTCATGCGCCGAGGTGGACTTCAGACCGTTTACCTTCTCTGAGTCTCAGTGTCTGCACCTACAAAACGGGAGTCATGAGCCCTGTGTCAGAGGCTTCCGTGAGCATGGGGTGAGATGACGTGTGTGGAGCTCCAAGCATGGCGCTCGGCACATAGGAAATGATGGTTAAACGCCATCTGAGAACAGAAAAGTCGTCCCTGGGGTAGCAGCCACAACAGTCAAAACAGCTCTCTGTCCCCCTCAAGGAAAACTTTTTGAAAACTTCACATTTCTCTTCAAAATGGTTATACGCTCTTATATTTGGTTTGGAAAATGTTATCAAACACACATCCAATATTTTCAAAATTTCTGTGATTCTCAGGAAGCCTCCAAAATCACCAGCCCGCAGCTCCTGCTAACAGCAGACGGTGGTTAATGGAGAGGGATGTGAAGGCTGTCACGTCACGAAAAGGACCAAATTACTCCATTGCCTCAAGTCTGCAGAGTCGGCTCGTGGATTCTCATTTCCCTCCTTCGAATCATTTCTCGCTTCCTTTCACTGCCGAGAGCTATGAGGTTGAACGTGCCCTTGAGGGGTACGGTGGCCATCTCCCTGCCTCAGAGGAAGACAGAGGATATCTAGAAACCACGGTGCCAATCGTTGAGGAGAAAAAAGTTACAGAGATAATTGGTCAAGCTAGCAGAGGTCAACAGGGGCTGATGAATGAAATGAGGCCAGTTCTCTTTGAAATCACACTGGGGCCAAGAAAACTGACCGCAGCACCTCCCTTCCTCAGAGCCCCTCCCTCCGCGCTCTCTGCCTTCTAGTTTACTGTCACAACTAGACAAGCGTAAACACTCGGAGACTACGATGAGAGAGCTTGGCCTTGACTGCGCTGGCACCATCGTGATCAGCCGCCTAGATCACAGAACTCTACGAACAGGACTCAGCCCTCATTAAACAAGATTAACGATCAGTACCCAGAATATGTCTGTTAGATCAAAGAATACATTACCTTTCCTCAGTTCAAAAGTGATCGCGAATGAACTTTCTCTGCTCGTTCACAGGCACACAACTGCCAGTTATTTATCTTATTCAGGAAGAACAAAAAAGTTGTATCCAACATTGATTCCTTTTTTAAATCTTAAGTCATTTGCTTGCAGATATTTTGCTTTTTCTCCAGGAGAGATGAATGCGGCCTTAGAATGTGGCTTTAATTGCTCGTCTTAAGATACGGCATTTAATTTTAGATTAAACGAAAAGATGCTAGGACTTGGTCTTTTGGGTGTTGAAAAGAGAAAGAATTTTCTCTCTTTTAACCTTTAAGTCAAACACTATGGAGGGAGATTCAGAGTCTACAGTAATGTGCTGGGAAACCAGCTCTCTGGGGGGGAACCGTCCTAATTTTTCAGCACTTGCTGATTGCTCTGGCGTAAATACTCCTGACCATGGCCAATGTGAAGCTACCAATGGCTTAACAACCAGCTCACAAAATTCCTGAAAACTTAACAATCGGCTCTCAGCTCCTGCCCACCCTGGAGACAGACAAAGAGGTAACTGGTTTAAGATTTCTTCCCTGCCTTGTCCCTTATTTGACCAGCAAACTCAGTCTTTAAGCCACCAAACAGTGTGAATTTCATACCATATGACAATTAAACAGGTTTTAGAATAGGTGTTTAATCCCAGGTAGTCATTAAAAGTCAGGTTTAAAAGTGCATTTAATGATGCAGAAATATGCGTATTAAATATTTTGAGTGAAAACAATATTTCCAGTGCAATTCCAAATTTGCACATAAAATGACTACAAGGATATACCCCCAAAAGTAATTATCTCCTAGTTGCAAGATTATGTGTGAATTTTATTTTCTTTGTGATAATTCATTTTTCAAATTTTCTACAATGGTCATATATTATATCTGTAATTGGAGAAAGAAACGAATCCAACAGTGTTAACATTTATAAAAGAAACAAAATAGTGTTTCACTATGAAGTTGAATTGACTAACAAGACAAGAAATACTAAGCGTTGGAGAGGGTGTGGAGAAAAGGGAGCCCTCATCCACTGCTGTGGGAATGCAAACTGGTGCAGCCACTATGGAAAGCAGTATGGAGAGTTCTCAAAAAATTAGTGTAAATACTATATGACCCAGCTATCCCACTACTGGGTATTTATCCAAAGAACTTGAAATCAACAATTCAAAGAGACTTATGTACCCCTATGTTCATTGCAGCATTATTCACAATAGCCAAGATGTGGAAGTAACCCAAGTGCCCAATGATCGATGAATAGATAAAGAAGATATGGTATACATATACATATATATATACATATATATATATAAACAATGGAATACTACTCAGCCATAAAAAAGACAAAATCTTCCCATTTGCAACAATATGGATAGTCCTTGCGGGTATTATGTTAAGCAAAATAAGCCAGACAGAGCAAGACAAACACGGTATGATTTCACTCATATGTGGAAGATGGATAAAGAGCTGGCCTGGTGGCGTAGTGGTTAAGTTTGTGCGCTCTGCTTCAGCAGCCCAGGGTTCACAGGTTCAGATCCTGGGCGTGAACCTACACACTGCTTATCAAGCCATGCTGTGGCAGGCATCCCACATATAAAATAGAGGAAGATGGGCACAGATGTTAGCTCAGGGCCAATCTTCCTCAGAAAAAGCGGAGGACTGGCAACGGTTGTTAGCTCAGGGCTAACCTTCCTCACCAAAAAAAAAAAAAAAAGGAAAGGAAGAAAAAGAACAGATTAGTGGTTACCAGAAGGCAAGGGGGTGGGGGGAGGGAGAAAGGGGTGAAAGGGCACATATGTATGACGACAAATAAAAACTAGATTATTGGTGGTGAGCACGATGCAGTCTATACAGAAACTGATATATAATAACATACACTTGAAATTACACAATGTTATAAACCAATATGACCTCAATAAAATAATTTTTTTAAAAAAAATATGGTGTTTCAGATTTTTGCTTTTACATCCATAGAATCTTATGGGTACACTGGCTAGAAGATGGAATCACATGAACTCTGTTCAAACATGGCTAAATCTTCATCATTTATTTTTGTGATGCTTTACTGTTTCCAAAGTACTGTCACAAGCATTATCTAATTTGATTATCTGTGGTGCAAGGAAAGCAGGTTATTATACGCTCCTTTTACAGATGAGGAAACAGAGGCTCGAAATGATTAAACGATTTGCCCAAGGTCACACGGCTAATAAAGCAGTGAAACCGGGACTCGGACCCAGGATTTCTGCCACCTGAGATCTTCCCTCAGAAACATGTTGGGGGAAGCTTCGCTCACAGCTCCTCGTTCAAGTGCCCACTGAACACCCAGACCCAATGCTGCAAGGAGGCACACTCCTGGTTTTGCCCATTTTAGACGCCGTGAGCTTGACTAGAATCACCCAGATGGGGTGCACTCCGTCCAGGCATCGATGCTACACAGAACGATGCCTGCAGTGGGCTCTCCAGCTTGAAAATTTATGAACGTGACAGGAGACTTTGCTGAGAATGACAGAACCCACACTCTGGGATGAAAACCTTATACAACATCCTACACAATAATCTGTAACAGCCAAGGGATAGGTTCTGCTATCAGTTTCCACAGCTTCTCCCTAAAGAAGGGGGAGGGTATCTTTTACAGGGATGGCCGAAGGAACAATTTCTGGGTGGATCCTGTCTGAAGCCTCTTTGTTTGGTCCTGTGGGATCTGGGCTAGAATGTCCAATGTTTCTGCTTCAGGACCCTCATTCCTGCTCACAGGCAATGCTTTACCAGAGCTTGGTAACCAGCAACAACCACACCTTGTGTTTTCAGTTATAAGGAATAGAAACAAGAACTCACGGCCTCAGAACTTGTAGATTTTAGTATGGGCATATACGGGGCAAGTTACAAAAATAGCATTCTGATGAGACCTCACGCAAAGCCAGAAAAGCCAGGCCACCAGGCTTCAGGGAGACAGGCCCTCTCCTTATGCCAGCATCACAGTGCAGCACAGAGAGGATGAAGCAGTCCCACCCGGATCCCTTGGGGTGGGCAGTTTGGGAGCCCCAGGGCTCTCTCTCCCACAGCAGTGGCAAGGCCACTCCTTCAGTGACATCTCAGGCAGAGGCCAAAGATGAGAACGTTGCCTTATGAAACACGACTGTGTCCTGGGATTGCTTTCAGACGCTTCAGTGAAGAACAATGATACAAATGCGTGTGAGCTTTCCATCCACACCCCAGGGGTGGATAGGTAACTTCATCTGAAGGAGCCTAACTGGAAACACGACTCCTGGGATGGCGACTTGGCACTGGAAAGGCTCTCAGAGGCCCGCACTACACTAGAGGCGGCCAGCAGGCACTTGAGCTATGCTCACCTCCTGCCCCACAACAGAGGCTTAGTCAGCACTGTGGTATTAGCAATTACTCTTCATGGTGACGTGAGTAGTCTTCGAAACCTGTGGATTGGCTAGACATCCTGCCCCAGTACGAACAGGACAGAAGGAATCAAGGAGCCAAACTCCCTCTTTAGAATGGTCCTAAAAATGATCTTTGGGGTACTCCGTTACCTGCACAACCAGAAAGTGAGCTGAATCTTGCTGTGAAAATGCTCTCCCGTCTGTTCTGAACGGACTTTCATGCGAGGAGCCACTAAGCACCTGAGAGGACGGCCACCTGGGACTTCAGCGCGCTGACTGAGCAGGACTGTCTCGTTGCCGCAGGTGTTGACGCGTGCTTTCACTCTCGCATGTTCTACCTGGAAGCGAGTCTGAGAGAGGAGACCTAGAGGGCTCAGTAATTTCTCACTAGAGGCTGTTGCCACTTGGTCAGAAAGAACTCAATAATCGTAAATGATCCAGTCAATTTAACGTAGGACCTTTTCTTATAATACCTTTAAGTATTCTCAGAAATAATTAGGAAACTTCTGAGCAGAAACTGAGTTGAGTTACTCATACATAGTGAGGACTAATACTAAGTGGCCTCATCTATACCCAAAAATAGAAAGGGGCCTGGGGAAATTTGGGGTTACCTTCATATTCCTGAGCAGCCTACCACAGAAGCATGCCCAGCAAATGCGTGGAAGTCATGACCCCAAGATTTCTGAGCTCGGTTAAATACAATTCAGCTTCGTAAAAATCAATCTTAAAGCACTTTGTTTTAATGTTTATTCTCTTCCTGATTTTAAACAATAACACGGGCTGACTGTAAGTCTTACATTATAGAAAATTGGAAAAATGAAAATTCCCCCAGAATCCCACCCTCAGAGATGACTACTACTCTCTGTTGTAAACATCCCTCCAGATCTTTTTGGCATGTAGTAGTAAATAAAGATCACGTGGGACTCTACTACTAGAACACACGCTATCCTGCTCTTGTGCACGTTTTCAAATAGTTCTGACAAATAATTCAGCTGACCAGTTCTCCAGAGAACTTTATGCATTAGTTTTCAGAGATGATTCAACCAGACAGTGGGTAGAAAAACCTCTTAAGATTTTCTTACCATTCAATATTAAGTATTTCCCAAGGTATCAAAGGTGAAATAAAGTTTAAAAACTAAGAAACGAAGAATAGTGAACTGCATACAGAGGAGAAAACAGTTCAGAAAATCATCACAGTTTTTTATCAAAATAAAATCTCCTAAATTCCAATTTCAGCAAGTATCATAAAATGGCTTTAAAATTTGAATTTGAGAAACAATCATCTCCTTAGCATGAATTATATCCTCTAAGGTAACTCTATAATCTTTCTCATTTGATCAATATGAGAGAACACAATGTACATGGCCGTTTAGAATTCCTTCAATTCTAAGTGAAGTGAAGTGATAACAAGAATTGTTACATATGAAAGAATTGTCCATCGGTGGGAGCATCCAGAACAGGAGACTTGGAGCAGATTTTAGCTTTTGCAACTGTTAAACGACAATTTTGATTCAACCTCCCACAGCTGCGCTTGTAATGCTGTCAAAACATCTTCCATCTATTGAATTGAAAAAATATAAAAAAATACACATATGATTAAAATCATATGATTAAATATGACTAAAATATACAGAATTAATAAAATTTCTGAATGTTATGCATTACACATAGATGTTCAGTGTTTATTTAATGAAATTATTAAGAGGTATAAACTAAGTTTTATTTAAATAAGACATAATTTTATTGATGCTACTTCTCAACCTGTAATCTAGGGCTCTTTGTACATTCATCACTGTCTTGACCATCTGGCCATCAGATGATGTTAACATTCAAAATAAGGCTGTTTATCCCACGAGAACTGAACCAAATGAGATACTGATCTGATTCAAAAATATATTTCTAGTTTAATAGTTTAGAATATACACTGTTTTGATTTTGGTATGAAACGTCTTACTGTTTTTTTTGATAAAGCTTTAGCTTAAGTTGTAGTTTGGTTCCCAAACATTCAACTTTACTAACGAGTGAAATAAAATAAGCACTCTATGACTGTGACAGTGCCAAGACCAAGACAGACGCCGCTCTGAGGACTGCTTGTGAGGGATCACCTGTTCACCAACGGCAAGCTGTTCACACACAGACATAGACAGTGCAGAACAAAATTACCTGCTTTAGAGATTTTTCTATTTCAACTCTGCTTTCAAGATTAAAAAGCTCTTTATCTTCTGATACAATTTGCTTTTCAGAGGACCCTAAAATATAACTGTAGTACAGCACAATTAAAATATGAAAAGGGAACAAATATTAAATTTACGTTAGTTAATAACATTAAAGCTCTAAATATATTACACTATATATTAGTACCAAGTAAACACAAAACAACTCTTTTTGTTAAGAGCACCCTACGTAGGAAGCTGTGTCACAGAAAGTTATGCTTTTATCCACAACAGCTTTGTCCACACAGTCCTACCTATTTCCCAATATTGTAAGAATTTCATTAGGGGAAGACACTCGCTCTTTAGTAAGCTGTGTGGCAAAAAATTAACCCTCATAGTTCAAAATTCTATTTTAAAGTTTAAAAAAACCCTGAAGAAACCACCGCTTTCCTGCTTTATATGCTTTTTGGGAGCACGTGCACTTTCAAAGTTGACTTTTTTGTGGAGTCAACTCTTGATTACCCATATTTGGGCAACTTCAACAGTTATCCTCCAAGTTATGTGTTGCTCGACTCTCTGAGGTTATGAGATGTGGTTTAGAAAATACTGAATAGTGGAAAAACTGGCCCAGCAACTGGAGGAAAACAAGCCCAGCACTGGTAAACAAATAAAATTAAACAGTAAGGAAGAAGGTGCCAGCATTTCTCAAAAGAATACTTGATTCACTTGCATTTCTTTAGAAGTCTTTTATCACATGTAGCAACTTCAGTATGTCACTTCTGTCAAATAAGACCAGTTTTTTCTCGGAAACCCTACTGATTATAATATTTCTGAAAAACAGCAGAGAAGGCAAAATTGCGGAAAGTAATTAACGTCCTGTTTAGAAAAGAAAAATGAGATGAGGTGGAAAAATTAAATGGCATTGAGTAATTTATAAAACTATACATAAACATTACAGGGGGATCCACTTCTAAAACCAACCACTTCTAAAATTCTCCCCCAAGAGTTAACTTTTACCCTAAATTCAACTGTTCAGGGAACAACAGCTTCACTATTATGATCTCTTGTGACTAAACCTGCCACACGTTTTCTTTACAGCTATGTACCACTTTGGAAAGTTCTGGACCACCCCTACAGGACTGAGATTTCATGTCCTTTATTACTATCCCTCACTTAATTTTCACAAATCTTGGTAAAATTCTCACGGTGATTAAGGGAGCTTCTGTTTGGGCCTGGGTCTGTCGAAACAGATCTTATCTCTCTCCAGGCAGACCCACACGCTTTACAACAGGGAGCAGTACTTGTTATATTATTCCTTCATGGAGGGGCTGTAAAAAGTTTACAGAGTTTTAAAATTTTGATCTAAACCTGTTTAGTTTCAAAGAAGGTGGCAAACAGCAGTTATTTATCAAAGAATAGAGGAGAAATGATAATTATAATAAAAATACTACTGTTATAAATTTCTTAAAGAGAAAATCTAAGAAACTCAACAGAAGTGACAAAATATCTCAAGTTATGAAAGTGTAGGCACTTTCTTTTCTCGTTAAATTGTTCTTTCCTGATATATAAAGTTCCTCAGACATCTTTAAATTCTTAAGAGTTACACTTTTCCAGGACAAGTGAAAATACATTGAGGTCAACTGATTTCTTTAATTTTGTGTTTCCTATAAAAAAAAGGCTAATGAATTGGAAGGCCATTAAGAAATCTGAAATTCTTTAACTGACGTGTGTCACCAGCCCCTAATTCACCTTGTTTCCTAACACTTACTTTTTAGAAAGCTTGAAGAGTGAAGGCTCTTCCTTGCATCTCTCAAAAAAGCAGACAATTATTTACTAGACTCAAGGAAATAGACTCTGTATTTCTCTTTTTCCAGAACACCAAAGGGACTTGTTTCCTAACCAGTTTTGAAATTCCTATTTCTTCATGATATTCTAGGAGGCTAAAAACGGGGCGGGGGGGGTGGTGGAATAAAATGGACAGTATATGTTGATCCACACAATTGCTTTAAAAAAATCCTATTAAACTCAATTTGAATTTTAAGGACTGAACATATTTTTACTCTGAAAAATGTTCTCAGTGTTTTCTCCTTACAATTTAGAATTTTTGACTTTTCCAATACCAAATATATCAAGCCAAGCCAAAAAAAATCACTGGCTTTACTACCTGAAATTATCACTTGGAAATGTATTTTAACCAAATAGTGTTGATTTAGTTCTGACGTTTTCATACCAATTTCCCTGCAAACAAATTTCTGAGAAATCAGTTAAGAGGTAATCATTCATATTTCAAACTTACCTTTCAATGGCTTCAACACTGAGGCAAAACAAGTCCCTCTTGTAATCCAGATTTGTGGGTGTGCATCTGTATACGTAGCCCAGGTTGAGGGAGCATCCTGTGCAGTACAGCGTCTCCAGGATGCTGCAATGAAGAAATGCCATCGCCTCAGCAAAGAAAGTAGCAACAGGTTATAACACAAATCCCACTGTTAAAATCCATAAACACTGAATACCTAAATGGCTAAACTATGTTATTCCTACTCTACTAAGTCACATGTATGAAGGAAAAAAATGATAGTAAAATGTTTATATTAGAAATGTAGACAGTCACCTCTAGGCCACACTGCCTTAAGCACCTAGTGACAAGGGACATGTACAAAAGCGACAAGAAAAGAGGATACTGATGTGGTGTTTTCCTAGAATGTAAATGCCTCTATCTAGTATTAAGAAAATTATCTAAAATTTGGAAATAAGACAAAAAGATTCTACATGCCCTTTTAATGTCATATTGTCCAACGAGCCCACCAAGGGATCATTAACACTCTGGGGCAGGGGCAGCAAATTTTTTCTGTAACGATCCAGAGAACAAATATTTTAGGTTTGCAGGCCATTTGGTGTCTGTTTCAACAACTCGCCTCACCACTGGAACACAGAAGCAGCCACAGACAATACATAACCAAAGAGGCACTGTCTGTGTTCCAATTAAAATGTATGACAAAAACAGGAGCCCCGCCCACGGGCATAGCTTGCCCTAGTGGAGGTTAGCCCTGTTTGCTTACCACTCACTGTGGATTAGAGCCCAGATGCTCTAAAGTCACATGATGATTTATAGAAAAAAGATTGCTAAGTGACAGACAATTTTAGTCTGGTAGAGATGCAAATGTTTTCTGCTGGTAGAAAAGATAACCCCAAAGGTCGAGGCTTTATTGTCCTATAGGACATTAACTAGATTTGCCCTATAGATTTGCCCTTCTCTAAACCAGCTTTGCCGTGTTCTGGTTCCCCTGTTAATGAGCTAAATAAATCTTTGACATGTGCTCAGTACGTATTTGTTAGCTGCCTTTTTAAAAAATTATACTTTACCACTAAACTCTTCTATCAACTATAGATGTGTTCTACATAAGCAATTCACAAATATTTTACTTAATGATCTAGTTTCTCCACATAATTGCTCCTTCATTCCAGTTACTTCTCAACTCGGGCCCTGGGTATTTGAATATACTCTCCCCCAGGCCGACTCCTGACTCCTTCAAATCTTAGAATCCACTGTCTCCCAGATGCCTTGTCAAACTGACCCATCCAAATTTACCAATCTATAAATATCCATACTAAAAGTAAGGTCCTGGGGCCGGCCCGGTGGTGCAGCAGTTAAGTGCACACGTTCTATTTCGTGGGCCTGGGGTTTGCCAGATCCCGGGTGCGGACATGGCACCGCTCATCAAGCCATGCTGTGGTAGGAGTCCCACATACAAAGTCGAGGAAGATAGGCACGGATGCTCGCTCAGGGTCAGTCTTCCTCAGCAAAAAGAAGAGGATTGGCAGCAGATGTTAGCTCAGGGCTAATCTTCCTCAAAAATAAATTAATTAATTTTTTTTAAAAAAGTTAAAAAAATAAACAAATAAAAGTAAGGTCCCAACACAGAGCAAGGTAATGATAACTGGGGATTTAAACCTAGTAATAATCACAAATAGTGTAATATACACAACAAAAGATAGCTATTATTTCAAAGGAATTGTAATTCCTATTGGTATGTGAGCCACTTGTAATAACTAAATAGTTATTCCTGTTATCAAGCAAAATAGAGCCAACCATGACTCAAACAACACACTATAGATTGCACTATTGTTTAGCTATAGATAGTGAGACATTTTTAACCACTGCAGCAACATACAGAACAAAGAACAAAACGGATCACCGCCTGATAAATTATAAGTTCTCACTGGTGCCATAATTAGCTGGACAACATGCCACGGATCAGACATTAAGCTTCTATGGGATTTTATATAAGAAATATAAAAGCATCTAAGTACACCCCAAGAGTGAACCCTATCTACACCACCAACTGTGAACAGGAAAGTCTCCATATTACGTATCAAACTTCATAATCATTTCGAGGCTGCCACACACAATTACCAACTTCTAACACAGGTGTCATCAGCCAAGAAATGATACTTAGATAAACCTAAAATGCAAAACACACCGATCATGGATAAGACTGTTTTATCCTGAATTATCAAAATCAAATTCCACACCAGCAAAGAGCACACACAAACCCACTCACACTTCTAAAGCGATCTCGAGGAGCAACGCAGAGCAGCGACTACTGCTGCAGCGCCTTACTACTCGCACAGCCGGCAGGGATGCGGCCCGAATTCACCCTTATCACGGAACAATACTGAGAAAGCAGTGCCAGAAATCAGAAAGTGATCTTAGACACAGAAGGAGCTAGCTGGAAGAACCTCAAACTGACAGGATGAAAATGAACGGAGGAAACAGCACTGCTGCCTTTACAGCATTTTTCTAACGCCCACAAGTGCTCTTGGTGCTCAGCTGCAGCCTTGCTCAGGCAGCTATTCAGTAGGACAGGCTTATCAAAAAACTCACAAGCATCCTAAAGCTTAAGGTAGTTCCAAAAGTGGGGAACTGTGACCTAGCGAAATTCAAGACAATGCAGGGCGGCATAAATGATGGGGTCAAGTGATACAGATCAACAAGACTACACACCACGGGCTCAGAATGAGAGATCAATTCCCTTTTCAATTCTCTGTCAATCCTGATTATAAAAAGAAGAAAGCCTCAGTTTGCTGCTAGACAGTCTTTAACAAGAATCTCACAGCTGCTGATCTTTTAACAGTGAGAGAACAGACCTGAGGCTCAGAACCAGCCAGGCAAGGGTACCTCAGTTAGAATTTAATAACATTTGTTTTCATTGTAACCATCCTTTGTTACCTGCTAGCAAAAGCAAGTGATATATTTATGGCAGTAACATAAAAATTCCTTTTTAATTAAATTTAAATAAAAAGTCCTAGTCAATTTAATGAAAAATATGAAATACATGATAGCACAGCTGGTACACTGATTTGGCAAAAATGGTGAAGGTGACATCGAAATGATTAGAGTTGGAAAGTAGAGAAGAAAGAACACGTTGTAAGAAGCAAGGAGAGACACAAGCATCATCCTAGATCTTCCTACTAAATAGTCTGTGGCCTTAGAAAAATTCTAATCTCCCTATGCCTTCTTTTCTCCATCTACAAAATAAGAAGTGATTTGGGCTGGGTTTTCCAAATTTTAATCACCGGCATGCCAGTAGCACAAGTTCTGTCACATCCACATACTATCTCTTCTGTTATGAATTTAATTCTCCTTAAATAATTTTTTTTTTTAAGATTTTTTTTTTTTTTTTTTTCCTTTTTCTTCCCAAAGCGCCCCCGTACATGGTTGTATATTCTTCGTTGTGGGTCCTTCTAGTTGTGGTATGTGGGATGCTGCCTCAGCGTGGTTTGACGAGCAGTGCCATGTCTGCGCCCAGGATTCGAACCAACGAAACACTGGGTCGCCTGTAGCGGAGCGCGCGGACTTAACCACTCGGTCACGGGGCCAGCCCCTTAAATAATTTTTTAATGGAAATATACTTTATTTGAATAGGACACTCTAGCATTACTATAAATGAAAAACCAGTATTTTTAAACACACATTGAAAACATACATGATTATTCATTTCTGTTTAATTGCTTGTGTACCATCTAAAGTTAGTCCATGTACATCAGTGAGACACGTTTCGGGCAAGAACTACACACGGCAGAGCTTCCCATTCAGTTTGCTGAGGGTGCCTCTTGCGCCAGAGGGGCATGAGGAGTGCCTTCCACCCTCGGAGTGGGAGCACATGGCCTGGGATTGCTGCAGGCCTGTGCTGCTGCTTCCGGCCCCAGGCGGCCTTGTCTCTACCTTGATAGGCCATATGGATGTGTGTCCGTGTGATATCGGCACTTTCTGTGGGTGCCACGACATGAAAAAGGTGGGTAGCACTGGTCTGAGGCACCCTTTGGCTCTGAGATTTTATGATAGGTATTTTCTTTTTTTATTTTTAGTTTTGATTTTCTTCAGCACCAAGCCTAAAAGACCCCAAAGGGGAGGGTGAGAATGTGCCTTTAGAAATTTAGAAACTGTTCCATCTTGATACCTAAAGGAGACCACCTTACTCAAGAATTGATATATTAGAATGACTGATTCTTTTACTGGTTACCGTGAACAAAAGTTCTCTCCCAAGTAATCTTACTGGTAATAATCTTTTTAAAGATTTTTATTTGAAAAATAAGCATCTTCTCTAATATACATACATACTCACAAAGACACAGCCTTACTCACCAACCATTTTCGTTTTTACGTTTGGATAGTATCTGTTCCTTATCCACAGAAACATTAGAGGAAACACCTAGAGAGAAGAAAGTAACAATAATTTATTAACGTGGCTTGTTATAATACACATGCAGACACTTAGAGAACTTCTAAGTCAACTTTTATTTTAGAACTCAGACGGCCAGAAAAAATAAGAGCTCAGTCACACACACACAACGGCGGTTCAAAACTAAATGTATAGGGGTCTTCAGGAAAAAGATGGCAGAATAAGAGCCATTTCCTTCCCTTTCCAGAAAACCACTGACACTCAAAACATTAATAAAATTAGAGGAGAAAATTCAGTCAACAGTAAAACTTGTAACAATTAGAACCTCAAATCAGACTGCCAAGAATGCCTGCCGGGTACAGTAGAAGTGGGATTAAAACCAAGGAAGATGCTGAAAGCCAATGCATACATCTCCAGATCTCAAACACAGGGCTCATTTTTGTAAAAGTAATTGATATGGTCCTTAGGAATCCGGCCAAAAATCTTTTACTTCGACCATGACTTCGGGATCACGCAGCTGGACCCCAGAAGAAGCAGGAAACGTTCCTGGAGGATCCAGGTCCAAGCACACCAAAAGAGGATGGAGGGAAAGGAAGAAGGGACAGCAGACCTAAAATGGCCAAAACAGACTGGATTTCCCCTCCTCTGCAGTCCACCTTAACTCAGTCAATTCGGCCTCCTTCCACCCAGGTGCTCAGAGCCCCCTCCATTCTTTGCCCCCTCATCCTGCTCCCCCACATCCACTTCACTGATAAGTGCTGTCAATCCTGTCTCACAACTCTCAGCCCAGCCCCACAACCACCGCCACCAATCATGCCTGGACCACTGCACCGGCTCCAGAACGACCTCCCCACTTCCATGCTTACTCTTAACTTCCATGCTTTCTCCAAAGAAAAGTCTGGGTCAAATCACTCCCCTGTTTAAACGCCTCACTCACTAGAATAGATTGCGATCCACAGGACAGTCTCCAAGGCCCTGAATTTTCTGGCTCCCTCCTTCCTCCCTAAGTCTCATCTTTATCCTACTCTTCGGCCACACTAGCCTCAAAGCCTCTGTACTAGCTGATCCCTGTGCCTGGAAAACGCAAAGAGCATGACCCCAGAATTGTACATGCAGCCAAGTTGACACTCATGTATAAAGACAACAGAATGACATTTTCAAGCACTCAAACTTGAAGTTTTCTTGGGGATGGGGAGACCATGGATGATGATTACAAATAAACAACCTGGAAATGAAAAAGATATTAATGAGCCTTCTTATATTAAGAGTTCTGGGGGAGCTGGCCTGGTGGCGCAGTAGCTAAGTTCACGTACTCCACTTCAGTAGCCCGGGGTTCCCAGGTTCGGATCCCAGGTGTGGACTTGGCACCACTCATCAAGCCATGCTGTGGCATCCCACATAAAATAGAGGAAGACTGGCACAGATGTTAGCTCAGTGACAATCTTTCTCAAGCAAAAAGAGGATTGGCAACAGATGTTAGCTCAGGGCCAATCTTCGTCATGGAAGGAAAAGTCCCAGAGTTGAGAAATAAATTCATATAAACGTTATATTATGGCTCAATGACCATGCTATGGCTACAGAACAGAACGTAAATGTTATAAAGCTTGACAAAGTCAAAATAATTAAACAAATTGGGTCAGGAGGGAATGAAAATTAACGCAAGTTCATTTCTTTATCTTTTATGGGGGGTTGGTTAAACGGAATTGTCAAAAGCTGATAGTTTGTTTTTTTTTTTTTCCTTTTTCTCCCCAAAGCCCCCCGGTACATAGTTGTGTATTCTTCGTTGTGGGTTCCTCTAGTTGTGGCATGTGGGACGCTGCCTCAGCGTGGTCTGACGAGCAGTGCCATGTCCGCGCCCAGGATTCGAACCGACGAAACACTGGGCCGCCTGCAGCGGAGCGCGCGAACTTAACCACTCGGCCACGGGGCCAGCCCCAAAAGCTGATAGTTTTTAAATTTAAAGACTGCTGGTATAGAAAAACTAAATAACAGAATAGTGTTTTTATATATAAAACAAGAGCTCATGTGGCAAAAGATAGAAAAGAAGCTGTAAAAACAGAAAATACAAGTAAATTGAAAGATTTAACACCAAACATATTATTTCTTTAAAAGCTGTAAACAAGATAAACTCACCTACTAAAAGAGCTTCTCCTACTGTATCAAAAATCTCAACCCAATTACATGCTGTTCCAACGGTGCCAACACTGGAACCAACCCAGAGCTCTATCGATAGGGGCAGATGGGGAGGATGAACAGCATCTCCATTAAAGAAAGTGCTTAAGTGGCACTTGCTTATGTATTCCAAGCACATAACACATTTTAACTAATTTAATCAGCCTAACGGCCCCATGTATGATCCCCTTTTTACAGAAGAGGAAACTGAGGCACAGAGAGGCTAAGTCGCTTGCCCAAGGAGACACAGCTCATAAGTGATGGGCCAGGATTCAAATCCAAGCGGTAGAGGTCCTCCACCACCACACTATATTGCCTCTCAACAAGGGTAGACAAAGCAGCTGCTAAATACGTGAAGTATACTATCTACATACGCTAATATGGGAAAATATCCAGAATATATGTGTGGAATAAAAAAATTAAGGATGCTTAACAGTGTAAATATATAATCTCAAGTGTTTTTTAAAAATTTACATGTTTAAATATGCTCACATGTGCATGGAGTGTATCTGGAAATATAAATAGCAATAAGGCATGTTGAGCTCTGGGGCTATGAGAGTGGCAGGTCAGGGGGCTACGTCCTTTTTACGTATACCCTTCTGCACTGTTTGATTTTAATAAGTACAAAAGGTTAACCCCAATGAATCATTATGGGAAACGTATGTTCTCAGGCTTATGTCTAACAACTGAAGGGACTCAGCAATTATTGTTAATGAACTGATGCACTTTTGGGGAAAACATCAAGCTCAAAAAGTTCCAGGTAACTGGTGGACACAGCTCCTCTCTTCCCCATATCATATGCCAGGAAGGCAAATAGTCCACAACCATCAATAAATTGGTGGTGAATTTCTGCCACCAAAATATTTACAGAATTGAAACGGAGCATAAACTTCACCTTGAAAACCACAAGTCCAAAAAGAATAACCATTTTTACACCAATTCAGAAAAAATACATGTGAACCACCCTCCTAAATAAATACTACAAAAGCAACAATACAAGGGAAGAGTGGGAAAAAATACAGGTAACTAGTAGACTCAAGATTAGAAGCTAGAATTCCAGCCTTCTTGACTCTTTTATTATCCTCTCTTTCCTTTCTAATTTTGATGGGGTTGTTGGTGCTTTTATTGCAAGTTTCCTTCTTTTTAAAATTTTTTGGATAGCATTGTATTCCATCAACTCTAACACTTCAGACTGTAAAGGTCTCCACTGTTACAACTAATAAGACTTGAAAAATCAATGCTGACATCCTCCTGCAGGAAGCAGGTAGTTGAAAAGCTTACTCTCCTAAATAAACTGCTAAAAATAATACGTATTTGCCAATTAACAGCCCGCTAATTTCTAAAAGGAGTAATACAAAGTGGCTGCGTCCCAAATGCTTACAACCTGGTTGGTCATTTTTTTCTGAGTAATGCTCACAAGGATGCTGATTTATCCGCTGCTCTTCTGGGATGGGGACCCCAGAAACGGACCTGTCACTCATCAGCCCAAGGTGCAGGGGTGACCCTCCTCCTCCCCTTTTCCTGGGACAGCTCAGCCTCGCAGATTTTTCTGCTTTTAAGGACCCTGAGCTGGCAGCCCCAAAGAACCACTGCCCGCCCCGCCCACCCCTGCCTCTCCCCGAGGTCCTGGGAAGAAAGCGGCCCAAGCCCCCCGGCCCGAACTGACAGCGCAGCAGGATGCAGTTGGTGTCCTCCTGGCTCGTCACCCAGCTCAGCGAGTCGCCCAGCGGCCGCCGGCAGCCCGAGCACAGAAACACCAGAGGCCTGTCGTCCTCCTCGGCCGGCTCCGCCTTCTCCTCGCGCCGCGAGCTCTCGGCGCCGGCCACCGACGCGTCCCCGCTCACGGAGCTCCACATGCTCGCCCACTTCTGCAGCAGCTGGTGGCGGCTCGAGTCTTCCGAGAGCCGCTTGCTCAACAGCGAAGAGCCATTCCACTTGCCCTTGGCGCCGCACGCACAGCTAGCAGAGGAGCATCCTTCGACACAGCCAGACGACCAAGCCCCCGCCATTACGTACAAATCGCCCGCGCCGCGGAGCGTCACGGGAAAAACGCTCTTGCGCACGCGCGGGGCGGAGTGGGGCGGTGGTGGATGCCGAGAAGGGGCTGGGGCGTAAGGGGCGGAGCCTGGGGAAGGACGGACGGTGAACTACCCGCTAGCGCGCATGCTCGCCGTCGGGCTGAGCCAGGCCGGGTGGTGTCTGCGCATGTGTCAGGTTTTGTATCCCTAGGCGGCCGAATGTGTAGAAGATAAGGGGTCCGAGCTAATTAGGGAGGGGAGTTGAGCCCCACGTAGGAGGGGAGGCCTCTTTGAGAAGTTAGGCGCCCCAAACGAAATTACCAGCCCCTCACCGAGACTTTCACATGGTTGCTAAAGCGAATATGTCCCACACACACCACCCAGAGATACAGGAGTTGGGGCACACTCCTTTTTATGGCCTCGTCCCTACTGGAGATGCTACAACCCCTCAAACTTCGGCGTGCCCAAGAATCACCTGGGAGCTGGTTAAAACACAGATTGCTGGACCCCACCTTCACAGATCCGGTTCATCGGGTCGGGTGGGCCCGAGAATTTGCCTTTCTAGCAAGCTCCTAGGTGATGCCAATGCTGTCTGTATTGGCAGCTCCACTTTTGACGGCCACTGCTCTAGTTCGTCTGCCTAATTCTCTCAAGGTGGAGAAAGCTGGGGTTGTTGGGGCGCCACCCTGTCCCCCGTTCGTTTTGTGCATTGTTAGCGCTCGAACAAGACCTTGGAAAAGGTTCTAGATCACTCAGGCTAGCGCTGCAAGGAAAAAGCTGGAGAAGCGCGTGTGGGCAGCATCAATGTTCCTGGAAAGCTCCTGCTGTCTGGATCCGGGAGCCATTCGCCCCTTGCACGGAGTGAGCATCCCTTCTGGTGGCGAGGACAGACTTCCTCTCCTGCCCCAGAAAGCCAGCCTCTGACTTTAAAGCACCAGAGATTAGGGTGGGAAAGGCTGGTGGGGGATGGAGCAGCTGTGTCCCAGACAACCTGGCAGCACATCTGGGAAGAAATGTATCCCCAAGGACCTGCTCTTAGGGCCCCACCGGTGTGCGCTAAGTCACTGCCCAGTTTGCTTGGTCAGATAAACAATTTACACAAAATTTACATCCAATTTTAGTGCCTCTGGCCACTAGGAAAAAGCAAAAGCTTTGGAGTCAGGAGCTTTGACCTGACCTACCCCTCCACGAGGTAGTAGGTAAGGAAACTATTTGCCTTCTCTGAGTCTAATTCTTAACGGATTAAATGGGTCAGTACTGTGTGGGGGTTGTTATGAGGATCATGTGATAGAATATGCATGAAAATACTTTAGCTTACTGTGCCCCTGTTAATTAGCCTTCAACTAGAAGAAAGTGCTGCAAATATTTTAGGTTTTTCTTTCATGCTTAGAATTGCCTTCCCTCCGTCTGCTGCTTTTGTGGAGGCAAGCCTTGCCTCCCTGGACTGCTGTTTTCGAGCACAATATCTCTGTACAATGTTGATACAACCCACACCTGTTCTTTAAGTAAGTGGGTAGTAAGCTTGGAATTCAAAGGATGATCTCTTTGCCTCAGACTTTGGGTTTCTATTGGCAGCACTGAAATTTTGTGGTGGGATGTCCCAGTAGAGAAGGGATGCAAAGCAGGGCTGCCTGATGACCTTCAGCGGTCCTAAGTGCTTTTGCCTTGGTGAGCCCATTACTCCATAAAAAATAATAACAATAAAAATTCTGTCTTACAACTGTATTGCTATAAAGGTGAATATATAAATATTATATAGTAAAACATTTCTTTGACCTAAAAGTTCATTTTTTTCTTCTGATTTTAAAAGAAATGGAAACATTTTCATGGGGCCCTAAAAATTTCATGGGCCCTGGGCACTGTGCCTAATGGAAAAGTCAATCCCAATGCAAAATGAACTCCTCTATAGTCACCAGTATATTTGTATTATGAATATAAAATATTTAGATGCTCGCAAAATCACATTTTGTGTGCAGACAAAATGAAATGCTTGAGTAAAACGACCTTGGACTGAGTGGTTGTATTTACTTCCTGAACAACCATTCCCACTCTTCCTCTTAGTTATACAACTAGGAGATTTAGATAAGGTTAAATTCAACCCAAATCCCTCTACTACCATCACCACCAATTCAAGGAATGGGTCCCCAGAGGTTTAACCCAATCAGGATAACCCAGCTCTCTTCCACCAGGGATTGGTGCAGGGAGGGCTCCTACCCCAGGCTTAAGGAAATCAGCTCACGATGCTCCCCTAGCATTAGGAATTGGCTTGGGATAACAACTCGACCTAAGTTGTTGAATTTTATCCAGTCAGAGTAAATCTCAAGACTCTCATTCTGTGGTTGAGGGAAGAGAAGTCCTCTTTGTTCCCTGGGTATGAACCAGGAAGCACACACCCAGGTTGCTTCAGGCAGCCATCTTGAAAACATGGAGGGAGGCAGAACTGAGAGAATCACAGAGAGGTTGAGCACCTGAGCCTTGGGCTTCTTCAGTTATAAGAGCCAATGGATTCTTTTTATTATGAAAGCCAGTTTGAACTGTTTTGTTTTGTTTGTTTTTACTAGCAATTAAAAGTGTACGTAGCAGTCTCTTGCAGTATGTTAAAATTGAGGTTTTGACAAGACTCCAAGATGAGGTAAAAATGACATATCAAAGTGTGTGTGAGATCTTCAGAGTAGATATTGGAGAACTAATTCCTTTCTGCCCTTGAACCTTCTCCCACATTTTGGGAATATTAAAGACTGGAGAAAATGGTGACCAAGATGACTTGATAATGATTTCTTTGGAGACGGGCTCAATTGTGAATTCTCATCCTCTTCCCCAGTAGAGAAGGTGGAGGAGATCTGCCCTCTTGCCTCAGTCTGGCTGAGAGGAGACTTCAGAGAACGATTCGCAGAACCTGTGTGTTCCCACGTGTTTGCAGACACAGTGGCTAGCAGGAGAATCAGGCTGTTGAGCTGTTTTGGTGGCACAACAAAGGTGAGGCAGATAGACTGTCAACTAGATATGAACTTTGCTGGCAGGAAGGTCTCCTAGAATCTTAAATTCTGCCCAAGAAAATAACTGGAAGGATAAAGATTCTCCAGCCGTGAGTGTCCAAGTGTGAAAGGGACCCTAGAGAATCAGGGCTGAGGGGAGCGGCCAGCCCTCAGGGAGACTTTCCTGGGTCATGGGTGTGCAGCTGGGGTTGGGGTACAGGGAATTTCTGAGGGCCTGGGAGAGAGAGTTGGTTCTAAACGTGTGAGGCCAGAGGGTGAAAAACCAGGTTATGATAGAACCAATTCAAGTGAAAACTGTCCTGTCCCCTTTGTCCCCCATCTCAGCCCAGGAATAGAACTAGCAGGGAGCAGGTGAGTTGAGAAAGAGCAGAGCCAGCCACACACCCTTCCGCCACCAGAGGCGCTGGCCTACCTATGTGTCCTTCTTGGGGGAGGAGGACATCAGTTCTTATCCTAGCGTGAAGATTGCGGTGTTGATCCTGTCTTGGACTGGATACTATCATACCATCGCTGAGACTCTGTTTGTGACTCAAGTGGCTGCGAAATTGTCTCCTCCCTAAGAGGATACATTCAAATTCCAGTAATATGGGGAGGATTTCTTTGCAAAGTGTCAAATGAGAAAGGAGTCAAGAGCATGTAGGAGAGAACCTTGAAGGATAGCCCAGGAACCCAGGTTAATGGAGCTGACATCCACCCCCCCTCAACCCACAGGGATGCAGGGAGGGAGAAGTTACTAGGACCCAGAAGGAAAGAGAGTTGTGAAGAGCAGGCCACCTTGAGAGGATCACCCTTCCATCAAGCGAATCAGCCAGCTGAGGTGACCTCACAGGGAGGGAGATGGAAGATTAAAGTCCTTGACCTTGTTCACATCCCTCCCTCCCATTTCCTGCTGGAGCTCCCCGTTGCCAAATCCACCTGGAATCCAGAGGGCACAGAGCATGTTGATGTGATTGATACAAGTCAGGTTGGTGGGTGGATCTAGAGGGGCGAAGGGAAGGACCCCCACACAGACTGCCTTGTCTTCGTCCAGGGCCCCCAGGAAGCCCATCCTCACTGAAGAAGTTCTAAGGGTGTAGTAGAAAGCAAAATTCTAAATAAGCTTCCATTTTGATTCTGTGCTTCAATCCTTCTCGCTCAACGTGCTTGTTACTCAGACTACCTGCTTCAACCCTCATTTCTGGCTGGGTTCAAAAGCCTTGGGGTAATTAACAAACAAATGCTAGTCTGACTTCATATCAATGGCTAGCACTAGTAGAAAGAGAGAGAGAGCCAAAGCAAGAAAATATAAGTGGGAGAAGGAAGGAACAGGAAAAAGGGGATAAGAAACAGATGAGACCTTGACAATTTTGCTGGAAGCATTTATGGTTTTTTAAAACTGTGCTCGCAATTGGGGAAAATCGAAATTAATAGCTACTGATTACAGGCATGGACTAGATTTTAACTGCATGCGCTTCCTTACACCTACACATAAGAATGACAATGAGGTGTGATTACAGGTCGCTGGAGTCGGCCAGCTGGCCCCTTGGATATTTAGAGAGGGTGGGTTACAGCTGCATGTGAGCACCATTTGGTCCAGCTCTTCTTGGTATGTCTGGGAGCAAATGGGACCATGGCTGTCTTCCCCGACCAGCTGGCACCAAGAGAATGCCATGCTGGGCACTCAGCCCCCAGGGACCTTCTGCCACAATTGGAGCCCTATTTTGGGGGATAAAATGTGCTGTGGAAAAGTATGGTTAGATATTTATATCTGTGTTCCAGGGGTGAAACAATAACTACAGGAATATGCTTCACCTTCTTAAAATCCTCAGAGGCAGGATGTGCTTTAAATAGTTCTCTCTCCCTCTCCTGTTTAATGTGTGGAATCACGATTTTCCGGTCTTTAACAGAGATGTTTAATTCTCATGCAAGTTAAAAAAGAGTAAGAAGAACATGTGATTTTCAGCAAAATCATAATATATTTGAGCTGGGAAAGAATCATAGAGATGCTTAATCCACACGTCTCACTCTACAAATAGAAGAGCTGAGATCCGGGGTGGTTCCAAAGTCATGGATGTAGTTAGGCATCTGGGCATCTGTCCAGCACCCTTTCCCTCTTCTTGGGAAAAGAGCTCCAACAATGTGGCTGTGGTGGGGCTTCCCATCTCGAAGGTCTTCCCCCACTCTCGCCCCATCCCATAGGTAGGCTCTGCCCCAGTTCTGATCAGACCGCCACCTTCCTGGCCACAGAGATTGGTTCTAGGGGAGCAGGTTACAGAACTAGAGCCAGTCTGAGTCCATCCCTGGAGCTTTTCATGCCAAAGCTTGGAGGGAGGGTCGTCTGCTCACCTTTCCTCTTGATTCATGATCCTCAAGCTGCCATCAGCCTGTCCCCAGCTACGTGGAACAGTCTGGCATGACACGGATCCTCGGAGGGAAGCACGATGCGAGGTGGAGATGGAGAGTAACAGTGGCATCCCACTTCCCATTGCCCTCCCTCCAGTTCTGTGAGCGCCCCTCACAGCATGTTCCTATTACACCTCACTGGTGTTTAAGCTACTTAGAATTGGGTTTCTGTCACTTACGACCAAGAGTCCTGACTAATACACAGATTCCAGTCTAGACACTAGGTCTCTGGACCCCAGTACAGTGGTCACACCACTACACCAAATTGTTGAAATGTCACACCACACATTTGCTAGTACTTTGTAGTTCTCAAAATAGTCTTTCAAGGGGGCTAACTCTGGAGAATTACGATATCATTTAGGGGAAGATTATCTTTCCAGTATAAAATTCTTAAGTCAGCCCCTCACTTTCTTTCCAAGTACTCCTTTGTGTCCCCTAGTTCTTTCCATTTTTCTGGATATCACCAGAAGAAGGTCTCAATTAGGGAGTCATAATTTTTGACACCTGTACCAAACACATATATCTCCCTTTTAACTAAGAGTTTGACTAAACTCAACACAGACTTCTGAATCTGGAATAATTCTAGAGAGACTTTAAATATCAAAGATACAAATTATGTATCCTTAGAGAGATTTGAGGAAATGTTGCACCATAGTAGAAGGACTGAAAGCTAAAGTTGCAGAAAATTCACAGAAAAAAAAGAATAAAATAACTAAGAAATATAAAAGATGGGGGGAAATGATAAGAGGTCTAAGCAATCAGTCCAGGAGGTCCAACATCCGACTAAGAAGTGGTTCAAATAACAGAAAAGACAAAATAAAGGAGAAGAAATAATCAAAGAAATAATACATTATTAATTTCTCAGAGCTAAAAGGTATGACTCTTCAGATGGAAAGGATATGCCAACTGCCCAGCACAGGGAATGAAATAGTCCCAGATCAAGACTTAGCATGGTAAAACAGCAGAACTCCAGCCTTCAGAGAAGAGTCCAAAGTTTCAAAGAAGAGGAAAAAAGAATCAGAGTGACATTAGACTTTTCATCAACAAGTCAACTTCAGAAGCTGGAAAGTTCAAAATTCAGACGGTAAATAATTTTCAGACTAGAATTATATACCCACTCAAATTGTGACCCATGTACGATGGGCCTTTTTAGACACAGCTGAACTCGGAAGATGTACCTTTAACACATCCTTTCTTATTTAAAATTTACTGCAATAAAAAATGTGAGATTCGAGGTCACAGTAAAAAAAAAGCAAAGATTTAAGGTGTGAAAAGAGTCTACCACACTTATTTTTAAGCTCCATTGAAAACCAGTAGCTCTCCTATCAGCTTGATAAAATCCAGAAGTTTGACAGCATAATCTGTTGTATAGACTATTGTCCAGGAAAACGGGTGGTTTCACACATTACTGTTAGGAATGTAAGATGTTATAACCTCTATGGAAAGGAATTTGGCAATCTCGGACACAATTGCATATGTATGTATCCTTTGACACAGAATTCTCAATTTCAGGAATCGATTCCAAAAGTATACTGGCAAAAATATGATCAAAACGTGAACACAAGGCATTGCAGCACCATTCGCAATAGCAAAGACTGAAAACAACCCAAACATCTGCCAACTGGGAACTGGATGAATAAGTTGCAGTCCATCCACATAATGGCAGCATTAGGCATCTGTGCAAAGTAAGGAGAGATATCTTTACATGCCATGGAGAGATGGCGGAATAAATTGTTTCACAAAAAAAGCAAAGTTAAAAAATTTATTAGAATTGCAATTGCACTTCTAAAAGCGGGGAGAAGGAAAGACTGAATATACGTACATATTTACTTATATTTTTAAAAATTGAAAGATAAACCAAAAACTTTTCTAAAAGCTGCTTACGTGAGAGAAAGTAACAGGAAAAGAGGAGAGGAACAGAAGCTAGAGTTCTACAAGTAACGGTTATTTTGTATATTTGACTTTGGTATCATGTAAATGATTTTAACATAAATAGAAAACAAACTAATTTTTTAAAAAAACAATCTCTCAATATTGAAATACTTAATATAGTGGGTGGCATAACTCCATAGAGAAGAATTATTTCAAGTGACTTTAAAACATGAATTTTACTATATATATCTTGTAGGACATAGTCTGAGGACAGAAAAAAACCTGCCTCCCCTCAGAAAAGATTTTAAATTGTTTTCTGTAATCGTTGTTCTTGTTGTTGATATTGATAGTGTTATTCTGAGACTCTTTGTCTTTATATTGTATATTGAATAATTATGTCAGTATTGTTGGGAACAGGATTTTAAGTTTTGGATAACAGAGATACAGCTAAGGAAGATAAGGTTAAGTAAAAACTCTGTGGTTGTGCTTTTGAATTGGAAGTATCAATATGAACTCACAGTGTTTTTATCTTAAAAAAGAAATATTTCCTAGCTCTCTACATTGAATAGGCCTCAACATTGTAACCAACACAGTAGCAATAAGCACCCTGAGCACCCAGATTATGGTCACTAAATATCATTTCCTACTGAAAGAAACCAGGATTCCTTGGAGAAATGGCTGAATCCAAGGTCTGGGGTGAGAACTATACAAAATGAGCCTGGAACATCTCATCACTCCGGAAAGCAAGGAAGTTATAAAATACAAAACAAGCTACTAATGTAACCAACGTGAAGAGGCCTTCACTGTCCAAATATGAGGTAATTTACATATCAGTAAAGATAATAGGTGTAATGAGTTGGAACATGTCAATAGGTTTAAATGCATGAGTTCATAATGATTAAAAAATAAGCTTTCCTTATTTACTGTTAGAGGATGGTAGAAAACCCAATCATTATTTTTATTTTTTTTTAAAGATTTTACTTATTTTTTTTCCTTTTTCTCCCCAAAGCCCCCCAGTACATAGTTGTATATTCTTCATTGTGAGTCCTTCTAGTTGTGGCATGTGGGACGCTGCCTCAGTGTGGCTTGATGAGCAGTGCCATGTCCGCACCCAGGATTCAAACCAACAAAACACTGGGCCGTCTGCAGCGGAGCGCGCGAACTTAACCACTCGGCCATGGGGCCTGCCCCCCCCCAATCATTATTTTGAAAACTGCACAAAAAAAAGTAAATCAACATTTATGCCTACTTGATATGAACTGTCCTTCAGGTAACCAAATAGTTTATAAAGGAGGGTTTTGATTTTTTTTTCCTGTTAGAAGGATAGTGGCTAATAAGTGAAGAAGGAATGATAGAGTAAGATCAGCATTTTACAATGCTAAATGTACTGAAGGACCTCAGCAGTGGTCATCACTGGCTAGTAGTCTCACTCAAAAATAGAGACAAGCGGACATTGTGTGCCTCTGGAGGGAAGAACAGCACCCCACCTCTGAGGTCTTCTTGCCAAAAAAACTGAACCTAAATCTGATCCAGCCTCTAGATCTAAGTTCATTTTCCAGGAAATACAGGGAATGGGGAACATGACTAACACCACCGCAGGATCCAATTGGCAAACTCTTCGGGACAAATAACCCATTTCCTCAACAAATAAATTGCAAGGTCAAATAAAAGAGCGTAGGAGGAGGAAACCTATAAATTTAACAATTTTCCAGGGTCCTATCAACCAATTGCAACACATGCACTTTATTTGTTCCTGATTTGAGCAAATTAATTATAAGAGAAATTATGAGACAAGTGGAAAACTTGAGCATTGACTAGATATTTGATGCAATTAAATAATTATTGTTAACTTTTAGGTGGGATGGTAGTATTATGGTTTTATATTTTTTTTATTTAGTTATTTTCTTTTCCTTTTTCTCCCCAAAGCCCCCCAGTACATAGTTGTATATTCTTTGTTGTGGGTCCTTCTAGTTGTGGCATGTGGGTCGCTGCCTCAGTGCGGTTTGATGAGCAGTGCCATGTCCGCGCCCAGGATTCCAACCAACGAAACACTGGGCCATCTGCAGCGGAGCACGCGAACTTAACCACTCGGCCACAGGGCGAGCCCCTATGGTTTTATTTTTTAAAAAAAGAATCCTCCTTCAGAGATACATACTGAAATGTTTACAGGTGAAATGATAAACTTAGAATTTGCCTCACAGTGGTCCAGAATGGGGGGAGTGGATGAAGGAACAGATGAAACTAAGTTAGCCACGACTTGGTCATTGTTGAAGTTGAGTGATGGTTACGTGGAGTTTCATTATGCTATTCTTGCTGCTTTTGCAAATGTTTGAAATTGTCTATGATAAAAATTTATTTTTTTACAAAAATCATGCAAATTTTGCCTTTACTGTGTTATATACCTCTGCTTATTTCAATATGAAAATGTAACTTCTATGCCAAAAATCTTTGACAAAGATGAACACTCCAGAGAGAAGTGCTGTGTTTATTTTTAGGATTTGAATACCCACATCATGACATCGTTTGCCCCTGTGATAGACTGACTAATAACTCCCCAAAATAGCCACATCCTAACCCCCGGCACCTGTGACTATTTCTTTATTTGGCAAAAGGGACTTTGCAGAAGTGATTAAGTTAAGGATTTTGAGATGGGGAGATTATCCTGGAGTACCTGGGAGGGCCCAATGTCATCACAAGCATCTTCATAAGAAGTAGGAAGAGAGGGATTCAACTGCTGAAGAAAAAGGCGAGGTGACAACAGACTCAAGGCGGAAAAAAGGCAATGAGATGCAGAACCACAAACCAAAGAGGGGGACAGCCTCCACAAGTTGGAAAAGGCAAGGAAACGGATCCTCCCTCGGGCCTCCAGAAGGAACCAGCGCCAGCAACACCTTGATACTAGCCCCCTAAGATTCATTTCGAACTTCTCACCTCCATAGTGGTGAAATAATAAATCTGTGTTGTTTTAAGCCACCAAATCTGTGGTAATTTGTTACGGCAGCCATGGGACACTAGTACAACCCACATCCCAGGGGTACTGGGCAGAGCACGAAGGCTGCCCCACCTGGCTGTATGCCAGCTTTGCGCCTGGATAATGGGGTTCCCAACACCTGAGGCACAATATTGTGAGAATCACATAAAGCGCCTAGCACAGTGGCCAGCTCAGGCCACTGATCAACAAATGTTTGTTCCGCTCTCTAGATCTCTCCCTTTTACCCTCCCCCCTGTACTCAAGCTGTAGTCGTAATGATAGCCAAGAAGTATGCACATTCCCTGTAAAAGAAAACACTCTAGAAAACTCAACTTCACCTTCATGCTTTGGGTTATAAATTAAAGTGGGGAGAAAAACAATGCCAACAGTCAAGCCTGTTGACCGTCGAGGTATTTGTTAAAATAAATATGTCATTATTACCTCAGAGTGTTGACCTTCGCAGGGGTATTAGTTCTTACTAATGTCAAAAGGGGAATTTTTTTTTAAATCTGCTTTTCTGCCATGGCACTTTCACGGGCATTTTAAAGTCCAGATTATTATCAGACCAAGAAATTTATTTTGGCAATCAGTATTTTGTCAGGTAGAAGTCAAAATTCCAAACAAATGGAATTAAATTCTGTTCAACTGGAAAATGTAACAAGGAAGGAAGGAAGAAAAGAAGGAAGGAAAGAAGGTGTGATGGTTAATTTTATGTGTTGACTTGGCTGGATCACAGGATGCCCAGATATCTGTTTAAACACTATTTCTGGGGATGTCTATGGGGGTATTTCTAGAAGAGATCAGCATTCAAATCAGTGGACTGAGTAAAGCAGATGACTTCCCCAAAGTGGGTGGGCATCATCCAATTCATTGAGGGCCTGAGTAGAACAAAAAGATTGAATTCGCCCTCTGCCTGACTTCTCGAGCTGAGACGTTGATATTTTCCTGTCTGATTCTCATACCTTCAGACTCAGACAGGGATCTACACCACTGGCTCTCTGATTCTCACACCTTCAAACTACGTGAATGGCTTTCCTGGGTCTCCAGCTTGCAGACAGCAGATTGCTGGACTTCTTGGCCTCCATAATTGCATGACCCAGTTCCTTATACTAAGTCTCATTTTATATATAATGTGTATGAATATATGTACGTATGCATGTATATCTGCTGCCCTAAGCTCAAGCCAATAAAATATATATATATATATCCTCCTATTGGCTCTGTTTCTCTGGAGAACCCTGAATAATATGGAAGGAAAGGAAGAAAAAGGTAAATTTATCTATAATATTTCAATTTTAAACAGGTTGCATAAAGATGAGAAAATCCTCCCCTAAACCACAACCAACCTCCTAATTTCACTCCATAGATTTAATTACACGAATTTGATGACCTTTAGGAACAGCTATGAACTTCTGAAACCTGCACTTGAGTAACGGCCCCCCAGAATCTTTGTGTTATATCTTAAGAGTTAGGGTCAATGTTTATTCCACATCGCAGCCCCACTTCTCGGGAGGCGGGCCACAGGAAAGAGATGAAATTCCACATCATCTGACAGGTGGGGCTGGTGATATCTTTGGTGCACTCAAGCAGAACTCAACCATACCTTCCAGATGCACTGTACTCAGGAAGGATAATTCCTTAAATTTGAAGTGTAAGGCCAGCCTAGTGGTTAAGTTCAGCATGCTCCACTTTGGCAGCCCAGATTCAGTTCCCAGGTGCGGACCTATACCACTCATCCATGGCCATGCTGTGGTGGGGCCCCACATGCAAAATAGAGGAAGATTGGCGCAGGTGTTAGCTCAGGGCAACTCTTGAACTGAAGTGTACATTCCAACAATCTACAGATAAATTCCTTTAGGAAGAGGCAATTGACTTGAGGGTTTTTTTGGGGAAATTACACTTTTCTAAACAGTATTTATTTTGTTTGCAGGTCAGGTAAAATTTACTTACAGTGAAAGTTATGTCTCTCTTGTCTGCACCAATCTGTGACATTTCCTCAGGTTTTCTTTAACTTTCATGACCTTGACCCTTTTGAAGAATACTGGTCATTTATTTTGTTAAATGTCCCTCGATTTGGCTTTTCCTGGTGTTTTTATCACAATTAGATTGAGCTTATGCATTTTAGAAGGAAGGCTTCTGAGGTGACTGCCCTTCTCAGTGGGTACATGATGTCACGGTGCCTCATTACTGTTGATGTTAACCTTGACCACTTGTTTAAGATGGCGTCTGCTGGGTTTCTTCATTGTAAGGTTACTGTTTTCCTCTGAGTAACTAAAAAACAACTTAGCGGAGATGCTTTTTAAACTATGCAAATATTGTTAAGATTAAGTCATCTGTCCAGGGCCACACTGCTGGTCAGAGGCAGAGCCAGGATTTGAAGTAGGCAGTCGCTCCGGGATCCGTGCTCGTGTCCCCCATGCTCTACCTCCCCAGTGGCACATACAGCAATATCTGGAAGTACACAGGTATGTGCAAAGTGTGTGGCGTGTCTTTGCAAGCGGGCCTTTTAACCCTTCACTTTGGAAACCTAAGAGCTCATTCTTCCCTTGCTAATCAACTGAACGGCCTCAGTTCAGTTCAAGGGGAGCGGTCCCTGCAGAATGCCTCAGGCACAGCAGCCTGGGTGCACAGGATCAAATCCAGCAGAGGGCCTTAAGTTATCTGGGTTGGCTGTCTGCACTATCAATGCCCAGCTTTACTCCGGCCGGTTAGACCTGAATCAAGAACGCTAGAAAGTTAGTATATTGGAGGGGAAGGGCCCATAATTCTGTGTATTTTGACTTCCCTAACTAATTCTCAAAGGCTAAATTCTAGGGTTCCTCTCACATTTAGTCCTGCTCATTACAAATATTTGGAATGTTTCTCTTGATAGGATCTGTGGATCTTAGAAGAGTGGGTGTATCACTTGGAGTGAGGCCATACAGAAACCCAGAAGAATCCTCGTCACACTTGTCGTCATACAAGCGCTGGGTGAGCCCTGGGGCCCAATTTCCCAAGAGCTCAATCCATTTGGGATGTTGGCCTGGGCAAACAGCCTCTTCAGTCGGAACAAATGCGCCAACTGGTTGCTTCTTGGGGGCTTAGATAAAAGCTGGGAGGTGTACTCAATTGGGGCAGGGGGGTTCTTTTGGTTTAATTAATTGACTATGTGTACTTGAGAGAGGTTACAAGTTCAGGGCCAACATCACAAAACTTCTGCCCTCAGATGTTGAACCTAAGCCAGTGACTTGCCGGTTGCTTAATAGCATCAAGTATTGCCTTAATGTAAGTCAAGGGCACCACCAGCCTTTCGTTTTGGTTTTATTAACTCTTTAGGTATTTACGACCCAAAGGGGTTGTCCTTTCCAGCCCTATCTGGCATCTTGTCTTTCAAGGGGCCCCAGGTATGTGTTTCCTGTCCTTGGCAGAGGGACAAATCTAGAGCTGTGCTAGACGCATGGTCTCCCGCCCTGCAGCTCTGTTTGTTTTGGAGTTTCTTCAAGGAGGGGCGGGATGGAGAGCTCTGCTTGCATAGTGAAGCTGTCAGGCCCACCCCCGACCTTTCTCCCAGTCCACGGCTCTGATAAGTGGGCAGGCCTTGAGCCTGGAGACCCACAGACACACTGGATGGTTTTGCAGAAATCAGTGAGGCCGTCTCCTCGTAGGGCTCCGAGGAGCTCCGGATGCGCTGCAGACATGGCCAACCAGACCAACACCTCCGCCCCATTCTACAGCTACGAATATTACCTGGACTACCTGGACCTCATTCCCGTGGATGAGAGGAAGCTGAAAGCCAACAAGCGTAAGTCCTCAACTGGGGAAGCCACTAGGCAGAGGCTGGGGGTTGTTGGCTCAGACGACTCTTTCTCCATTCACTTATTAACTCCAACAGATGTCCCGGGTAAGCGGGAACGTGACCCCGCACTCAGAGATAAAAGTGAACGGGGGCAAAATAGCTTCTGTTATCTTCTGTAATGAGTTCGGAATGAACCTCCTAAGAAACTAAGACATTTTGGGAGCAGAATATGCTTTTAAGATAGCTTTCTTGATAGAATTTGATTTATCTGGAGTTCCAATAAGCTAGATGAGTTTCTTCAAATTGTAGATTTTGAGTTTTCTGTTGTCTGGAGGCAGATCTGGGAGAGAGTCATTTTGTCCCTTCTCTAAGATGTATGATTTACTAATTTCTATTAAAATACCAACAGATGTTTCGCCTTCATGGTCTTGGAAAGGACAGTAAGAATGAGCTAATATCCTTCTGCCCATCTTCCTCCCAGTCTTTATCTCTTGAGTAACTTGGCACTTTGTGATCAATCTCCTCTGATTATCCCACCAAGATAACAAGTTAGCTGAGGAAAGGAGCGTGGAAAACAAAAACAAAGTCTTAGCCCTGGGAACCCACCCTCTGCCCTTCCCGAAGTCTCTGGTTCCTTGGGTCTTTCACTACAATCGCATGATACAGCTGTTAAAAAGTAAATGCAGGGGCCAGGCTGGTGGTGTAGTGGTTACATTTGTGTGCTCCGCTTTGGCACCCCAGGTTTGCAGGTTCAGATCCCAGGCACGGACCTGGACACCACTCATCAAGCCATGTTGTTGTGGTGCCCCACACACAAAATAAAGTAAGATTGGCACAGATGTTAGCTCAGGGACAATCTTCCTCACCAAAAAAAAAGTAAATGCAGTCTCTAAAAGGAACTGGATGCTTTTTTTTTTTTTTTAAAGATTGGCCCTTAGCTAACATCTGTTGCCAATCTTTTTTCTTCCTTCTTCTTCTCCCCAAAGCCCCCCAGTACATAGTTGTATATTCTAGTTGTAGGTCCTTCTGACTGTGCTGTGTGGGATGCTGCCTCAGCATGGCTTGATGAGTGGTGCTAGGTCTGTGCCTAGGATCCGAACCAGCGAAACCCTGGGCTGTCAAAGTGGAGCGCACGAACTTAGCCACTCGGCTACAGGGCCGGCCCCAGAATGCCTTTTGTATGAAAAAAAAAGAGTCTGTTACACACCAGCTCAAAACTGAAATCCATTCGGATGTCACTATTTAATAAAAAGAGGCAGGTCCCTGGCAGAGCCCTTGTCATCCGGAATGTCTTGTTGGGAAGGGTTCCTGTTTCCAGTTTCATTTATAAGTTCTGGAAGTCAAGTACAGGTACCCATCCTTGTGTACTGAGGACTTACTATGTCCCAGCAACGGACTAAAACTTTTGGGGGGGACGATAGGTTTGATGTGTGTTTTCTGATGTAAAGAATAGAATTATGAAATTAACATGCAGATTTTTGTGCGTCACTCACCATAAGGAGGACATATAGGAATAGGGAGAAAGTGCAGAGTTGAAATAAAAGCCCACTCATATATTATCAAAAGTTCAGAACTTTAGGATACATAGAGATCTGGACAAAATGTGGGTTTGCATTCAGGAAAGTCTTTTTTTGATTAACAAGAATTAAATAAAATTCTGGGTCAGCTTCAGGCACTCCCATCCTTTCGTGTGACAGACATCTCCCTCCGTCACCACGTGGGCTTCAAATCTTCTCCCGCTGCTTTGGGTCAGGGAGCTGCTTGTGCTTTTAGAATCTTAGAAGCCACAACCTCAACCTTGGGACCCCCTCATCCACAAATAACTTCCATTTCTGGGAAAACTGTGTGATAATCCTGTAAGTTACATTTGAGGTTTGAAAAGATGTTCCTTCTTGCAAACATGAACTAGAGTTGGAAATTTACAGCCTGGTGAGTGTAGAAATGAGGTCCAATACTAAACGAAGCTCCTCCCCAAACTCCCAAACCCAAGAAAGACCATCTCAGTGAGGAAACTGTCGCCAGGGAGAGGCCGGTCGCTGGGCCCCCCCGACACCATAGATATCAGGGGCTTTTCATACCCACAGGGAGAAGCCAGTTGCTGGGTCCCCACTAGGAAGAATAAATATCTATTTGCATTTTCATAGAAATTATTTACGTTATACATTTTAGGGGATGGACAAAATAATTCTTTCCAAATCTGCATACAGACAATGGAAAACACAAAATCTACAATTTGAAGAAATCCACTAAGCTTATTGGAATCCCAAACGAATAGATTAAACTACCAAGAAATCTATCTTAAAAGAATATTCTGTTTCACAAGTGTCTTAGTATTTTAGGAGTTAATTCCAAATTTATTACAGAGGTTATTATATACCATTTTATACACAAACCTTAGATATCAGGAGGTCTTTGATGCCCACAGAGAGAGGTGCTCCTTCTGGCCGCCTCTATTCCTGTTTGTATCCCAGGCTTTATGTCTTGTCTGAATTTAATTTCTGTTTTCTCTGAAGAAGAAGTTTGGTGCTGACAAAAATCCCTCCCCCTATCAGGCTGTTTACACCCTGAATACACAGTTATCTGTTTTTTTCTGGGAGACTAGCTGGGAGGCGATGCAGAAGCTGGGCACCTGGGCTCCTGAGCCAGGAGGCGGGAATTTGCACCTGAGCTCTGCCAATGACTAGCTGTGTGACTTTGACCAAATAAGTTACTCAGACCAGGCCAGATTCAGGAGGAAGAAATTAGAACCCATCTTGCAATGGGAGAAGTGTTAAAAATTCAAGGCAGTCTTTAATTCCCCATAAATGAGAAAATGTGGCATATAGCAACACGAGCTTCACAGGAAAATGAAATGGGAGGAGTAGCTAGGGAGAGCTGGGACCCAAGGAAGGATTGAAACCGTGACTAGGGTCGTTGGTGAAGGCCCTCCCAAGGCAACCTGGGGGGAGGCCAGAGATCAAACCTTGAGGATGTTTTGAGAAGGAGCCTTCCAGGCAGCAGAGGCACCGAGGGCAGAGGATCTGAGCTAGAGGGGTGCCTGGTGTATTCCAGGAACGACAGAGATTGCAATGACTATTTCCTTATATTTTTGGAAATTACTTGGAAATACCTTTTTGTCTCCTAAAATGGAAACCACTTTATTCTTTCCTAAGCCAATACAACCCATTGACCAACAAGTAAAAAATCAATAGAAATATGGGCAAAGGATATGGAAACAGTAACTGAAAACTCAAATGGCCAGTGAATATGAGAAAATGCTCAGCTTCACAAGTAATCAGAGAAAGGCACTGGGACGCAACAACGAGATACCATTTCACACCCATCTGATTTGAAAACATTAAAAGATTGATATTCAAAATGTTGGGTAGGAATTAGAGAAATTAGGACTGTCATATGCTGCTGATGGGATAAAAATTGTGTTCAATATTTTGGAGAATGACTTGGCAATGACCAGAAGAGTTACAGTTGCATAATTCAGATCTGCCTCCCAGGCTTCCACCTCGAGCAATGCTTGCACACGTCCACACGGACACTTGTATTTCGATGTTCTCTGCAGCACTGTTTGTGATAGTCAGAAATTGGAAACGACAATCCATCAATCCATCAACAGGAGATGGACAAATTGTTGTTGTATTATTATAACCAATAATATTCAGTGGTTGCAATCCATGAACCAGATCTGCATGTGTCAATATGAATAAATTGCTAAAGTAGAATGAAGGTAAGAAGCCAGAGACAAAACTATACATCCAGTGGAATCAACTTATGTTAATTATTAATGATCATATTGATTATCATTACATCTGGTTAAACAGTAAATGAATTTATTATAATTAACTATATAATTAATTTGTAAACACAAAATACTTACGCTATATTGTTAATGGAGATGCGCGCATGGAAATATAATAGCATGCATCAATTTCAGGATTGTGGTTTTCCCTGGAGGGGGGCCATGGGATAGGAGGGGGTTCCAACCCTATCTATAATATTTCAATTCTGTTTTTTTAAAAAAGGATCTGAAGCAAATATGACAACATGTTTGATGGATGCATAGGTTTTATCATATTTTGCTGTATATTTTTCTATATGTGTCTGGAACATTTCATAATTCAACGTTTTGATGTATTTTTTAAAAGTTGATATACCCTTTAGTAAAAGATTCAGACATAAATTACTTAAAAGAAATCGGTGTTACCATTTCAGTGCTTAGCCAACTAGGATTTTTCTGCATGCCTAAACCCATACGTGCATAGGTGCACACTCATGTGTGTGCACGTACACACAAACCTACACGCCCACACACAAGTGGACTGCTACCCTGTGTGCTGTTTGTAATAACTCCTGCCCGGCCCTCCTCAGGGGAAACTCAGAACTTCCTTGAGTCTCCTCCCTTCTCCCTGGGCCTGTCTGTGACTGTATTAGGCAGGACCCAGTGGGTGGGCAAGTGGCCATCCTCTCCAACAGAGGCACGAACTCAGCTGGGGAGGACAAGGACCCTGAGCTTGCTGGAAGTTGGGTTATCAGCTGGTGAGAACAACTCTGTGCTCTGGGTGGTTTGATAAAAATTTAAATGTTTAGTTCATTTTGACAAAGATGCTCTTTTTTTTTTTCCTACTGTGGGAAAATATACAGAACATGAGATTTACCATTTTAAATGTACAGTTCAACAACCTTAAGTACATTCACATTGTCGTGTAACCATCACCACCATCCGTCTCTGGAACGTTTTCATTTTCCCAAACTGAAACTCTGTCCCCATTAAATACTAACTCCCCGTCCCCACCTCCCACGAGCCCCTGGCACCGCCATTCTGCTTTCTGTCTCTCTGAAGTCGACTATTCTGGCTACCTGCTGTGCCCTGAGTGTTTGTGTCCCCCCCAAGATTCGTATGTTGGAACTCTAATCCCCAGTAAGATGGTATTTGGAGGAGGGGCCTTTGGAAGGTGATTAGGGTTAGATGAGGTCATGAAAGTGGGGTCCTCGTGATGAGATTGGTGTCCTCATAAGAGACACAACACAGCTTGCTCTCTTTCTCTCGCTCCTCCACGTGGGACATAACCAGAAAGAGCGGTCTCACCAGGAACCCAGTCCACCAGCACTTGATCTTGGACTTCTCAGGACCCAGAACTCTGAGAAATAAATTTCTCTTATTTAAGCCACACAGTGTACGTATTTTGTTATAGCAGCCCCAACTGAGAGTCCCTCATATGAGTGAAATCATACACTATCTGTCCTTTTGCAACTGGCTTATTTCACTTAGCATCGTGTCTTCAAGGTGACAAAGGCCCTCTTGAGGCAGGCCATTTTACCAGTTTACAGAGCCGTGAGGCAGGAAGAAATATATTTTAAACAATAAATTGTTTGCAGGTAGCCACTACGAGAAATATAACCTCGAGAACAACGGTCTCCTGACACCAAAAACATAAACAAGAGGAGATTCATTATAGCAACTGGCTTGCACCTTTAGGGGGCCGGGAAGTTCCACCGTCCGCCATCTGCAAACTGGAGGCCCAGGAAAGCTGGCGGTGTAATTCAATTTGAGCCCAATGGCCTGAGAACTAGGGGCCACTGGTTTAAATCCTGGAGTCCGAAGGCCCGAGAACCAGGAACTCCAATGTCTGAGGGTAGACAAAGATGGATGTCATAGTTCAAGAAGAGAGGGCAAGAATTCGCCTTTTCCTCGGCTTGTTGTTCCATCCTGCCCCCAATGGATTAGCTGATGCCCGCCCTCAGTGGTGAGGGCGCATCTGCTTTACTCTGTCTGCTGAATCCAATGCTAATCTCTTCCAGAAACACCCTCACAGACATGGCAGAAATAGTGTTTCACCAGCTGCCCGGGCATCCCTTAGCCCAATCAACTTGACTCATAAAATTAACCATCACAGTGGTGTCAACCAAAAAACTTGGTCATCAGTTGAGGACTAGGAGTGGTGGCGGAGGGGACATCGGAGCCCCTGAGGCAGGAGCAACAGCCATAGCAGGCTATGCAGAGAGTGGTCACAAGAGTGATGAATGTGTGCACAGGTGAACTGGCGCGGGAGTCCAGCGTGGGGCGTCTGCTTGTTATTTTGTCATGATGCTGTTATGTTGCCCCCCAGGGCATCTCCTGTCTAGAGGAGTTCCTCATCCACCAGCATCTCCCCCTTTTCGCTGGCTTGCTCAGTCCTGTATAAGGACACATGGATCTGCAGCCCCGCTGCCCTCTTGGACCATCAGCTAAGGACTCTCCACCTGTGGTTGCCAAACTTCTCAAAGGCATGGCCACTTTCGCCCTCTGCTTTCCCAGTCACGGCTTCCCCGAAATTAGGCTTCTGCATTCACCGTGGGATGAAAACGCCTCTTCAGAAAACAGCAACCTGCATGCTCACCTCCTTCTGCCCCCTTGTTTCTGTGTCTCTCCACCTTCACTTCCATCTCTCTCAACCTCTTTCTTCTTCCCCTTTGCACTCTCCTTAGGCCAACCAACTTGCTAGGTTTGCCCAGGACTGTCCCATGGATGCATCTTCAGGAACTCAGGCCTATCGGATGGTCACCCTAATTCTCCTCTTCTTCCTCAAGGCCCACAGACATAGGACCAGGGCTGCCACTAACACATATCATAGAGAAAATTAGAACAGCATTGCTCCTCTGCACACACAGCTAATCACAACCCATTCAAGTGGGTCCCTTGAGCAGTGCGCGACCTGTGCAATTCTTTACAGCCTCACTGTATAAGAGTGACTCCAGGCTCAACCACATGCCATTTGCTCATTTCCATGTCCCTGCCCTCCCCAGAAAGCCTAAGCTCCCCTTTTCCTCATGGTAGCCCCTGTGAAATTTGGCACTGTGAAGTTTGTTTTTCATTTTTCCTGATGAGAGCCGCTTCCACACCACACCAGAAACACACCATACATACCTTGTCCTACCTTCTGGCCTTTGCTCAGGTTTAATTCAACCATCCAAATTCTGTACTATCCATTATGGGCCAGATGTTGCCCTGGGACCCAGAGGTACAAAAGCAAAAAGACTAAATCCATGTCCTTGATTTTTTTCAAGAACTATTTTATTTTTTTACCATTATTATCTGTTTTATGATGAAGTATTTCCAAGTAGATTACAGGCATCATGACATTCCTCCACAAACTTTCGGGAACCATTAACAAATAAGAACATACCAGTCCATCGAAATATTTCAATACCCATTTCTTAGTATCGTCTACCTCCCAGTCTATATTCAGCTTTCCCCCATTTCCCCAAAACGTGCTTGTGAGCTACTTTGTCCAACCCACGTTGGTGTGCAGCATATGGTGATGTCCCTGAAGCCTCTTTGATTCTAGAAAGGGCCGTTTTTGTGGTAGATGACACTGACTTGAGGAAGCGATCAAGCAGGTCCCTCTGTCATATCCTCAACTGTCCAGTCAGGTGGCAGATACTGACCATTAATAAACTGTTGTTCGATTAATGGGGCTATGCTGGAGATTGCAGAAGTTGCCAGCAGAGCACAGAGAAGGACACTCCTGGGGAGAAGAAAGAGGCAAGGAAGTCTTCACGAGGAAGATTCGGTTAAGCTGAGCCCAAAGAATTGACGGGACCCTGCCTGCTACACGGCAGGCTAGCACAGGGCAGAGAACGTGCTACTCCTGCACATAAAGGGGGTGCTTCTGGGAAGGGGCACACGGAGTGAGTTTTGGGGAACAGTGACAGAGGCTGTGCTCCAGGCCACCCCGGGGCCAGATTCTTGCAGGCTGGCCTCAGAGGATTCCTGGAAGCAGTGGGGAGTCATTTCAAATTGTAAGCAAGGAAGAAACAAGGCCCAATTTGCGTGCTGAAAATATCCCTCTGGTGAATACATACATTTGAGAGTCGGGATGGTATCGGTGACATCTGGGCGCAGATCATTCAGGCTGCTATAGCAAACTACCACAGATTGGGAGGCTCATAAACAAAAGAAATGTATTTCTCATGGTTCTGCAGGCTGAGAAGTGCCAAGATGAAGGTACCAGCACAGCCGTGTTTGGGAGAAGGGCCTCTTCCTGGTTCATAGCTGGCACCTTCTCGCTGTGTCTTCACATAGCGCAAGAGGCAGGGGACTCTCTCTGGCCTCTTTTTATCAGGGCACTCACTCCATTCGTGAGGGCTCCATCCTTATGACCTCATCACCTCCCAAGGCCCCACCTCCTAATACCATCATATTGGAGGTTAGGATTTAACATGAATTTTGGGGGGGACACAAACTTTCAGACCACAGCACAGCCCAAGCTAATTATTACCCCGGGGGCCTCTCCCTCAGCCCTGGGGCACCACATAGCCTTTACTTATATCTTTTATCCGGTTAATAATTCTTCATGTTTAACTTCCCTGTTTGATCTACTGTGTGTTTTCTATCTCCTGATTGGGCCCAGACCACTATCATGTCCTTCCAGTCTTTTTTCTCTGCATTTGCATAAACGTGCGGAACTGCAGCATGGAAAGAGCGAGTTCACAGATCAGAAAGGCCCTTTCGTTTTTCTCCACCTGCTCCTGCAGACCTACTTAGTGGTGTGGCTCTTTGCCTGCCCCTGGGTAGCACTTTGAGCAGGCCCCGTGCTCATTCGTAAATCTCAAAAACAGCCTGCCAGTCACTTTAGTGACCAAAGCAAATGTCTAATCCTATAAGATGTTAAAATTATTTCAAAACAAACCACCTTCAAACTTCACTCGAAGTTAGAACATCCTCTTTGCCTAGCGTGGGGGGCAGGGGTGCTTCTCTTTTCCCTGCTCTGCCAGCTCCTTTCTCCCTAGCCACCTGTCCCATCCTGGTTTGTGACACAACTTCATTGGAGCACGAGGGAAGGAAAGAGGTGAGGGGCAGGAAGGACGGTGCTTGGCTGGCTCCCGTCTGGGCAGGTGTGTCCTCTGCTGGGGAGAGTGAGTCCAGCTGGCTCCTTCTATTCTGGTGGGGAGCTTTGCAAGGTACCCCACTGGAGGGGATCCTCTCTCCTGCTGGCCTCATAGGACAGCCCCCAGCGCCATGTTCTCAGAGGCCAGCCCTCACCTGTACTGGCTCAGTTGGAGGCCCACGTCCCCTCCAGGCCGTGCTTGTGTGCACGGTCCTTTTAGGCCAGGTCCAGGCTGGCTCGACTGAGCCTGTACCCTCCCCTGATGCCCTCGGCTGGGCCTTTGACAACACACAGCGTTGCCCCCCAACAGCAGGGTGGCAGCCCCCTCTACTCTGCTGACAGTGACGGCGGGGTCTCTCACTCTCCAGCACATGTCAGACTCCAGTCCACTGTGTCCCACCGACTGCAAGGGACACACACAGAGTTCCCTGAGCGGCCCCATTGACTAGAGAGGAGGCACCGACTATCCACTTTACACCGTGAGGGGCGTGGGGGCCTCTGCACACTACTGTCTCAAGAAAATTCTTTAGAGTTAAGCATCACCAAACTAGACTTTAAGTAGTCCACATCTGTCTTAGTCTACTCGGCTGCTGTAACAAACTATCATAGACCCGGGGGCTTAAACAGACATTTATTTCTCACAGTTCTGGAGGCTGGAAATCCAAGATCAAGGCAGCAGCAGATTGGCTGTCTGGTGAGGGCCCTCTCCCTGGCTTGTAGATGGCCGCCTTCTCTCTGTGTGTTCACATAGCCTTTCATCGGTGCATGAAAGTAGGTGGGGAGAGAGAGAGAGTGTGTGTCTTCCTCTTCTTATTAGGGCACTAATTCCCTTATGCGAGTTTCACCTTCAAGATTTCTTCTCAACCTAATTACCTCCCATGGGCCCCACCTCCAAACAGCATTACACTGGGCATTAGGGCTTCCACACACGAATCTGGGGGAAGACACAGACATCCGATCCATAGCAGCCCCTTGGTCTTAGATTTCAGCCAAAGCAAACAGAGAGAGTCCATTACAAACATCCTGACTCCTATATATGTTTCAAATAGGACCTGGCTGTATATCCTGTTTTGTACTCTGCTTTTTGACTTCACAATGTTTTATTTTCCCACGTCATTAAATATTCTTTTCAAAAACTTTGTGAATAGCTGCATGGTGTTCTAGAAATTAGTGTCTTTGAACATAAAGAATGTTTCCAGGATTTTGCTATTATAAGCAGAGGCCTTAGGAAAAGAACTTCCACTGCTGTGTGTCTAGTCAAGATGTCTTGCCTATTTTTGTCCTTAGTATTTAAATTCAAATAAATTTACCCCCCAAAAATTTAAAAATGCATAAATGGAAATCTCCATTATCCACACTCTGTGCGACCATTACCACTGTGTCACTGTTGTTTTCTTCGATGATCAGCAAAAGGCAGTGGCAGGCGGCCTCAGGGATGCTCTGTTACATGGCTCCGAAGGTGGGGTAAGGTGAGCTCCTGTCCAGGTGGGGATGGAGGTAGGTCAGACCACAGACAGCGGGTGTCCTGCATTGCTGCCAAATGCGACCTTCTCTCAGGTCGCCAGTTCCTTTGGGTTGGGCCTCCTCCCCAGTCACACGAGTCAGGAAGCAGCACGCCCTAGTTCTCAGCAGTATTTCTGCACATCAAAGACAGAAGGATGCTGGGAATGATGCTCTGTGAGCCGGGAATGCTTTAGGGAGAGATGAAGAGGCAAAGCTCTCGCTCAGATCTTCTCACTGGTGGGTCATCTGGGGCAGCTGGCTGAAATGTCTCAGGCCAGCCTGGGTTCAACTCTCAGGCCGAGTAGAGAAGGAGATAAAATAGAAAAATACCCAGGGCTCATGTGTTAACTTAACAAGCAGGAAGGATATTAAGATTTTTGTGTTCATGCCCGTACCCTGGAATGTATTCCATCATGGCTGGGCAGATAATTGGAAACATCTAGGGATTTATATAAATTTTTATGGAGCATTCAGTGCTGAGTGGAAGGCTGTGGGATGCCCTTTCCCAGGGACGGCTTGAAATCTGGTGTGATTTAGTTACAAGGACTCCACAAGGATTTTTACCATTGCGATTTTCAGACTTGGCTTCTGATTATTTCCTGGAAAGGTTCAGAATCTCCCTAACACTGTCAGAAAGGTGGAAAATGCAAATCTGTTTCCTGAGGCCCTGCCTGAACTGACTGTCTGTTTGATCTCCTCTCTGTCCTCTTTTCAGAGGCTGAGTTTAGGAGAAAACCAGTCCCATATTCCAACCTTACAGTGCAATACAGATTATTCTAATCTCTTGGGTCTCCAGACACTGCTCTGGGAGCAGCAAGATGGACTGATTCCCTGTGGGGAGTGCCAGGCTTTCATGCTGTATTAATTATGTCTCGGGTCAATACATCTTCTGCCTTTAATTATGGGTTAGGAAGAATGTGTCAGAGCCCACATTGACTTCCGCTGATGTGCCGCCTCTGGCAGCTTCGATTATAAGAAGTCTGTCCATCTGTTGCCCCAACAGCTGGGAGAGGAAGAACAGAAACACACGACTAACCAATCTCTCTGAACACAACACAGAGAAGTCAGTGAAAAGATTGAACAAAAGCTCTACACACAACTCTTTCCTCTCATTCAGAGTAATCAATTTCAGGTTACAACTTCAACCATGACCTCTAACTCTTCACAAACAGTCAGTCCCATGGGCATGACATAAACAGTGAAAGCGATTTCTAAACACAGATAGGAGAATGTTTACCTTGGAACAAATTCCCCACGAAAACAGCCCCATGGGAAGGTGCTACACTTGAATGATTCCATTATTGCTGAAAAACTGCTTGGCACTCTTCTTTTGGAGCTGACTTTGGTGACAATAGCACATCCTATGAAACATACATGGTGATAAATTGATGTATTTTTTTAAAGTTTTGTTTTTTAGTTCTAAAAATTGATGTCATAATAGTTTACAACATTGTGAAATTTCAGTTGTACATTATTGTCTGTCAGTCACCCTATATATGTGCCCCTTTACCCTTTATGCCCACCCCCTAACCCCCTTCCCCTCTGGTAACCACTAATCTGTTCTCTTTGTCCATGTATCTGCTTATAAGTGATGTATACTCTTTGAGGGTAGATTTGCTTTTGGGAAATAGTTAAGAATCACCCAGAAACCAGTTGGGTGAATGAAATGGATGATTAAGCTAATTGATACCACCTGAGTGTCAAAAATAAAATATGATCTCATAAAGGAGCAAAATTGGTGTGTGTGTGTGTGTGTGTGTGTGTGTCCTTGAAGGGAATTCCAAAAGAAGAATTCGTAAATGTTTATGAATGTCCGATAAATGTTTGGTCAATGTGCCTATTTTAGGAAAATTGATATGACTCTATGGTAGAGGGAGGGTGATTATTTTGAAGGTCAGCATTCATTTGGATTTTCAAGTTTGGGTACATTCATTTAATGGCAGTTCTTTTTACTGATTCAATAAAGAAAATTGGTTACAATTAGCAGAGTACCAGATGAACTAGAAGTTGATTTCTCTCTCATGGCCAAGTCTGCAGGACGGGTGGTGGGTCCTCTCCATGAAATCCTCAGGAACCAGCTTCATTCCAGCTCACTCTCTGCCATCTCTGGGACATTTCCCTCGTTCTCTAGGCCTTGCTCTAGCCATCACACCCATGTTCTGGGCAGCCAAATGGAGGAAGGGAATAAAAAGAGACACAAGGTACTAGAATTCTAGCAGTCTCTGCAGGAAGACTCCTAGAAGTTGTCCTGTAGGCTCCACTCACATCTCATTGGCCAGAATCTTGTCACATGGCCATATCTAGCTGAAAGGGAAGCTGGGAAATGTAGTCTTTATCCCAGGCAGCCATGTACCCAGCTAAAGGCAGGAGTTCTATCACTAAGGAAGCGGCTGAGAGGGAACATTAGGATTGACAACTAGCAGTCTATGCCACAACTACCTTCACTCATATCTTACATTTCAGTGAGCTTAAAGGACGCAGTGATATCACTTGGCACTAAACCCTCTTAACAGAAATGATAATTTTAGTTCTATTTATATATCATTTCACATCCATTAAACGAGGAACTGTGCCATGTGCATTGTATATACATATTATTTTATTTAATCCACTTAACAGCCTATATGATTATCCCCATTTAACAGATGTGGAAACAGATCTAGAGGTGTGAAAATCCCAGATTGGGGGCTAGCCCTGTGGCCAAGTGGTTAAGTGCGTGTGCTCCGCTGCTGGCTGCCCAGTGTTTCGTTGGTTCGAATCCTGGGCATGGACATGGCACTGCTCATCAAACCACACTGAGGCAGCATCCCACACACCACAACTAGAAGGACCCACAACGAGGAATATACGACTATGTACCGGGGGGCTTTGGGGAGAAAAAGGAAAAAAGTAAAATCTTTAAAAAAAAAAAAACAAAAAACCCAGATTGCCTGAGATCACATGGCTAGAAAATGGCCTAGTCAGAATTTGAACTCAAAACTTCCCCTAGGCACCTCCAGATCCTAGGCCCTTCCCGCTGCCATTGCTCCCCAAAAGGGAAGACTCTTGGAGTCAATCTTCTACTAGGACTCTGAGACTCAAATGTTAGCAGCATTTGGAGGAATGCTAAAACTGGGGTTTATCGGTTCTCACTCAGCAAAACTGAGGTGCCTCCTATGAGTAGGGAGTATTCCGATTGGAGTAGTTTGTCAATTCCAAGGTAGGTTGAGAAAACCACCCCTGCCTGGCCCCCCGACGTGAAGTGCAGCCCAACCAGTCCATCCAGAGCCTTCTTTTGTCAATCCACTGTGGATGCCTAATTTCCTTCATTCTGCCGGTGTGGACTTGGAAAGGAAGGAAGGACAGAGGGAGGAAAAAGGGGAGGGAAGGGGAAAGAAGGAAATGAGAGAGGGAAGGAGCAGGAAGGGAGGGGGAGTTATCTATGGCTGGACCGGTTTCATTGCCCAGCCTGGTGCTCCTTTTTGTAAAGACAAGCCCTCGGATGTTTAAATATTTCCGTCCGACACTGGGGAATGACAGCTCTTGCCCTTGGAACAAAATGTTCTCTCCAAGCACTTAGGCTGAACCTTCAGTGGGAAGAGGAAAAAGAAGCCTATTTTCTTGGCTGCCTTTTTCAACAGAACATGATGAAAGAGAATTTCGCACAGGAAATGGCTAGCGGCGATTGATCGCGTTTTTGGTCTACAAAATACAAACTTCCCTTCTCTGTAGACACTGTGTTCTGTGGAAGCTGTCATCTCATTCCCTGCTTGTATCTGAAGATAATGATCACAGGCTGCAGCAGACAAGTGTGAGCCCGGGAGAAGGGGAGGGGATGTCTCAACTGCTAAATTTTTAAAGATTTTATTTTTCCTTTTTCTCCCCAAAGCCCCCCGGTACATAGTTGTGTATTTTTAGTTGTGGGTCCTTCTAGCTGCGGCATGTGGGACGCCGCCTCAGCACGGCCTGATGAGCAGTGCCATGTCCGTGCCCAGGATTCGAACCGCCGAAACCCTGGGCCGCCTAAGTGGAGCGAGTGAACTCAACCACTCGGCCACGGGGCTGGCCCCTCAACTGCTAAATTTTTGAAGCCATCACCGTAGAGGCCCTTATACAACTCATCTAGGTACTCAAGACCTCAGGCCCTGCGTTAGATTTACGAAGGAAAACAAGCATTAGTGTCTGAAGAAATCTCCAACACCCTTACAGAATAAAATTCCAAACCAAATTTTCTGAGAGCATATATACCATCATCCTCAGAGGGTCATAAAATAAATCGTGACTCTGCGATGAAGTTGGGCTGACGCAGGTGTTGTAGAATAACGAACAGTGAGTGAGCAAGGCATGCTGAGAACGTCAGAAGCTTCTTTTAAACGTTTTTAGTCTTAGGACAGACAGTAACAACCTCCTTTCCTGCTTCCCAGGAGCACATATGTCCCTTAAAGAGTTCAGTGCTCTAGGGCGCCACCGTCCGTTTCTCAGCTCAGGGACAGGAAGGAGAGAGGATGTGAGAGCCAGCCTGGGGGTCTTTGTGGGCCTGGCCCCTCTGGAGGGTCAATGCCGAGTTGCTGATGGCGCCTTACAGGGTAGTAGGAGCTCTGATTCCTTTTGCAAGTCCTGCATCTTTTCCCTCTATCCTGTTTTTGATGCTGTCAGGGTCCAAGATCAACTCTGACAAGTCTTCAGTTTCTCCCTCTACCCTTCTTGGGTCATAGAGGGTAGAGGTGACACCTTTTACTCAAATACCGTTATTTACCCCCAGGGCCTCTACCTCCATCTCTCTGTAGATGACTCACAAATCTTGAAGATCCTTTGTATACATGCATGCATGCATTCATTCATTCGTTCATTTACCCATTCATAAACATCTTTTTGTTTGAACAGAACACAACAGAAGGCAGGGCAGGGTGAGAGCAAGACGTGCTGCAGGAGTTCAGCGGAGGAGGTTGGGGGAGGAGAGTGCAGGCAAGGGCATCCAGGATTTCTGGTGTGCGGGGTTGACTCCCTCTGCATCTTAACAGCCCCTAGCAGATCCTGGCTCGTGTAGGTGCTTACTAAATACCTGTGGGATTACCATCCTTCAGGAGCCACCTTTGGTCACATGTGTAGGTGTCCAGCGTATCCCGGTTTGGGGCATCTTGTCCCACAGTCATGAGCACCTCTGGGAGGAGATACTGGCAGACACTAATTATGTGCCTGGTGCTCTGTGCCCATAGCCATGGACAATCACCAAGAAAAACAACCGCATTGCAGCAGGTCCCTAGCAACTTGCCGAATGTTCCTGAACTGGTGCTCTGGAGAAAGGCACCTCCTGACCTGCCAGGTTCTACCCAGGGCCCAGAAGAGTCTAGGCATGTTTCCTGGTTTCCCGAGGCACCTTCAGCCTCTGGCTGCAAATACAGCCATAGTGGTGGCTGCAAAGTGCTTTTCCATCCGGTCGTTTGCCCCCAGCTGGGCCTGTCCACCTGAAGGAGAAGGAGCCGCTCTTTCTGCCACACCGAGCAGGCTGCAGTTGCTGGAGTTGGTTAAGAGCTCCGCAGCCAGAAGGGCCTCGCCTTCCATGGGGAGCACGCAGATGCTGTCATCTAGCGGACATCCTCCTGTGTCTCTAATTCTTGGGGTCTCTGAAGCTGCCCCTCATGGGGCTGGTCACCAAAGGCCCCGAAGCCCTCTCAGGGGAGAGGTGGCCATCCTGTGACACGAAGCTGCCCACAGCCCTTTCTCCTCCCTCCCAGGGAGTAAGAGAGGGCGGGCAGCAGCGGGAGCAGGTGCAAAAGTAAGTTGGTAGGGCGCCACCGAAGTCCATGTACTGTTTTCCCTCAGCCATCACCCTAACTGACCCAGCAGCCAGTTGCCCTGACAGAAAGCCACTTCTCTGCTGCCCTGGTCCTTCCCAGGTTTCCTGTTAATGGAAACAGCTTCTCAATGGTCACAGCTGAGAGGCTGGAGGAAGAGGGAACAGGTATACTCAGAAGCCTATTTCCACAGTGCTCGGGGCCCTTATTTCCCTGCTGTGGGCTTCGGGGACATCACACTGACGCTGAGATGCAGCTCTCCCTCCCGCAGATTCCATCGTCATCGTCTTCTGGGTGAGCCTGGCGGCCTTCGTGGTGCTTCTCTTCCTCATCCTGCTCTACATGTCCTGGTCGGGCTCCCCGCAGACGAGGTAAGTGAGGAGGGTGGGGATGGAGGTCACTCAAGTGGTTAAATAGTGAGGAACTGTGTGTCCACACAGCGGAATATTATTCAGCCATAAAAAGGAACAAAGCACTGATTCATGCCAACACATGGATGAACCTCAACAGCATGGTGCTGGGTGAAAGTAGCTAGACACAGAAGGCCCCACACTGTGTGATTCCATTGATAAGAAATGTCTGGAACAGGCCAATCTCTAGAGACAGAAAGCAGATGAGAGGTTGCTACTGGGTGCTGGATTTCTTTCCCAGATGATAAAAATATTCTAAGATAGATTGTAGTGATGGCTGCACAGTTCTGTGACTATACTGAAGAGCAGTGAATTTTTATACTTCAAATGGGCGAACTTCATTGTATGTAAAGTATCTCAATTAAGCTGTTAAAAAAAGTACAGTTGAAAGGACCCCATGTGTCAGTTAAGTCTTGCTAAATACCTCACCAGGAAAATGGGAGCCTAATTTAGTCATCTATGGCCACCATCTGGTATTGAGTGCCTACTGAGTGCCTTAGTGGTTAAATTGAATGTAAAATCTAGGAGCTCCGAGTGGTAATTAGAGCCTAGCTCGTTATATGTTAACTCTCTTGTGCTGGACAATTGGCCCACCGCATCCAATTTTCCTTTCTAGCTTAATATGCCCCCATAGCTGTCCTAAAGACTGTTCTTACAAGGGACCCTATGTCACCTCTCTCCCTGCCATAGCTGATGGGACCAGGGCTGGGCAACTGACCCAATGAGGGCCTGTCCGGGGCTGGCCAATGTCCCTTGAAACATGTGACCTGGCCTCAGATGGCACTGAAGCGTCCAGGAAGAAGACCGGGGCTGGACGCCATCGTGGAGCAAGAAGTCTAGGGCAGAGGAAACCACGAGTCAGCATAGGAGCTGGTAGCAGAGAGAGATGAGCAGGGCTATTTTGAGAGAGGAAAGGATGAGGAGCCTTGAAGACCTTGAAAGAACCAGAGAGGACAGCCCGTCCACCGACGGGGTCCCACTGCAGGTTCCCGCGAGGACCTTTGTGTCTGCGCATGTGCAGACACACTTGGATGGGCCTGTTTCTTCTACCCCTCCCCCACCTACCCTGCCCGTAGTGTCCCATCCAGCAGGTCGACCCTCCCCAGGTCATTTCTGGTTCCCTTTGCACACATGTGAGGCAGGGACCAGCTTTGGAGCAACGAAGAAATCTACTTTTTCCTTTCAGCTTTCAGAATTGACATTGAATTTAAGCAGGTTTTTTACCTCCAAGAGATACCTGGGGGATAAACTAATGAAATCGTCTTTCTTTTCTACTCTTCTGAGGTGACTTGGAACAAGGGACAGTTTGCAAGGATGGTCAGTTGTCCTCCTGGGGGAAAGTTGCTTAGTCCTGTGAGCACACAGGCGGCCATGGCTGAGGGGTCTTGCGTGTTTTCTGGGCAAGAATTTCACAGGGCAACTTGATGACGTTGTTCGTCCTGACTGGCCTCCTGGCGTCCTAGAGAAAATGCTCTCCAGGCACTCTGTAAAGACTGTGGAATGCTCAGGGTAGCCAGATGGATCCCTGGTAGAACTTAGGAAAGAGGATGCTGAGTTCCGTGCTAAAAAAGAAAAAGGTTATGCTAGCATCGTCTGGAAGGGAGCTGAGCTCCCTCGGGCTCCCTTCCTGGCTGCTTCATTCACGTTAGAATGATAAGCACATGAACACTAGTTCTCCAGCTTAGACAGCTGTCACTACCCTGCCTCATTTCATCCTGATGAGACCTATGAGGCAATTATCATCCCATTTCATTGATGAAACTGAAGGCAGGCAGGACGTGGAGGGCTGGGCTCATGCCAGGGGGCTGTGTCCTCTGCCCCCCGCACCTCGAGTGCAGATGAGTCCATCCAGAGAGGAGGGATTTCCAGCTAAGATCCAAGTTGGCTGAATACGTGGATACCAGATGAGTCACTCGCAAACGCGTGGATGCAGGGAAGGTCCATCTGCCCCCCCATCCCCCACCCCCAACTGTAAGTGGACACATGAGGGAGAAGTGACCTCGGGGGGAAAGACCTCAGGTCTAGGTCACCATCAACACTTCCTCTTTTCTTCCATTTCTCCACAATGGCGACCTCTGCAAGCCGGGCTGCCCCTCCCCGGGGCCCTGCTCCCCTGGCAGAGGTGCTGGCGCTCTGTGGCTCCGTCCCTATGGGCTTTGGAGGCAGGAGGGAGCCACAGGGAAGCCCCCAGGAGGGGCGGTTCTCTGCTGGCTTTGATGCCTGCCTTCTTCCATCTGCTCTGTCCACAGGGACAACACCCAGCACCACCCAACATGTCCCTGGAGTCACAGCCTCAACCTCCCCTTCTGTGTCCGGAGGCACCCACTGCACCACAGGGACCCTCGGGGGACCCCGCAGGCTCCACCGAGCTCGGCTGAGGAACCAGGCAGCAGAGCATCCGGCCGCGATCAGCAGCCGCAGGGAGAGAGCCCCTCTGCCTTGTCCCCCACAGCCCCCCAGGCCCACTGTGCCCTCCTCTGGGAACTGACCCCTGATGGGGACCCCCACCGCGTCAGCTGATGTCAGGAATGAGTTCAGCGAGCCTCCCCCTGGAGACTGAACCTCCGGACTGTAGAACCGACACCAGCAAACCACAGCCATTGCCGAGGGAACCAGGGAACTCAGACCAACCTGGACACGCACATGCGTTCAGAAAGCCCGTTCACACGTAGCAGGAAGCACACCCGGGTCAAGAGTGACTCTGCCAGGAGGCAGATAACATGCATTTATCCAAGGATGGCAACGCCTAACCACCCAGCATGGGAAAGTAGTCTCTGATATTGCTCATTTTATTTAGTGCACTTAAACCTGCTTATTTACTGCTTATGTTTGCTTTGGGAAGGACAGAAAAATAAATATGTATGAACTAAATTTAAAAAATACTCACTTGCTAATCTTTACCGTGCCACTTTTCAGCTTCAACTCTTATTGCTCTAATATTTTACCGACCTTGATTTCACTGGGTTGATCTGGACCTTTTTGAGGACACCCAGGGAAGGCCTGTGTGGTTTCCATCCATCCCCACGGATGGACGTCCACTCACAGAGATGGGGCAGTGTGTGCCCAGCCAGGCCAGCTCACTGCGGTCAGGGACGCTAGTCCCACTTCCGACCTTCCCGAGGCTCTTCAAAGACAGAGCGTCTTCCCTGGAGGGGGCAGCCAGCCCGGCCGGCAGGGCCTACACCAAAGGGAGAGAATGCGCCTCCGTGTTACCCCAGAACACCTTTAAGCCGGCAGGAAGGGTCCCACCCTGGATGTGACTTTATGGGACCTCTGATCTGAGACCTCCGAAGGATCTGGTCCTCTAGTGCCCAGCAGCCTGCTCCTGGCAGGGACACAGCACCACACTACAAAGCCCCTAAAAGCCACCCTACCCAGGGAAAAAGAGTCCGCCACAGTGAGGGCCGGGCATGGTCTAGAAGGGCAGACAGCGGTGGGGAGACCGATGAGCTCAGGAGATGCGGAAAAGGGGTGACAAAGGAACAGCCGGCCTTTCCAACCTGAACCTGCGTAGGATTCCGACTTCGGAATGTTCTCAAAGACCAGTGTTAGGGTTTTGGGAGCGGATAGGGAGGTAGACAACGGGCCCTATTTGTGGTGAGTGGACCAGATGTGAACAAGCGTTACTCTTGTCATGGTTAAAATCTTGTCATTAAAAAACCAGAGAGGAGTCTAAAGAACTCTGGAGATGTATAAAAGGGTAAATGTTTAAGCTGAAACCAAGCCATTCTCAGTGCTGCGTATGTTATAGGGGCAAAGCAGCAGCCAGCTCCCAGGGGACACATGGAACGCTCCTGTGAGGACGGCCGAGCAGACCCCCGGGCCCCAAGAGGTGTGGAGGGTCATGGGAATGCGTGCAGCTTTAAGGAACAGGCTAGAATTTTATCTGTGAAACCCATGAAATTTCATATTCGACATTTGTCAGCTACAATACCAATTAATACGGGAATCTTAAAAGTCAAGCCCTGACCTCTAAATGCAGGTCTCTATGGAATAACAACACACTGCTAACATCGACTAAGCAAGACACAAAACCTAACAAAAATAGACATTTATTAACAAGAAGTTATAAAACTCAAAATCTCCTCTTTGAAACACAGCTTTGAAAAATACAGGTTGCCTTTCCAAAGCAGAGGTCAAATCAATTTTATACTTTAAGGATTTAGTGTAAAACATCCTTTTATTTACTAAAATAACAAATACTGGCAGGAATTTATCTATTTGAAATGTTATACAAAGCTCTGTAAGGACTTGTTAAAGAAAGAAACTTTTAACATCTCCCTTCATGCTCTTCTATCTGATACAGTTTTTGACATTCCAGCTTTGGTACCCATGAGCCCTCAGGCGCGGAGATGCGCCACCTCAACCTGCGGTGCCTCCTCTGCAGAATGACAAAGCCCTGAGAGGAAGGGTCTTCCCCAACTCAACGCTGGGTGGGCTTGTGGCCCCAAAGGACCCCACGCCCACTTTAACTCTGACCCTGTCCCACACACAGTCCCTGGAGCTTAAAATTATCGGTCAACAAAATACAGTCAACTTTTCTTGTCAGGAAACTGAGTCAATATACGGAACTTGTCACTTTGCATGTTTTCCATGGAAACCCTTGATCAACTGAACTTCTAGAACCCAGTGCTGGAGGCGCAGGACGGCAGGGACTCAAGAGTCTGGGGCAGCGGCAGCGATGTCCTTGCAGGGCATGACGATGGCATCCTGGTTACCACCTGGTGCACCCTCTGAGGCGTCGGAGATCATCCGGACGTGGGCTAAGAGGGTGTCCGGCTGCTGGGCCCCCAGCCAGACGTCCTTAACGTACAGAGACACCAGGAAGGCTGCGGCGGCTGAGGAAGAGCGACAACAAGGCCATGAGGACACAGACCTCCTCCAGCGGAGAAACAAGCCACCCCACCCCACAGTGGGGCTGCACTGAGCACCCAAACACACTGTACCACATGCTCGTGGCAACCCGAGTTGAGCATGGGGATGAAACAAATGAATCTGGCCTCTGCTTAACTTTCGTGTTAATATTTTTTGTTCATTTTAAAGTTTATCTATTTGATGAATGTGTGTGGAAGGTAGAGACAGTTACAACAAGCCAAGCGCCTTCCAGGTTCTGACCATCCCCGCCGAGAACCAGCAGTGAAGCGGGAGCAGGGCTTCCTGGAATCACCCATGCCACATCCTCAGCGGCCCGGCAAGGAGAAGGGACTCGATTCCCTGACTGCAGCCACATGAGAGACAGGTCACCCCCGGCCACCAGGACAGCTCACCTGCCCCGGCTGCTGGCCATCCCCCCGGCTCCCCTTACATCCCTCAGTGAAAGGAACAACTCTCCCAGATGGCGGAGGCCATGCACACAGTCACAGCCTCCCTATGTTCTCTTACAGCCTTTCAAAGCCTCTGCTACTCACTCATTTGTGCAGTCAAACCTTTATTAAGCACCAGCTGAATGCCAAGCACATAAACGGTGTGTATATTTGTGTGCTTGTGTGTATATATGCATATACACACACGTGTACAACACATCTGGCTACAACGTGAAACCATTCTTCACTTGCGTAATGGTGGAAATTCAGGAGAGCCACTGGTCTGCAGGGTGGGACAGGCCCCAGAGGGACACGGGATCCTGAGGCGGCCCCTTTTCTTTACTGCAGACACGATCGTCATCAAAGGCTTGACTTGAAAGCAAAGGAAGAGACATGCTCTCCCTTCACATTCAGGCGCAATGGCAAACTCTCTGGGATCCCAGAGTCGTGGTTAAAAGGCTACATACGCACTCAATCTAAAGGACTGACAGGCTCTAAAGCTCAGAAGCTGCTCCACCCGCAAGCCCACTCACGCATTTCTTCCGCCTCTGACCCACAAACCAGCATTACCTCGCGTGGCTTCATCCTCCTCACTCAGGGAAGAGAGGCAGAGGGTCGCAACCGCTGGGTGGAAGGGGCTTCCCGCTGGGCCCCGGGCCGCCACCAGCTGCAGCATGACTGTGTTGAACAAGCAGGCCACCTGCTGCTCCGGCCCCGCCAGCCTCTCGGCACTGCAGAGCCGGCTGTACAGCTTAAATATGCCACTCCTCACGGCGCTGTCCTTAAGAAGGTCGGCCACGACCACCGGCTGTGGCAAAATATGGCTCTTCAGCCAGCCAAGGAGTCTGGAAGCCTCTGTCCTGCTGAGAGGGTGCTCAGCCACTGACCGCAGCACCCAGCTGACCACTAGGGAGGCGGTGGCGTGCACAGGGTCTGGTGCATCGCTCTGGGGGGTGGGCCGGTCCTCAGGCTCTTGAGCGGCTTCAGGGTTCGGGAACACTGGCCCCCAGTGGGTCAGTATGGACCTCAGGAGGCCCTTGCACGTCTCCAAGCTGGACATGTCCAGCTCGGGGTCGGCTGCCTCCTCTGCCTCCCCAAGCCTCTTCTTCCGGCCCCGTGGGCCCTTGGCTCGAGCTTGCGTGACGGGCTTGTTCTTATCCTTGAGCATTTCTGTTATCCACACAGTGAGGAAAAAGGCAGTGAGACCGAGTCCCTCCTCCCCACGCGGATCCAGGCAGCGCAACAGCAGGGAGGGCATTGGGTCAGCTCACAGGCACTGGGCGCCCGGCGCTGCTCCAACAGGACACGCGCCTGTGCCTGGAGCACAGCGAGCACTCACTGTGACTGGGGCTGTCACTGCTGCTGTTAGAATGAATCAGTTTAACGCTCACCACAACCAAAGCCCCTCCCACTGTCCACGGAGGAGCCCCTGACAGCGGCCGAGCTGGAACTCAGAGCCAGGTCTCCCCAACTCCCTCTCTAGCACATGAAGATGGACAGGCCCTGTTTCTAAGCCTCATCAGCCTTGGAAATGCCACTCTCAGAGGGAAAGACGCTGGGGGCTCTGGGTGGAACTGAGGCCCCAGGGAACACAAGACAGAGGCCTGGGTCCTGACACTCACTCAGCAGCTCCTTGACTTGGTATTTCTCAACGGCTGCTCTCAGGGCCTCCTGGAGCTGGACGTCTCGCTCGATGAGGCTCCATTTGTGCATGAGGATGAGGACATCCCTGGTGGACAGCACGGTCTCGTTCACGGTGAAGCGGTTCATGTCCTTGAAGGCCTGCAGGACAGTGGCCCTGTACCTCAGCACAGAGCCCAGCGCCTCGAAGAAGCTGGTCAGCTGGGCGGAGGCCAAGGCGGGCCTGTGGGGAGCCAACGTCACAGAGTGAACAAAAGCTTCCTCCTCGTCCTGCAGCCCAGGACTGGGGTGGCTGCCGGTCAACACCACATACCCAGAGGTGCAAACAGTCCATCCAAGGCCCGGGTTTCACTTCACAGCAGACATGGAGCGCGGGCCCCCAGCACATACGACAGGAAAAAGCAAGCAAATCCAGGGGAGGCAAAAAGGGGAGCGGAATCTGACCTCCATCCCGGAGACAGAGAAATCTCCTGGAAACCAGGGCTAACCGGGAGAGCAAGGCAGAGAGAGCCCAGGGTTAGGGTGCCAGCCCCCTCAGGAAGTAACTCAGGACCCCACTTCTCCACCTCACGAATACTCAGACGTGAGTGAAGAGACCCAGGAAAGCCCCGGGACAGCATCGCCACCCACTGCCCAACGTGCCAGTGGTCACTGGGGGAACAGGTCCCTCTGAACCCCAGGAATTTAAAACTCAGTACCATCCACCCCACACACTTTTATAATTACAATCTTGATCTCAAATAGCAATCAGTTCTCAGAGACCAATGTGCCTTTCAACAAGCCCAAAACAAGAACTGTGGCTATCCAGCATGGATTTACAATTTACTTCAGAACACCGTAAAACCAAATGCCCTGCTCTTTACCAAGAAAGTTTTCATTCTGAGCTTACTATCCACTTGCTATTGATCTTCTGCTTCCAATTAGCATATTTCTGTTCCCACATCAGAAATATGAGTGCACACAGTATATTTTCTCTAACACAAGGGAATCTGAGAATTCAGCTCTCTTAAGGAAATCAAGAGCATTATTCCAAGGGGTCAGAGGAAAATACTGAAATTTCCAAGAAAATTCATGGACGAGTAAGTGTGCAGGCTAACGAAGGCAAAGGAAGCCTAAGCGCCCTCACTCTCTTAGGTTAAGGTCATGGAAATACGTTCTTTCTACAAGACATCGCTTAGAGAGCTTGAATCAAAACACCAAGATAGATGCTCTACCTGCTAAAAATGGTCCGGGACGGCATATTTCAGGTTCTCAGAGTATGTTAAGCTCTCAAGGTCTTGAAAGGAGCCTCATAAAGTTGAAGTGGAAAAGAGGAAGCAGCTAAGATAGGTTTCCTGATGTCACCCACAACTGACAGCAGCCCTCTGGCCTACTTCACACCAGACCATGGCCCAAAGCCCACTTGCAGAACTGTGACCAAGGGCAACACTGAGAGGTGACGTCCACAAGTGGTCGACACCAGGGTCACGGTGGCGGGCGAGGGTCTTACCTCAGGTGCTTCGTGAGCACAATGAAAACATAAAGGAATTCATTGACCAACTGCAGGGCGAGCAGCTTCGGGGGCTCCTGGGGCCCAGCCTTGCAAGGAGGCTGGCTCTCCTGCTCCACTCCTTTGTCCCCCAGGTTGGTCACCCACAGGGTGTGCAGCAAGGAGATTATGTTGGAGAGCAGCTGGGTCTCCAGAAACCTGAAACCAAAGGGGGAATGCTCTCTCTGTCACATTCTCTCCTTTCACTGGCATCTTCTGGAAGGGGTGGGAGAGGACCACGGAACAGACTACGATGGTGGTGGTAGCACCAGGCAGTGGCTTGGCAGGCTCTTCCCCTCCCCTAACAATTGTCTGCTCATCCTCCCACTGCAGCCCCCAAACAGGCCAGTATCCAAGTAAAACTGGGTGCCTGTTCCACAGATGCAGCTTCAACAGAGGGCAGGCCCCGCTCTCCCTCCTAACCGGACCACCACCCTAAGCCCCCACCAGAGAAAGTGCTGGAGCCGCTGCAGTAGGAAAGAAGAGCTGTCCCACCCATGAGAACAACTCGACTTCTAAGACATCAATAGCCAGGAACTGGTAATTAGCCAATTATGCCTTTTAGAAATCTGAAACAGTCTTGCAGCTAATGTCCAAAGACAGCCTAGGTTTAGGCTATTACTTTATTTTAGAGAAATTTCTAAAAATACACTTTAAAAATGCACAGGAGCCTAGATTTCCCTGGGCTTATGACAGTAGTTAGTTCTCTGAAAGACAGAGCCCTCCCCGCAAGTGCCGTCCACGGAGACAAGGTCCTTGTCTTTTCAGACAGCCTCAAACTTGGGATTATGAGGAATCAGAGCAGATCACACTGTGGACGGCACTGCGTCCTCCCCACACCTCCCCAGATTCACATGGGGAAGCCCAACCCCCAGTGGGACTGCATCTGGAGGTGGGGCCTCTGGGAGGAATGAGGTTTAGATGAGGTCGTGAGGACAGAGCCCTCGTGGTGGGACTAGTGTCCCGATAGGGAGGGGAAAAGCCACCGGAGCTCTCTCTGTGTCCCTGCACGTGCGCACATGCGAGAAGGCGGCGTCTGTAAGCAGGAAGATGGCTCTCACCAGAACCCGACCATGCTGCCCCTCATCTCAGACTTCCGGCCTCCAGAACCGTGAGAAAACGAGCTCCTGCTGTCTGAGCCACCCCGGCTGTGGTCCGCTGGTACGGCAGCCTGAGACAACGAGGCCAACACCCACTCCTGCCCCTCGACACGACTCCAGCGCCGCCCTTCACAACGCGCTTCAGCACCTTGACCCTGGGCAGACCGTGGAGCGCTGGGTCCCACCGACGCCCGAGGGACCCAGCAAGCGTTCCCGAACCTGGAGGCCTCTTGTTTCTCCCCTAGGGAGGGCTGCAGGCACAAAGCCTCAGGCAGACGCTGCCACTCCAGGGGAGGAGCCTGCACTGTGCAGAACACACAGAAAGGGCGGCTGGAGGGGCCTCCGCAGCTGGCGCTGTCATTCCATGCAGACAAGACACGCCAAAGGAAGATTAAAGTGAAATGCCATTTTGGCATCACCAGAAGGTGGCTTCCTAGGCACAGGTGGCATTAGAGGACACTGTCGGGCAGCATGGACTCTGCTGGACATTTCTCGTCGACATGAAAGCTAGCAGGAGACATCAGTGTCTCTGACCCGCCCTCTTCCCATCTGACACACACCTCTCGCGCACGAGGTGCTTACTTGCTCTCAAGGATGTGTAAAATCCATGTCAAAAGGCTATAGTCCCGTAGGAACTCATAGGCAGACTTGGCATCCCGGGCAGCATTCTGTAGAATTTCCAGAATCCAATTCTGAAAACCCAAAACAAAAAGTTACTTTTCAGTGGGAAAACCTAACTTATAATCAAAGGAACAACTGAAAAAATGCAACAGTATGTTACAATTCCAGGTGACGGTTGCATGTGAAGTTTGCTTTGCTGCCTTTCTAAGAGTAAAGGCTGTGTAGGAACTCGCCCTTCCCCACAAGAGACAGAGGACGCAGACCTCCACAGCAATTGCCGGGCCCCAGGGGGACGCCCACTTCCATCATAAGGAACCAACCCACAAGCAAAGACACAGCACGGAAAGCACATAGCCCAGACATGTGGCAGCCTGAGCTGGAGAGAACGTGGACCCACTCCCAGCTCAGCCGGGAACTGCTGGCGGCCCCTTTGGTCCAGTTTTCCCACCTGGGAAAGGCAGACATAAAGACAGAACTGCCACTTCAACTGTGATTGGGTGCTTTCAAATTCTCACAGGCCATCAAAAATAAAACATCAGCATACTCAAATTCAGTTTATTCAAACGTGTTTCTTAATCCTGACTCACTCCTATTCACCCGCATTTTACATGGTATCAGAAATGAAAGCTGACCAGGCTAGGCAGTAATCAAAATACCAAAGGCTGGGGGCTGCCTTGTGCCTGAGTGGCTAAGCTCACGCTCCACTTTGGCAGCCTAGGGTTTCACCAGTTCAGATCCTGGGTGTGGACCTAGCACCACTCCTCAGGCCATGCTGAGGTGGTGTTCCACATACTACAACCAGAAGGACCTACAGCTAGAATATACAACTATGTCCTGGGGGCTTTGGGGAGAAGAAGAAAAAAAAAAAGATTGGCTGTAGATGTTAACTCAGGTGCCAATCTTTAAAAAAAAGAAAAGTACCTAAAGGCTCCCCCTAGTCACTTCTTCCAACTCCAATGGCCTTTGGACGCGCACGCAGGAGCACTGGCCCAGGGAAGGAGCTGACGTGCAGGCTCCCCACCAGCGGCGAGGCCGCAGCTCCAGTTTCAACTCCCGACTCCCGACTCCCAGCCGGGTTCGAGGACATACAGCTTCTGCGCGTTAAATGAAATTCTGGGGGCTCGAGAGTGTCTGAGGCAAAGGCCCTCAGTCACTGAGGGGGTAACTGGTTTCTAGTTGTTAGCCAGCCCCACAGGCTCAGGATGACAGATTAGCCCCTCCCTCTCCACAGGCCTTCTCATCAGCCACAGCACAGTAGGGGGCCGCAACGAAACACATTCATCAGAGGACAAATGGCAGTGAGAGTCAGCAACGCAGCCTGCACCCCGCGCAGGCCACACGGAAGGCACCCATGGATCTCATCTGCCCTCAGAGAAAGCGAGGGTCACGTCAGATTAGTAGGTCGCTCATGTCCAGGCTGGGATTAGAATTCACATGGACTCGACTTCAGAATAAAACCTTACGAAACAGCCCTTTCCGTCTCCCACAGCCATGCAGGCCGCCTACCTGGGCCACTTCGTCACACAGTGGGCTGCTGAAGAAGGACAGGATGATGTGGAAGACCCCTCGCCGGGCGCAGAGCTCATAGCAGTATCTGTCTCGAATCCCCTGCCGAAGAATTCCAAACAGCCACTCCTGTTCCGTTTTTTGCTGTAACCCAAGTGAACAGGAAACTTGTTAATGAAGTGTAAGCCTTTTACCTGACAACTCTTCAAACACCACTATTCTCAAGTCGAGGCGAGACTACGGCACAGCAGCCCTGACCTCCCGTCTGATTATATTAAAAACCGTCGATAGCACCCTTGACTGGTTTCTTCAGGTCCGGAATAAAGGACCAAGTCAAGTTTAAACACTGCACTGTGTGGATACAGGCAGGTGTTCTATAAAAACACGTTTAATATTTAACCCAGGGGCCGGCCCAGCAGCACAGCGGTTAAGTGCACACGTTCCGCTTCAGTGGCCTGGGGTTCGCCAGTTCGGATCCCGGGTGAGGACATGGTACCCCTTGGCAAGCCATGCTGTGGCAGGCGTCCCACGTATAAAGTAGAGGAAGATGGGCACGGATGTTAGCTCAGGGCCAGTCTTCGTCAGCAAAAAGAGGAGGATGGGCAGCAGTTAGCTCAGGGCTAATCTTCCTCAAAAAAAAAAATTTAACCCAGTGATTCACCGAGAAAATATAATGAGAATGCCATCAAACTGAGACCTCTGAAGCAGAGGTTTCCAGGCTGAAGAACTACCTAAGAATTAACACGTGGAATGAAAGGCATTTCTGCACACGAGCCAGTGTGCACTTCTACTTTTCCTGACCTTCTCGCTCTCACATTGCTTGTGCAATTGTGCTGGCTGTGCAGCCAACAGCATTAGTAGGAAAAGATCAGACCGACAGCAGAGGCCAAGGAACCCAATTCCGGAGTCTCTCCGGGACCGAGGACTTGAGAAGCACTACCTCGAAGTCAGAGCTGAAGAAGAACTGGAAGAAGCCGGGGACTTTGCTCATGTTCAGGTACTCGTGTGACAGCAGGAACTTGTTGATCTTCAAGTACATGTGCTCCTCTGGGAACAGAGGCAGACAGTCACTCACAACCAGCACCAACAGGACACCCCATGGTCTAATGGAGTCAGGGGTGGGGATGTGGGGGATGAGACATAAACTGATGCCCCTGGGGAGCTTTCGTATAAGCCAGGTGAGTAGTTCTCGAATTAGAACGCGGTAAGACACCTGAGTTGCACACTGCATACAGGCTTTCTCTCATGGTTCCAAAACCACTGCAGGAGGTCGAGTCTTTCAGAGACGTCGGCCCTCCCTGCTTATCAGCCTGCAGCATAAGCTCCAATCAGCTGGTGGGCAGCGCGGGTCACACACAGCACAGGGCTAACCCCCACAGCCACCGGCTTCTCACCGAGGGGAACCGCCATGGCAAAGGGGGCTCAGACGCGCCCTGGCTCACGTGGCTCTGGAACGCAGACACCTCCTCCCCTCTGCCTCACCATCGTGTCACGACCTCCAGTCTGTCCACACTGGCTGCAGCCTGAGCACCCCCTCCACTGCTGCTGCCCAGCACCCTTCACCCCGACACCAGGTCTGACGGGGGACAAAGCTCATCTAGGTGGCACAGACAGGATGGGAGGCCAAAACAATCACCATGGCCTCTGCTAGGATGTCTTCTCAGGATCGTCTTTTTCTTTAGAGTCTACAAATGCCTAATTACTTCCTTTCCTCCCATTATTTCTAAAAATGATCTAGGAGCAGATGAAAATCAGATCTGAATTCTAACAGCAACTCGACAAGAGACTAACTGTGGGGCCTTGGACAAGCTATTTAATCTTGGGAGCCTTCAGGTGGGGTGCTGTTTCCTCCTCTGAAAATGACCACATTACACTCAAAGAACTCCGTGGTCCTTGATGGTTCCAACATTCTATAATTTTCCACTAATAAAAATTTTTTAAAAAACCGACCTTATGAGGGACTAACTTCTGCACACACTACCTCAGCAGTGGTGCCCCGCTGCGAGCAACCGAAAGGAGCCGTGTTACAGTATGGGAGGGACCTGCACAGTGACGCACAGGCCAAACAACTTCTAACTAAGGACCCCCGAGCTGCGCTGACTGTGACTTCTGAGCGCGGACCCGCAGCTGCCTCTGAGTCAGGCACCCCTAAGTGCTCTCCTGTGCAGGAGCGATGCCCCCTCGCAGAAGCCCGCGAGCTGGGGCCATGATTTGCTTTTACCGTAGCTCTATGCCCCTCCAAGCAAACACAAACACATATTTCTTCCTCCACCACGCACACTGTTCTGCACCTTGCTTTTTCACTTAATTTCTCTAGACCTCATCCCCTAAGGGCCCATAAAGAGCTTCCTCACAACCATCGTTCATTGACTGTCCCCCCCGGGGAGGACCCTGACACGTCCCTCCTCATGCGTGTGACGGATTACACCTACAGGAGGAACACCGACAAGTGGACCTGCTCGGCTCCAATACTTCAGCCTCACCACACCCCGAGTCCACCAGCGGTACCTGGTTTCAAAATCTGCAGGGCTGCTTTGGCGATGAAGAGAGTCAAGGTAAAGGTGAGCCTCATGTTCTGAGTTCGGATCCCGTTCCGGACTACGTCCAACAGGTACAGTAGCTTAAACCAGGAAAAAGAAAAAGACGGAGGAGCAGTTTCAGAACAACTGTGACCAGCCTTGTCTCATGCAGCCTAACTACAGCTCTGCACGGTGGCCTCTCCTCGCATCCCAGGGGCCACCAAAGATGACGCTCACAACACCTACATCCTTGCTTGCTCATCTCAGAATTGCCTCTCGCTTTTTCTTGAGGAGCCAGGCATGTGTCCAAGGGCAGGGAGAACCCCGGCTCCACGGCCTGACCATCCAGTCTCCTCTCGTTCCTATCACCCAGGGCACAGGCTGCTGAGGCTCGGAGTGTCGCAAAGAACAGCCACCTTAACTACCAAGTTTAGACCAAAAACAGAGTCGACAGAAATTAAACCGCTCTGACCACCCACCACACAACAGAGTGTTTATAAGGGGACACCTCTCTCAAATTCCTGGGGGAGGGGACCAGAGGTAGCCTCCAGCGTCATTCCCCAAGAGGGAACAGACAGTTATTATTTATCAGAGGTCCCTGGCAACAGGCTTCCGTGTTCATCAGGAAGCCTTCTAGCAGGCAGGTGGGCAGCCCGCTCTCCCGAGCCCTCCGCCCACTCTCAGCCCCACTCACCTGGGACTGCTCGCGGAACCGAGCCCCCTCCACGTGCGAGTAGTAGGCCGCCAGGACAGAGTAGGCCGCGGCTCGCATCTGCGGGTCATAGCTGCTCAGGGCCGCCACGGTCAGGCCCAGAGCATTCGAATCCAAGAATTTTCGACAATCCACTACAAATTCTACAAGAAATAAAACACAGCATTGAACACAACACACACACACTATGATCCACAATGCCTGTGCAACATGACAAATTAAATTTCCCTTTGCATTTTGCCAATATCAGCTGTGTGTGCTAGATACAAGAAATGCAAGTCTCTCTCCAGCTCCCCTTGTCTTCTGCTGAAGTTGGATTAAAGACTATCTTCCCTTCAGTGACAACAATTACCTTGCCCTCAGCTTCTAAGATGCTTGCAAATCCTAGCCAGGATAATTTCATTACTGCTCACAAAAACCCAACGAGCCAGAGAAGAATGAAAGTGCCATTCAGACCTGAGACACGAGATGCCGGGGGCCCAGAGAACATAAGTGGGGCGTCAGCAGAGAAAATTGGCTCCCCATTTCTACCTCATTCAGCCTGCTGCCTCTGAGCTCTTGCCTATGAGCACTGCTAAAGAAAGTACATAAGGCCATGAAGCTGGGAGTTTCAGACAGCACAAACCAGTCTGACCTGGCCTACCAATTCACAAAGGATTCACCGACATCCATTCTGCAACCCTAGTTCTTTCTTCAAACAACACAGTCTCACAGAAGAGCAGCTCACCAAGCTTGAGTAAAAGCTAGAGTCTAGGGGCCAGCCTGGTGGTCCACGGTTCGCAGGTTCAGATCCTGGGTGCAGAGCTATGCGCTGCTCATCAAGCCATGCTGTGGTGGCATCCCACATACAAAAGAGAGGAAGACTGCCACATATGTCAGCTCAGGGAAAATCTTCCTTAAGCAAAAAGAGGAAGACTGGCAGCAGGTGTTAGCTCAGGGCCAGTCTGCCTCATCAAAAAAAAAAAAGAAAAAAAGCTAGAGTCTACAGAATCTGCTGGCTGACGTTCATTTGTCACCTGGGAGGTCTTGAGAAACTCACCATCACTCCAGGAGAGGATACGACAGAGACAGAAGGTCAGATAATGACAGGACACACCTGACCACATCTTAAAGGTCTTGATTATCACTAATAAAATTTAGAACACTTCAAATCCTCTTCAATAAAAACCCAGGCTTTTTTTTACAAGATATATACTGTCAAGAAAAACCTCAGAATAGAGATAAGTCATCTTGTTTAAAAAAGATTAAGTATGGTTTGGTCGTGACAATCACCCAAAAAGATGTTCTTTAGAATGAGTGACTGGTGACTGAGTTAAATTAGGAACCAAACACCAACCAACTGACATTACTACCCCAAAGGAGTAATCTTGGAATATGCTATCAAGGAAAGATACACCACTGATAATATTTTTTTAAAGATTTTATTTTTTTTTTCCTTTCTCTCCCCAAAGCCCACCGGTACAGAGTTGTATATTCTTTGTTGTGGGTCCTTCCAGTTGTGGCATGCGGGACGCCGCCTCAGCGTGGTTTGATGAGCAGTGCCATGTCTGCGCCCAGCATTCGAACCAACGAAACACTGGGCTGCCTGCAGCGGAGCGCGCGAACCCAACCACTCGGCCACGGGGCCAGCCCCACACCACTGATAATATATTTAAAAAGTCAAACTCTTTTTTCCTCTACTCTCCCCAAAGTTAGACTTTTAAAAGGATAATGTTGGCAATTTAAAAACTAAAAATAACAAGAAAAATTATAATAAATCAGTTACTTCTCCTTAATCCAAACAGCTCTCATAGCCAAGTAAGTCTCCAAATGGATGGCTGTCCAAAAGTGCAGAAATCACTTCAAACTGTAAAGTTTCCTCCTCCCCCTCAGAAGCTGCAGAGCTCCTTGGAGCTTCCACTGGCATCCTACCCAAGGGTGGACCGACGGAGGTGGGGCTGCTTGTATACAGCTGCCCTCCTTTGTTTTGTTCAGCTTTCACACCCTATCAAAGAATAACCAGGATTTCCACTTCCGGCCAAGAGAGTGACAGGAACCAGATTTACCTGTCCACCTGAAGCAACTGGAAAATCAGACTCAAGAAATGAAATAAGGATTTTCAAGACATGGGACATGAGGCAACAAAGGACAGTGATCCCTGAGAGATGGGAAACAAACAAGGTGAAGCTTTGACCACCCAGCTCACAGCCTGGAGAGCTTCTAGGTCATGGCACAGGGAAGGCAAACCTAAGCGGAGACTGGAGGACTCTGAGCTGAGGAGATGGAGCAGGAGGCCTGGGGGGCCAAGGTGGCCACAGTTCCACAGCAAAGTCCTGGAGAAGACAGGCCCCTGAGAGAGCCCCATCTTCAGATGAGGGCCCATCCACAAGTGCGTGCGAGGAAACCACCTGAGGGTGGGAGCAACCACCCGAAAGATGGGAGGAGACAACCCCAGTCTCGCACCGGGTTGGAAATTGTTCCTGTTTCCACAGCCAGGGGCAAATCCTCGCAGTTCATAGGGTTAGATGGAGTGCTCAGAAAGACTCCACTTCAGCTGAGGGGCAGAGTACAACCCAGACTAAACGTTGCTCTGGTCCCACCTAACAGAGCTTAAAAGCAAGGCTGGAAGGATTAAACTGCTTCCAAGTAACTCAAACGTGCCCTAGAACGAAGCTCAGGAACGTTCACAGGAATACAAAAACATCCAGCACCAAACAAGATAAAATTCACGTTTGGCTTCCAATAAAAAATCACCAAGCATTCAAACAAGCAAGAACACAGCCCATTATGAAGAGAAAACTCCACCATTCAAAAATGACCCAGCTATGACAAAGATAACAGAACAAGCAAAGACATTAAAACAGTTATTATAACTGTATTCTACAGGTTCAAGAAGCTAGATCAAAGATTAGTGTGTTAAATAGAAATATGGAAGATATAAAAACCGAAGCCAAGCTTCTAGAGATGACAATTGAAATGCCTGAGGTGAAAAATGCACGGGGTGGGATTATCAGAAGATTAGACATCGCAGAAAAAAAGATCAGTGAACTTGAAGATAGCAATAGAAACTACCCACATTGAAACACAGAGAGAAAATAATTTAAAAACATGAACAGAGCATGACTGAGCTGTGGGACAATTTTGAGCAGGTTAACTTATGTGCATGTGGAGTCCCTAATAATATTTGAAGAAATAATGGACAAAATTTTTCCAAATTTGACAAAAACTATAAATCTACAGAGCCAAGAAGCTCAATGAACACCCAGAGCACAAGAAATATAAAGAAAATCACACCAAAGCACAACATAATCAAATTGCTTGAAACCAGCAATTAAAAAAAAAATCTTAGAAGTAGCCATATAACACACAGAGGAACAAAGATAAGAATGATGGTACATTTTGTGTTTGAAATTATACAATCCAGAATCAGGGAAGCAACATCTTTAAAGTACAGAAAGAAAAAAACCTGTCAACCCAGAATTTTATAACCCATGAAAATCTTTCAAAAGTTAAGCCTTTTGGGGCTGGCCCCGTGGCCAAGTGGTTAAGTTCGCGTGCTGCGCTGCAGGCGGCCCAGTGTTTCATTGGTTCAAATCCTGGGCGCGGACACGGCACTGCTCATCAAACCACGCTGAGGCAGTGTCCCACATGCCACAACTAGAAGGACCCACAACGAAGAATATACAACTATGTACCGGGGGGCTTTGGGGAGAAAAAGGGGAAAAAAATAAAATCTTTAAAAAAAAAAAAAGTTAAGCCTTTTTTCCATAAAAAAGCTGAAAGAATTGATCACCAGCAGACTTGAACTACAAGAATTCTTAAAGGAAGTATTTCAGGCAGAAGGAAAATGATAGAAGATGGAAATCTGGTTCTACACAAAGGAATGAAGAGAATCAGAAATGATAACTATAGAGTAAATATAAAATCTCTTTAAAAGATAACTGACACTTTGAAGCAAAAGCAACAACATACTGTGGCTTTACAGTATGTAAAGTGCTTCTGTTCTCCATGAAGTGGCATAACCTCACTTGTCGGCAGAGTGCAATAAATTGAAGATGAATACTATAAATCCTAGAGCAAGACACACACACACACACACACACATTCTAGCTAAAGGCCAACAAAAAAAAAATAAAACAGAATCAGATCAATAATCACATTAAACGTAAATGGTGTATACATTCCAATTAAAAGGCAGAGATGGTCAGATTGAATTTAAAAAAGCAAAACTCAAATACATCTGTTTACAGGAAACCACTTTTAATATCAAGATGCAGATTAAAAGTAAAAGGATGGAAAAAGAATAATCAGAAGACTCTTGGGCTCCAAAAGCTTATGCACTAAATTTTCTCATTTCTAACAAGTGACTATTTTTGGTAGGAGGAGGGAAAATACCCAATAGCTGAAAAAAATAAATCAAACTATAAAATTATATTGTTTTGGAAAAGATGAGATGTGTTTAAGATACACCTGCCTACCTACATAAAAAATACACATAAATGGAATACATTTGGGAAAGAGAGCAGTTTAAACATTTAACATTATGCTCACTAAAAATAGCTAGTATTCAGCTGGCTGGGACATTTTTAGTAATCACTGACATTCTCTAAGACAAATGGATTTTCCACGCATCTAGGAGGAAAAGTCAGTTTCATGTTCTGTGGTCATCTCTGTTAGTCTATGAAGTCTTGGCTTTGTAACACTTACAGAAAAGAGCTGCCCTTGGGTGTTAAAAATATAATAGGCTATTAAAAAATAGTTGTAACTGAAATTCTCTCTTTTTCAAGAACTTCAGAAATAGCAATTTGGACTTCTGATAACAGATCTTCAGGTCAAAATGGCTTAACCAAGACAATGATCAAGGATTAAAATAAAAAGCACCCCGTGTTTTACAGGCTCTAGTAGCAGTGCAACTGTGCTGTCGAGACCTCTCCCTCACACCTCCTCTTACACAATCTGCTCAAACGCGGCCTGGCAGGTACGGCTCATCACAGCAAGGAGGCCACAGAGCCCGTGCTCCCGCAGTCTGATGACGAGGCTCAGAGAACCATCTCCCTGTTCTGTGGCATATGTGAATTATGAGCTGAAGATTTCAGTCCAGTTCTATAGAGGACAAGAATTTGCTGCGGGAAAAGCATTTGTCACTGCCCTTGCTACAGCCTTGGCTGGCCCTGGATCTCAGCCAAGGACTCAAAGGGAAGCAATAAGGTTAAGAAAACAGGTTCCCATTTTCAGCAAAAAGCTGAAATGGAGCAGTGAGACTATAGTTTCTCTGAGGACTGGCAGCCACACATAAAAACTAACCACATGCCAATTTAGGATTGCCAAACGTTGAGCAACACTTGGACTCAGGTGCCACTGCAGGAAGCAAAAACACACTGTTGAGAACTTCTGCTACACACAGTATGGATGAATCTAAAAATATAACGTGGGCTATATGGAGCTTGACACAAAAGAGTACACAGTGTCTAACGCCATTTACACAGACTTCAAACACAGGACACTGGCCCCTACATAAGAGGGGGACAGGCTTCAGGAGCTGTGGATTATGTTCTGTTCCTTCATTTGGCTGGTGGTTTCACCAAAATTCAAGCCATACACAGGTGATTTGTGCACGTTTGTATATATTACAGTTCTATAAAAGTTTATTTAAAACATCATTCATGCTGACTTCTCCACAAGGGCAAAAGCAAAAGGAAGAATAAATTTTTTAAATAACATGAAAAAAAGATTCCTGACTTAATTCAACCACAATAAACCTAGCCTACACTGGCCATTATGCTGGTTCGCAGATTTCTGTTCTATTCAACTTATCATTTTACTGATAGGAATTTTCTTCTCCTTATGAACTGGTATGTTTCTTTTTATCAGACCACAAAATTTGTTTAAAACATTATGCTCCCATTTTTTGTTCTGGATGACAAGTAGTCCAGAGCAAAATTTAATGACCTAGTTTTTCTTTTGTTTTTTAATTTTTGTGTTTCTATTTTTCTGTCCACCTCTATGCTTTTTAACGTTTTCTACTTCCATGTGAATAATTTTAGCATAACCAGTATTTTAAGATACTGCAAATCCTTCTTAGGGTAGACATGCTCTGCAAAATTTTCTACCTGAATTGTACCCATAAAATATAAAATAGGCTGTATGTGGAGACTTCCCTACTTGAAAGACCACTACTAGTTATCTCTCTTCACAAAAGCCCTTCCAGAAACTGTCCTCCCTACCCAAAAAAGGCAATATTCAAGATTTTGAGAAAAACACAGTGTTCTGATTTTACTGTTTTTCTATTAAGTGTTTTCCAAGGCTTTGCCTTCTGTCTCCTAAAAGCTCTACTGAGAGATGGAACAACAGACTAAATGATGTGTTATAATCTGCCAAAGTTGCCTCATATTTTTAGACTGTGGAAAATCTATTTTCGTGTTTGATGAGAAGCAGACCTAGCCGGCACCGCCAGGGCATGGGGGATGAGAGGAGCTCCCGGCCACACGCTGGACGTGCCTCAGTTAGCCTGCCATGAACGGTCACCAGGGCAACTAGGACATCTGCTCATCATCACCACAGTCGGACACTGGCAGGAGATGCCCCTACTCCCCTGCAAACAAAATCCAGCTCAGCCACAGAACAGTGTTCGAGGAGAGGGGAGCTACAGCAACACGGGGCTACTGACGGGAAATCTCTCTGAACACCCAGCCCTCGCACAGCCCTCTGTAAGAACACTGAAGGGCAGCTGGGAGGCTCAGCAAACCTGTTCATGAGTAGGAGCATCTGAATACAAAAAGACAATTTCAAGTTGAAAAACAGAGAAAACAGAACGAATAGTGAGACACGGTCTCCCAGTGCATGCAAAGCCATGAGGCCATTAGGTCAGCAGGAAGGAGCCCCTTTATAAAGGCATCACCCTGGCCGTGCCCATGAGTAGAGACGCAGAACACATGCCTCCACTTGTCCCCCACATCCTGCCACTGTGAGTCCTTCCCTGCAGGCCGTAAAGAAGCAAGCCAGGAGGCCAGCCAAGTGGTGTAGTGGTTAAGTTTGTGCACTCTGGTTTGGCAGCCTGGGTTCGCAGGTTTGGATCCCAGGCACAGACCTACACAACACTCCTCAGCCATGCTGTGGTGGTGTCCCACATACAAAATAGAGGAAGATTGGCACAGATGTTAGCTCAGGGTGAATCTTCCTCAGCAAAAAAAAAAAAAAAAAAAAAAGAAGCCTAGGAGAATGTGCAAGGAGCTGGGCACACACGTTCCCGCTGGCAGGAGGAAACGACATGCAGAGGCCAGGTGGGAGGGAGATTTTCACTGCACGGCCTTTGGTACTGCCTGAATTTTGAACTGTGAATATATTATCTAAAGCTAAAAATTAATTGAATTAAATTTCCAATTCTGGGAAGACGGAGTAGACACATTTTCTCTATTCTCCTATTAAGAGGAACTGAAAATCCCAGATAAATATAAGACGACTTTAAAAGGTGGGAAGGAAGCAGACCAGGTGGAGACCTCAGGTGAGCTCCCTGGGTTTCCTTTCTGCTCCATGTGCCCTAGACCAAGAGCTAAGAAAGCCAGCAACCCAGAAACACGAATGGGCACACGTGCAGCAGAACAAACGCCCACTCTCTCCAGTCTCTAGACAAACGGCTATAAAAGGGGCAGCCTAGTAAGACAGAAAACCTCTAGACAGTCACTGCTCTACTCCAGCCAAACACCCCAGAAAACACTGTGGCCCCCACCCCTACCCACGCCAGCCAAGGTGGAGTGCGGAGCCTAGACCTCCCCAGGCTGTGAGACAGAGCCCCACACCCCTGCTGGGGAGGCGGTAGAGAAGGCCGAATAGGGAGGTGGGGCTTTCCTCCCCACTGGGCAGCGGCGAGGCCCTCCTGCGCCCGACTGCTAACAGAGGAGGCCAGAGGAGGCCTCGTAGAGAGGAAGGGCAAGGCTCCTGCTTGGCATCAGTGGAGGCCGAGGGAGGGGCATAATGGGCCGCTCCTGCCTCTCCCAGCCAGGAATATCAGCGCAGGCTTGATCCATAAAGGGAAAAATTGATAAACTGGAGTTCACCAAAATTAGAAATTTTTGCTCTGTGAAAGACCCTGTTAAAAGGATGAAAAGATAAGCTGGGAGAAAATGTTTGCAAACCACATATCCCACAAGACTACTATCTAGACTACATGAAGAATTCTCCCAACTCAACAGTAAAAAAAGAAATCCCGTTAGAAAACGGGCAGAAGACATGAAGTGACACTTCATCAAAGAGGACACACAGGCAGCCGGCCCCGTGACCGAGTGGTTAAGTTCACGCGCTCCGCTTCGGCAGCCCAGGGTTTTAACGGTTTGGATCCTGGGCGCGGACGTGGCACCACTCATCAGGCCATGCTGAGGTGGCATCTCACAAGCCACAACTGGAAGGACCCACAACTAGAATATACAACTATGTACTTTGGGGGCTTTGGGGACAAGAAGAAGAAAAAAAGGACATACAGATGACAAATAAACCACATCATGTTTCACACCATCAGCCATTAGGAAAATGCAAATCAAAACCCCAATGAGGTATCGCTACACACCATCACCCAAGAACGCCCCAGACCAACAGTCCTGAGGACCTGGGAATCAGACCTCGGTCCTCCCCAGTGGGCACATGCACACGCTGCCCCCCACCCGTTTACCAGACTCCCACCCTCAGGCTACTAGACACAAACGCCATTTCAAAAATACACTTAAACCAAGAGAAAGTCAACCCCAGCAGGCTCTCACTTGTTCTCAAGGATAAAATCTCTCATTTCTGTTGGTATTTGACCACTATCCGGTGATAATTCGGAAAAGGCTCCTGTCCCTAAGAAATAGGAAAACATCAAGGACATAGGGACACTCTCTGGTTTTAAAATTATAATTGTTTTTTAAAAAAAATCTCTATATATTCAAAACATTAACTGTTAACTTTGCTGAAAATCACTGGAATGAAAAGGTAACACGGCAGCTGGGTATCCTTCAAGGATTAATGAGAATCCCTCAATTATTACGGTAATAATTCCCACGAGAAACCTGCCTTTGTGAGGGCCCTGTGACTATGCCTGAGCCACACACAGCAGGAGCTGCTCCCCGCCCCCGCCCTTCCCAAAGGCAGCAACTACCTGGCCTGGTCAGTTCACTGAAGAGATGAAGGAGGAAGCAGGGGTCGTACAGGCCATCGAGCTCCACTGTGCTCCTGTCTTTAAATACCGGCTCCTGTGTGTCCTGAAACAGCCCCAAAAAAACAGAAACGCGCAGGTCAACCTCACAAATGTACTACCACGTGAGTACTTACCCACTATCTCTAGAGTTCAAATTATTCTGAGCATTCAAGAGCATAAAATGGCTCTGTAAAAAAACAGCGCTTGTACTTGAAATGGTATTTTTGAGATTTGCTTCAAAATAGTCTTTTCTGGGGAGTTATAAATGAAACCCGCATGGATAACTGTTGAAGCGGGGTGACGGCGATGTGGGGGTCCTATCTCTGTACCTTATATATGCTTGGAATTTTGCTTAAGAAGTTAACCATCCACCAGAAAACCAGGGCTTGGAGTTTACAGAACACTCAAGCCGAGGGTGCAGGTGGAGCCCTTGGAGGGGCGGGCAGAACAGCCCCCGCCCGCAGTGAGTGCTCCCTGATGGCTGTGCCCCGGGCCTCGCGCACCTTGGGGGGCAGCAGCCTCCGGTTCTGGGGGAAGTGGAGGATGGTCTTCATCATCCGGTCCTGATCCAGCAGGCGGAGGATGTCCCCGACGCTCGGCTGCTGCCACAGCGACTTGCCCAGGCTCCGGCATGTCTTGTGATGCTCCACAGCCGCTGGGCCCCATAGCAGCACCCTAAGGCCAGAGGGGAGAGCAGACTGGTCCCCGGGCCCCACCAGGAAAAGAACTGATGATGATGATGATGACGCTAACAACCATGATAGAGAGCTCTGTTGAGCAGCTAGCACACGCCAGGCACTGTGGTGAGCAGCTTACGTGTGTTCTACCACTTAATCCCCATCATAACTTAGCGGGAAGGTCGGGGTGATGACGACGCCGACGCTGACGGGGAGGGCGGGGGACAGTGCTGGGGATGATGGAGGTCAACACTGATACAGAGCTTATGATGCGCCAGGCACTATTCTAAGCTCTTCATGTGCATTAATTCACTTCATGTGTACAATAACCCCAAAAGGTAGGCACCATTATCATCCCCATTTTGCAAATGGGGGAAAGAGGCACAGAGAGGACTAAGAAAGTTGCTCAGCTGGTCACTTGTCTACTAGTTAAGCAGCAGAGCTGGAATTCAAACTTAAGGAGTCTGGCTCCAGAGTCTAGGCTAGACCACAGCGGCAGAATCCCGGCTGCTCAATGACACTATGCTGACACAAACCTCTCCCTGCTTACACGCAGCCATGAACAGAGCAGGTCTGCCCGCACAGCCGTTCAGCTGTCCCCACCTCGAGAGTCCACCACATAAACATCCCTACCTTTCAGGCCACCAACCTCTCCAGAGAGATCACCTTGCCTGCAATATGACACAGGCCTCCTTTTTCCTCCCCATCCTTCTCCCTGCTACCCTTCGCCACCACTCACCCCCCCACCACTGCTGGAGGATGCTTCCCCAAAGCCCAGCTCTGATGAGGGCCACTTGTCTGCCCCCAAATGTCTATCAGCACTCTGCTGTCTCCCGGATGGAAATGGAAACACTTCAGTCTGGTACTTACCTTCCTTACCACCAACGTGTCTGCCTTCCCACCTTTTCCTACACGTAACGTGTGACGAAGATAAGCTGACCCACTCACCATTCCCCGAATGTTCTGCCCTCCCACCTCCCAGCCGCCACAACGCTGTTCTGTTCCCTCCACCAGTGTCCCAGGCCCCTCCACCAACCGCACCTGCGTAAGATCCCTCCCTAGCCTTCCAACGTCACCCTGTCCCCAAGCACTCCCGACACCCCCAAAGAGAGCATGCTCTCATGGGGTCCTGTAACAGCCCGGTCACACCACGTGGCATGATCAGAAGCCAATTTAAAAAGAGTTACATTTATGACAGTCTGATCCCCTCAGCAGACGGAAGACTGTCTTCCTCCTCTCAGTATTCCCGGCAGTGCCAGGCCCAGCGCCTTGTAAACAGCAGGTGCCGAAGGAACATCGACTGAATTAAATACCTCTAAATAGAACCATTCTAAATACAGACTCAGTCTCTGCAAACGCAGAGTCCTTAGGAGGGTGCCCCTGCTGCCCGCGGTTTCTAACAGGCAGGCAGCTGAGCTACTGGATCCACCAGTCCTGGGACTGCGGCCATTGACTGGCCTGAGGTCCGTCCACTGACTGTCTACGGAGTCCCCGGGCGGCCCCCTAACTCAGGCCGCCGATGGGACGTGGATCTGAGTGAGGAGACACTTCTGCTCCGAGCTGCACGGCGCCCCACGATGCCACATCCTCCACGCACGCTCGCTTCTCCTGGGAGCTGGAACGACCCTGCCACAACCAACTCCCACCCATCTACGTGGGGGGCAGCCTCGGGTGACCTTCTTTAACCTCTAAGGGAGACGCTGTCCTGACTTTCTCACTGCAAGAGAAACGGCCTCCACATGCTCTCCTCTCCCTGAGGTCGCAGGGCCTCTGCTCTTCCAGAAAGGGTACGAGCGGCGTGGCGCCAACTCCAAAGGAACAGAGTGGGAGGCCGCAAGGAAAGGGAGAGGGAACGTTCATCCACGACCCGGGCGCTCCTCAGAGAGGGAACATGTTTTTCTTTGCTGGCTTTCTGGAGAGAGGGGTGGCTCCTGAGCTCGCACAGCTTTGATGTTGAGCATTGCACAATGGGACTCGTTTGCCTCTCCCCTGCCGAGCTCTCCCGGACTGCTGTTCTTAGCCCCGTTAGCTAGCTTCCCGCCTTAACACCAACCTCCCCCTCAGCAGTGTGCTGGGGAGACGGCAGGGCGCTGGGCCCCGGGGACCAGGAGAGGAGGGCCGAGGGTAGCCGAGAGAATCCGCGGGGCCTTCCGTGTCCAGCTTCCCAGGACAGCACCCCTGGGAGGGGCCATCACAGAGCCGCGGCAGGGCCCACGGCTACAGCAGCAGCCCAGCCCCTAGAGCCCCAGGCTGTGCTGGCCAAGGGGCTGGCGGGCAGCCCCAGGAACCCGGGAGACAGACAGACGGACGGAAAGGAAAGAGACAAACCCAGCCAGACACAGCACACAGACAGACAGGCAGACAGTGGGATTACATCTGGTCAGCGCCCCTCACTCTTCTCTCCGAGTCCTCACGTCACAAGTCATGCCCATCTAGAGCAGAGCGTGAAGAAAACCTTTCCAGAACAATCAACTAAACTAGATGAGAGGAAGCCGGGACGGGAGTGAGGACGGCGCAGTCTGTCGCAAGCGCGCACCCGGCCATCAGCAGGGTGGCCTGGCCTGGCCTGGCCGCTGCCCCTGCCAACACATGCTCTGCCGGGGGCACCCTCCCGGAGCAGCCGGGGTCTCCGTGCAGCCTGCCCAGCCTGAGATCAGTGAGGAGCGGGCAGGTCCCTTCCTGCCAAGCCCCAGAGCCCGCGCTGCCCAGGCCACACTCACCTGAAGTCCACGAGGCTCAGGCGGTTCTGCTCGTACGCCCGGAGGAGGAGCAAGATCTTCTGGTCTGCAAGTCACCCAAGGGTCCCTTCAGAAAGCGGAAGCCCGCGCCGCTCCTCCCAGCCGGCCTCAGTGCCAGGACCTCCCACCCTGCCACGGCGCCTGGGCCTCACACGCTTTCTGGTCACACTGCCCGGTCCTCACACTTTCTGGTCACACTGCCTGGTCTTCACACACTTTCTGGTCACACCACCTGGTCCTGATACTTTTCTGGTCACATCGCCTGGTCCTCACACTTTCTGTTCACACCATCTGGTCCTCACACAATTCCTGGTCACACCGCCTGGTCCTCATACTTTCTGGCCACACTGCCTGGTCCTCACAAACTTTCTGGCCACACCACCCGGTCCTGATAATTTCTGGTCACACTACCTGGTCCTCACACACTTTCTGCTCACCCCGCATGGTCCTCACACACTTTCTGGTCAGACTGCCTGGTCCTCACACACTCCCGGGGTCATACCACCCGGTCCTCACATGCTCACCCAGGACGCTGAGAGAGGCGCCATAGGCCCCAAGGAGCACTGCGAAGTGGCTGCTCTCACAGACAGAGGGGCACATCCTCACCACCACCGACATCAGGTCCACCAGCGCCTCTGGAAGAAACAACATTGAAAAGCACAGCAGTGCAGGGGTGCGTACATTCAAAGAAAAGCAGACGAGGAAGCACTTCAGGGAACACTTAAATACCGGAAACACGCTTCTCTGAACAATGCTGGGCTCAGGACTGTGCCTTGTCCCTTCCCCACTTTCTCCTTTTTTTTCCATAAACACATTTTCACCATCATCTCTCTTCCTAGCCCTGGACACAGTCAGCCTCTCCTCACTCCCCTTGCAAATTTAAGCCACCAAAGATTTTAAAACTTGAGCATTTTCCCCATGTTACCAAAATCTCTAACATTTCCACTTCTGCCTGAATAGAAGGGTGGAGCTTTTTTACTTTTTCTCCTACCCACGCAGTAACTTGGTAATGGTGCTCTTCAACTGAGGAGGTCATTACAGGCGGACCTTGTGGCGATTTCTAATGGTTTGGGGATGTTAATTTTGCCTCTGAGCAGAGTGTGGCTTCACGAGGGCAGGGCCCTTCAGACTGTCCTCTGACGTCTCCGCAGCCCACGCCAACCTCGGGATCACGGAGCTGAGGCACATGCTCACTGCACGGAGCAGGGGAGCTGAAACCTGGCTCCCAGAGCTCCCGCACTGAACCGCCAACAGGGACGCTGGAACCCTCTGCTCCTGACAGAAGTTTCCAACTTCCCACTAACACATTTCATGTAACTAAACAATTTCTCTCAGGTCAGACGCTCCTCCTAACCCCCAGATTTGAACCTGTGCCTACGATGTGGCAATAAAACTTAACCACGACTCCCCTATGCCAGAACAGGCTGTGAAAAGAGATCTGCATGCTGTGTGATTCTAAGTCAGAGGAAACATTTCTTGAACTTGGATTTGGCAGAAACAAAATATTCTAACACCGTTTTGGTATTGCTTCCTTATCTCTGAAAACACATGGGCACTAAGCTTTGGGGCACAGCTAGCTCGATGAAATCAGGAAATCAAATCTCTGCGTGAAACGGGAGGGCGGGGATGAGGAGCCACCTTTCACACGAGGGTCTGGGTTTTCCTCTTCTTCAGACCTCAGCAGAGTTGGCAGAAACAGAGAATGCTGTGTGAGCATCATGTGGACCATGCGGAGTGGGATGAGCTTCGTGCCCACAGAGCTTTCTGGAAGGTACAAGAGCTGTATGGCAGCATGGAGGGCCTTCAAAAATGTATGGTCCTGATACCGAAATCTAGGAGGCAAAAATCAAAGGGGGAAAGAGCTTCATAAGGGGGAATTTTATTTCACAGGAAACAATAAGAAAACTGTTTTCCCTGCATTTTATTAAGAAAGTTTTCCAACACCCCACAAGGTTGAGAATTTTCTAGTGCACAGTCATACACCCATCATCTAGACTCTCCTGCTGCCACTGCATTATACTTGCTTTATCACACACCTGGCTATGAACCCATCACAGGGGACACTTCTGAAAACTAGGAGCAGATGCAGCAAATTTATTTTCTTGACAGGGCAAACACCAAACGAACTTCCTGGTGAGCTGAAATGCCAGGAGGCAACAGAAGAGCTGAGCCTGAATAAAGATGACACTCCCTGCCCTCAGCCCACCTTGCCAGTTAGCCTCCCTCCTTCCTTCCTCCTAACTACTCACAACTCCCATCGAATTGTTCAGAAGCCTTGTGTGTCTTAAACCCCTTCAGAACCCAGTGAAGGACCGCAAGGATCATGCTCCAGGAAAAAGAAGTTTTCCAGTAATATGTGAATAATGTAAAGAAGCGCTTTGCATATAGCGGGCATTCTAGAAACATGAATTCATCAAAGACTGAAAGAAATGTCATCATTTCATGATGGCAGTCTACAGTTGTCATGAACCTGTGACCTACCTTCACTTCTTTCTCTCCTCCTGGGTGGACTATTTTTCTGTTTCAAGTTGATGAATAATCAGGGACATGAAAATTACAGGCACAATGAAACATCGTTTCATGACTATCTGACTGCCAAAAACGAGTCTGACCATATCAAGTACTACTGAGGATGTGAGGAGAAAAATGAACTTTCACACTGAGGATGTGAGGAGAAAAATGAACTTTTACACTGTGTGAGGTTAGCTCAGAAAGAGGGGAGCGCAAATCAAAAACGGGGTAAAACTGAAGCTGTGCCACACTAACAGCCAGCGAGGGCCCCCTCGCTGAGAAAATCTGGCACAGGGCACCAAGAGACACGTAACATTCACCACAGGAATGGAGGGGGAGGGAAGGAGGCAGGAAGGAAGAAGTGGGGGAGGAGCTGTCTATCAGTAGGGGACAGCTAAATAAACTGTGGTTCAGTCACAAGAATACCCCACACTGGTCACAACAAGTTAGACCTACAGGTATCGACATGGGTAACTCAAAAACACGTGAGTGCAAAAAAAGGACACATAAAGGGATAGATTTGTGTAAAATGGTAAACACACTAAACAATGTCATTTATTGTTTAGAGACACTGACAAGTCGCCAAAGTATAAAACCACGCATGGCCATGACAAAGCTCAATCCAGAAGGGGGACACGTTTGGGCGAGCGAGGGAAGAGAATAAATTAGGACAAATATAGAAACTGTCATCGTGTATTAATTTTGCATGCTGCTGTATTATTCTCTGCACATTTCTGATTTTTAAAAAACATTTCGTTTTGTAAAGGCTGTACCTCTCATCATCGTTAGAAGCACGCAGCCTGGCAATGGGCAAATCATCGAACCTCTCCAACATCACACATCCTGCGTCTCTAAAATGGGCAGAGCACCTGCTCCGCCGTGTACATTATGCTAATAACAAGCTACAAAACCGGGTCTGCATCATCGATGACATTCACACCCTTACTGAATCGCACCAAGAAAACAAAATCGACTTACTTGAGTCCGGCCTTCACAAATTTCTGCCAATCACCAGGATCAACTTCATTAACTGAATTCTATGAATGAAATAAGCAAGAAATATACACGGAATATCTCAATTAATTTAAAATAGAGACCACGCAATTTAAATTAGAGTCATTTAGTAAATATGGAACATAGTTGCTTACGCAATCCACAAAAGCATGCTGTCGTTTCTTACTTTGATCTTTTGAAATTGTTTTACGTTCGCTGGTAGCTCTGTCATTTTATTAGCACATCTCTGATCACCAAATGAGCAAAAGAAAGCTTCCTAATAGTGCTGTTATTTTTCCTTTGTCCACCATGTCAGACAGCACCCTTTACGACACACAGGTCCAGCCACATCCGACTGCTTAAACACGTGACGTTACATCTACCCAGGGAGACCTCTGCACCACTGACAGGGCCAGTGCAGGCCCACAGTCACTGATGTGGGAAAAAATCTCCAAACAGAGCGTTACGTTAAATCAAGAGGGGTTGTTCTGGACAGAAGGGGAGTGACTGGGAGAAAAGCACAAGGGAACTTTCTGGGATGATGAAAATCTTCCTGGACAGGAGTGTGGGCACAAGGGAACATGTCCTTGTCAACACTGTACACTTAAGAGCTTGTATCTCACAATAAGAGAATTATACCTCAATTACAAGAAAAGGGCTGGTGTGGGATGCCGATAGTGGGGGCAGCTGTGTATGCTTAGGGGCAGCGGATATATGGGAACTCTGCACTTCCACTCAATTTTGCTGTGAATCTAAAACTGGTCTAAAAAAAATTAAGTCCATTAAAAGAAAAAAAAAGAGAGAGCAAGAAGAGTGGGGTAAAGAGGGGGGCATGCCCGCAGAGCGCACATCCCTTCAAGGGCCCTGCCCGTCACTCACTTGAGCCAGCATGCTGGGTGAGGGGCTGACAATGGAGTGGGAATGTCCACCATGACCAGTGGCCGGTGAGCCCAGCACCCCCTCCTCTACAGCTCTGCTCTCTCCAGACCTCAGGGACATTCCTCCTCTTTCCTAGTTCTGCTGTTTTGGGTTCCCATGCGCCTTAAATCCACAAGCCCATAACAGAACGAATTAATGCTGAAATACTGGTTACAGAGTCTCAGTACACCTACACAGGCACACTGCTTGATCTCTAACCTACAAATGTATTTATTATACACTTACTAAGTTTTACTTGGGGTTATTTTCCTGAGGATTACTTGGGTTCAGAGTTTAAATATAAATCACAGTCTTGATGACTTCTAATGCAATTTTACACTGTGCATTGAGGAATAACTCATACGACAGCCTTCAGGACTTTAATTATTTTTGTGCAAAAATATAATATTTTTTTAAAAAAGGACACGTTAATAAAAAGGAATAAAGGCCAAAAATAGATAAATATTTCCAAATCTTATGAAAACTTGAAACTCAGAGCCAAGAAGCTCACAGAACCCAAAGTATAGAAAACTTAAAAAAAACTACACCAAGGCATATCATAATCAAATTGCTTTATGCAATGTAAAGAAAAAAATCCTAAAAACAGCCAGACAAAAAAGGCATAATGCACAGAGGAACAAATATGACAGATTTCTTATGAGAAAGACAGTAAAGCAAAATCTTAAAATGCATAAAGAAAAACTGCTAACCTAGAATTTTATACCCTGTGAAACTCTTCCTAACTCATTCTGAGGCCAGTACCGCCTGATCCTAAAGCCAGCCAAAGACATTACAAGAAAATACAATTACAAACTAATATCCCTCATGCACACAGATGCAAAAATTCTTAAAATATTAGCAAATCAAATCTAACAATATATAAAAACAATAATATATCATGATCGAGTATGTCTATCCCAAGAATGCAAAGTTGGTTTAACATTCAAAAGACAATTAATATAATTAACCTCATTAACAAACTAAACAAAAAACAAAACCATATACCATCTCAGTAGATGCAACAAAGCATTTGACAAAATCCCACATCCATTCCTGATAAAAGATAGCTCATTTCAAGCCTTGCCCCCACCTGCCACTTCCGCTCCTAGACACGGCCCCTCTCATTTCCCACCAGGCTGCACTCATACCACCTGGCTTGGAATGTGTCTGTAAACCTTAGTTTGTCTATCTCAGTCTTTCCCTTAAAAATTTAACCAGGATCTCTAAGAAAAGACAAGACACCTACCAACAGCTCATTTAATCTGAGCAGCATTTGCTTCTCTTGATCCTGGGCATTGTCATTGGCTTGCTGGCTACCAGTGAAAGACATGATCAGCCACTTTACACAGGACTCCAGCAGAGTCTTTTTCCAGGTGTGCAGCTCTTCTGCCGACCCTTTCAGGGCTGCTGTGACAGAGTCAGCCACGATCCAGCTGCAGCATAAGACAAAGTCACAGAGTCAGAGGGAGGGCCTGAATCTCTGGTTTTACGTATAACCCAACAATACAATGGCCATATGGGAAAGATGTTCTGAGTCCTACTCCCTATGCTACTCAAGCACAGGAATTACAGGGTTCCCCCACCCCTTACTCAAACATCAAAGATGTATCAGAATTTTTACAACAGGGGGAAACAACAGACGCACCAGAAAAAGGATATATCGTCCAAACTTTGTCCAAATCAGGCTATCACAACCTCAGCACTACTGACAATCTGAGCCAGGTGATTCTTTAGCAGGAGAGGCTGTCCGATACATTATAGGATACTTTGCAGCACCCCTGGCCTCTACCCGCTAGATGCCAAAAGCAACACCCCCACCCATGTTGTGACAATAAAAGATGTCAGACGTTGCCAATTGTCCCCGGAGTGGGCAAAATCAGCCCTGGTTGAGAACCACGGCTCTGAGGGAATCAGAAGCATCCATCTGCGCTCCAGCCAGGATGCTGGAAGAAGAGTGCTTGTAGAACTGCCTTCTCACCCACCAGCAGGTCAGCAATGCAGGCGTCTTCCATTAGTTCAGAAATACTACAAGGAAAGGTGGAGCCAAGAGGGGTAGAGCCAGCAAACATCTGAGCCTTCATACCTCCTGTGACTGTCTGGAGTCTGAAGCAAGCTGGGCAAATGGTCCATGAGGACACCGAGGTCCTTGGCTCTTGCAAACGGGACCAGCTGGGCCAGGATCTCCTGATGCAACCCAGACTTGGGGGGCCCGTCAGCACTGAGAAGCCTGGCCTGCAACTGCCTCCACAGGGCCTTCCTCAAGACGGGAATGACAGCAGAGGACACTGGGCAGAGACAAAACGGAAAGGGAGCTGCACACCATGGTGTGCTGGACTTGGCGCATACCAGCTCATAAGAGCTGATGGCTATATTTTAGGAATCTGTGACCTGTGTGATGTCACACTGGTAGCTTGAAATTGGCCACGGCAGGAATACTGACACCATGGAAACTGGCAAATGCTACAAATCAGCCTCCCCGGAGAGGCAGTTATTAGGCACTGAGCAGCTCACCGCGGGTCACCTCTCGTCAGTCAACCCTCTGACAAGGATTCTGCAAGCCGGTGGCCCTGGGTGTAACCCCTAGCTCGAAAATCATGATGGGATGGTGAGCACCAAAGTTCCGCACTCACACAGGATTCATTCTTCACAGGCGTGGGGACAGGAGAGGGTTGTGAGGAGAGGCGCATGGAGGACCACTGACTGAAAGGCTCCCTCCTGCGGGCGCGCTCTTACTTTTTAAAAACCTCTGTCATCGCTGATATGAAGCTATGCAACACAGAGGCAAAGTGGTGAGTGAAAAACCATTCATGCATACAAGGAAGAGGAATTAAAATTAACCTGAGGTGATTGAGAAGTGCCTCAGATCTGAAACCTGATGGGTGGGAAGAGAGAGCTGGGCCCAAGCTGTCTCGACTCAGCATCAACTCACCAACGCTTCCTGATGGCGGGGCAGGTGGGACTGGACAAGGGACAATTATCCCAAATGACCTCCTCTACGTAACAAGGCCCAGGGACCCAGCTACTCCCCCTCACCCACCCCCAGGTTCATGTGGGTAACTCGGCATTGATGGAAGCACGGGGATGACACCTCAAGAGACTGAGGGGCAGGGGCTGGCCCAGCGATGTACTGGCTAAGTTCGCACACTCCACTTTAGTGGCCTGCGGTTCAGTGGTCTGGGCGTGGACCTAGCACTGCTCGTCAAGCCACACTGTGGCGGCATCTCACATAAAATAGAGGAAGACTGGCACAGATGTCAGCTCAGGGACAATCTTCCTCAAGCCAAAAGAGGAAGATTGGCAACAGACATTAGTTCATGGCCAATTTTCCTCACCAAAAAAAAAAAGAGAGAGAGAGAACAAGAGACTGGGGGGAGGGGTGCTGAGTGAGAATTCTCTTTCTCAATCTTCAGAGCTGGGTCAGATGCTGTAGGAGAAACAGAAGCAAACCATACCCCAGAACGTGAAGTTCCAGGGTTTAAAAAGAGACATGTAGTTCTACCTCCTCAGGCCCTCCAACTTAAAATTCCCGGCTGCCCAAAGTCACACTTTCCCCTACCTCCTGCTGGGCGCGTGAAGTGTCCCTGAGTCCTACACTGGAGGTACACGTGGACGAGGGGGAGGAAGTCGTCGAGGCCCTCTCGTAGGCAGTGCCCCGTGCCGGCCTGCCAGCACCACAGCTCAAACCGCAGCAGGTGGGTACAGCTCTGCTCGAGGAGCAGGGCAGCGATGCTGAGGGACGCCTGCGTCCGCCGGGCCAGGCAGTAGTCGAGCAGATGGACCCCGACCACGGGGGCCAGCACAGGCTCTCTCTGCAGAGTGTGGAGGAACACAGCATCCAGCTCGTCTACGGCCAGCGTGGGGAGCAAAGCCCCCAGGCCTTTCACGTACTCGGAGGCCCAGAGGAGCTCGCCGCTCAGCAGCTGATCCTGGCGGCCGCTGGTCAATAGCTGGACCAGGGTGTTGCCGAGAATGTTCAAGCGTCTCTCCTTCCTGGGGGACTTCATGGGTTGGTGGGCCACCAGGTGGGCCTCGGGCAGGGTCAGCAGGGCCAGGATGACCTCTCGGAGCTGGGCATCCTCCATGTATGGATGCAGCCCCTGCAGGGCCTCGAGCTGTGGCAGGGTCTTTGGTGGTGACGTAGCTGGGCCCGCCCTCCTGATTCGCAGCTCTTTCAACACGCTCTGGGTGATGGCCTCTGAGTATCTGGCCAGGAGTCCCAGCTGACCAGTGTTCCGGAGGATCGGGGCGCTCACCATCAGCAGCTGCAGGACCCCGGCACTGAGGTGGCCTGCCAGGAGCTTCACGAGGACGGGGCTGAGGGTGTGCGGAGGAAGGGCCTGCTGCTCCAGGGCCAGGTACCAGCCCTCCAGTGTGGGATGTCTGAGGATGGCCACGAGCACCTCCTCCAGCGTCTAGAAGATAGTGACAATGTACGACCTCATACATGGCCCTGGGCCCGCGGCTGCCCTGTGAGTATTCGCTGTTATGAGTAGGACAGAGAGCACAAAGCAGCTTTCCTAAGCCATCCCATCCTCAGGTTTAAGTTTCAATGCCCATCTCAGAGGTGCCTAGAGCACTCCAACCCAAGCCCAGTCAAACCTGTCACCCAATCGTCGTGCATGTCCTCCCCTGTATGGCCAGGAGGGCTGGACTGTGACTCGGCCAGTGTGCCCCGCTGTCCAGCAGGCAACTGATGAATTCAGACTGACTGACTTTACTGTGCAGCAAACTGCTCTTCAGTCTCTCAATGCAGAGGCCGGGCCAGGCAGAAACGCCACAACGTGATGAAGAGCAATCATGTACTGGTTTCTCCTTAGCAGCCCTGCTCTCCTAAATACACCACGTTGAAGAATGTGGGTATCAACTGACAGCTGGGGGGGCAGCGAACAGAGAAAGAAGAAACCCCATGTCTGGGAAGGTGGACTCAGATTAAACTGCTGTGAAAGTCCACAATCCAGAACGGAAGGCATCCCTGACATTACTTTCAGAAGAAGACTGGGCCCCAGGTGACCCCCTGAAAAACCAGCCCTGGCCCCGCCACTGAGTTCAAACCGCTGAGCACAGAGCAGCGGAGCGCCATCGCTGAATTAGAGGAGGAGTGGACTCAGTTGTTCTAAGCAGCCTTGCCGAACACGACTCGTAGCCAACAAAGCTACAGCAGTCCCCGGGGAGAGGAATAAATTTTATTATTTACTCATCAGGGAGAGAAAGAGGGGCCTATCACACTTTCCAACCTGAGCTCTGCCAAACAAAAACAGCTGGGCACGAGGCCATGTTAGGACCACTGTGCCCGTCGACTGGCCAACAGGGGGTCCTGCAGCAATGGGCAACTCCCAGAGAGACCTCCTGGAGATCACAGGAAGGAGCTGTGTGTCAGACTGCCAAATGAGGAACGTGTTTGCTTCCAGAACCCAGTAAAACAGGTCAAATGGCAAACTGTGAGAAAGACTCGCCCCGCCCCAATTAAACAGGCTGCTTCACAAGACAACGGCAGGAGAGAAGACCGGCTCTTCCCAGAGCAGTGAACTCGCCGTGTGTATTTACTGTGAAGGGCCTCACCACCACTTTTATTCAACGTAGGCTGCGACTATTTAAAAGGAAAATAGTCACTGAGTTCTCAAGAGGCTCCCACCACACAGTGAAGGGAAACTGCTTAGGAGGGCGGGTGTGAGCCGAGAGAACCAGACCGAATTCACCCCCGCTCATCTCTGGGCAGAGGATTGGGGGGGGGGGGGTTTAGTGTCTCCTCAAGTCTTCTGCACTTCCCCATTCTCCTGCAATGGACACGTATTTGTTTTCAATCGGCAGTGGAGGGAAAGTCAGTGTCCGTGACTTTACAGGAAAAGGCCAACAGGAAGGAGACCCACAGAAGAGGGTGGCGGTACCTTGTCATTGGCCAGCTCCAGCAAGGCCATGGACTCCATGTCCAAAAAGAGGTCGGATTCAGCCTGGGCGGCCTCGCACCTCTGCTGGTTCTGGGCGTCCAGCTGCTCACAGTGGACGACCAGGCTCCTGAGGAGATCCAGGAGGAGCTGCAGGCGGGGAGGCCCCGCGCTTCCGCCCAGCTGTGAGGACGAGAGCCACACCTCAGACCAGGGAGGGCTAAGTCACCGAAACAGTGACTGCCGAGTCCCTCTGACCAAAGGGTGCAATGTTACAGAGACAGGAATTGCGGAGGGAGGCGGGCTAGAATGGCAACTCCTGTACACGCAGGATTTGTGAAACACCAACACCTTCGCTCATTCTCAGTAAGAGACATGTCCTCCTAAACCCTGATGAAACATACAGGTTTATTTTGACCAAAATGAGGGGAGAAGGCCCACCTCAAAACCTAAACTGAACATCTGTAGACACATCGGGGACAGAAAGCTCGACAATGATCTAGTGAACTAAACTCAGGAGAGAGAGGGGACAGCTGGCTGAGCCGCTGGTCCAGTCGCTGTGGGAAGGCTCCGTGCTCACCAACAGCTGCCCCAGCGACACAGTTTGGCTGCACCAGCCTGTCTGTGGCTGGGAAGGGCTTCGCTGAGCTTGCACCTACGGTCTGGAGAAGATGCGCCAACTGCCTCTGTGCTCTGCTCCAGGGCAAGGGGCAGCAGGCATTGAGGAGCATGAACAAGCCCCCTAGAGTTACGGGCCTGCCCCGTGGCCCTGGGCGCATCAGTCACCACCCTCCTCACGTGAGGAACAGGTCAACAAGGTGACCCCAGGACTCCAGCAGTACTGTCGCTCAGTTTGGCCCCGACCCGGAGGAGTTCACATCCTCTGGAGGTGGAGCCCGGGAGCACACGTGCCGCGGGGCAGGGTGGGAGCACGGCTCACCTGGCTGAAGCTCTCCACGGTGCTCCTGACGTAGAGCAGCAGCTGTTTGGCGGCCCGCAGGCCCTGGGGCAGTGGGAGGCGTGGGAGGGCGGCCCGCAGCTGCGCCTGGACCCGCTCGTCCAGCAGTGCCCCCTCGCTCTCGTAGGCCGTGCGCAGCAGGGTGGCGAAGGAGGGGGCCGAAGCCTCCCGGGGGGCAGGGCTGCCCGGCGTCTGCAGCGGCTTGGGGAGACAGCAGCAGCGCAGAGAAGAGGAGACACATATGAGCACAGGGGAAGAAATGCCCAGTCCACCGGAACAGGCACAGGCGACACTCATGACCAGGGGACATGTCACAATAATCACGTACTAATACTAAAATCAGTGTGGCCACGAGGCACTTTATTTAATTAATGAAGTCCGGATATTATCCGTCACACCTATCTTCCTCGAGTGTGTTAACTCGCAGGCACTTCCGCAGGGAGGTGTCCACACACCATGGAGGAGACACTGCAGTCAGGAGCTGCGCGTGACAGAGACGGGATCCGATTCACAGGAGTCACGGTGATTAACCCCTGGGAACGGGGAAATCACGGCCTGTAAAGAGCCGGCGCTGTAAGCGGCATGCCTCCCCGAAGGCCCTCCCCTGGAGCCTCGGTTGGAACACTGTCTTGCTCTGAGGAGATGACAATGGACAGAATGAGGATCAATTCCTGCAGTCATTCTGCCTCAGACTGAAGCTGTTCATCTCGCCTGACACAATTCCCAAACTGCCTTGTTTGTTTACCCCACATGGCTTTTATAACTCCAAACACTCGCTTCCTAAGGCAAAAAACAGTAGGCCGTGCACCCAGAAATTCAGTGCGTCTCAAAATGGGGTCCCAGGACCAGCAGCAGCATCCCCAGAAACTTGTCACAAACGCAAATTCCTGGATGCGCACCCCACTGCAGAATCAGACCTTCTGGGAGTGGAGCCCAGAGACCTGTCTGAAGGAGCCTCCAGGGAACTCTGCTGCCCTTCAGGGTGAGAACCACTGCTGCGACCTGGGGAGACCTGAGCGCCAGGAGGCACACACTGAACCGCCCACGGCTCCCCACGAGCTGCTGGGCAGCTATAACCGACTCGGAATCCCGGCTGACCAAGCGCAGGAAGGCAGCCAGAACTGTCAAGGGTGTGAACCCTGGAGCCTGATGGCCTGGGCCGAATCTTGACTCCACCACTGACTGATTGGTGGTGGGGGAAGGAAAAAAACCCAACCACTCTGTGCCTCAGTTCCCCCATGCATATAATGAGGATAGCAAGAATCTTAACCTCCTCCCCAGCTGTGAGGATTAAATGGCTTAAAACACACATGGTACACTTCATATGAAGCCCTGACAAACAGACATGCAATCGATCTAACATCCTGTTACCAATATCATGAGACAAGGAGGGCCTCAGCTGCCTGCTTTTTCACAGGCAGCCAAAACTGAACAAATACACAAAAACGCACACCAAAGAGTTAATTCCTTGGGCCACCCAGCATTCGTAAATACTCTGCACTGGAGCCAGAACTGCAGTACCGCATTACAAGAATGTAGTCCCTACCAAAAGAAAATACTTTCTTCCTTTTTTTTTTTTTTTTTTGTGGTGAGGAAGATTAGCCCTGAGCTAACACCTGTGCCAATCTTTCTCCATTTTACGTGGGATGCCACCAGAGCACGGCTTGATATGCGGTGCTAGGTCCACGCCTGGGATCCAAACCTGAAAGCCCCAGGGCCATTGAAGCAGAGCATGCGAACTTAACCACTATGCCATGGGGCTGGCCCCTTCTTCCTTTTTTTCACTTTCCCAGGCTGAGCAGAATGGAGCCTGCTGAGGGTGTCCGGGGCCAGGTCTGACTGCTGAGCACGAGAAGTCTAGGAGCATGCTAAGGCCCGCAATAGAGGGCTACGAGACAAGCGTGCACAGATCACTCAGTGAGGAAAGCAGAGAAGGCAACCCCCGCCTCAGAGCCGGAACGTGATGTGCCACTTATGCAGCCGGTGGGAAATGCGATTCTGTGGCACCACGAGCCCTGTGTCTCAGGCACATCAGCTGAGCAGCAGTGACGGCCCTCAGCCTCCTCTCCTCTGCAGGGAAAATCAGGAGGCTAAGAAACTTCACCCTGTAGGCTGCACGGCTGTAAAGCCACACGGCTGTGGCACAGCCAGCTGGGGCCCCTGGAAGAACCCTCCGGGCTTTTCCAGGAAAGGCCTGGCTTCCACGGGAGCAGCGACGGCCGCAGCTCACCAAGGCCTCGCGGGCTGGCTCTGGGATCCAGAGGCTGTAGTATCTGCTGAACCAGGACAGCTGACGGCAGCAAGGCGGGAGTGGAGGCTCTAACTTGTCATAAGCCTGAAGCAGGAGACACAGAGCCAGAGGGTCTCTCTGGGTGTGGAGGAGGTCCGTGAGCACCCCCGTCAGATACGCCACGATGCTTTCTCCTGCAAGGAAACGAGATCAGGGCAGGGAGCGGCGTGCTGTGATCCGTGGATAACGCCAACTCCCACACATATTCAAGACCCAGAAGAACTCATAACCGCTCCCCAGGGGGTCACAAAACCACACTGGAAGGCACATGCTACACTGCAGACTGCACCAGACTCTGTTTTATTTAAGCATACAGCACACAGTCAGACTTCAGATCCAGAGGCCCAGAAGTGGAGACCAGGCACAGAAGAGATGAGGCAGAGCCACTGGGACCAGGACTCGCTTGGTGCTCCCCAACCCGTTTCCTCTGCCTCGGCACGTAAGCCTCCCTTGAGGTTAGGCTGGGACCACATGACTCGTTTAGCCACTTCCAGGCCCAGCCCAAACACCCATGATTGACTGTCCACTCTCTCTTCCTCATCCGCAGTGACCTGGGAAGACATACGTGGAGATGGCCCAGCTCAGGAAGGGAGCAGCCTGGATCCCTGAGCTACTTCCTGGAGGAGAGCCACCCAGGAGAGCAACCTGACCTGTATTGGACTACGACAAGGCCACGAAAGAGACCTTTGATCATTAAACCACTGACATGTTGGGGCTTCTTTGCTACTGCAGCAAAGCCTGAGCAGTCCTGACTATTTACACCACTGGGATCTGGGAGCAACTTCCTTGGGTCTAAGTTGTCTGGATACCCAGCAAGTAGGAAGAACTCACACCTTAGCACCAAGATATCGACAATAAATGCTGAAGAAAAAACATCAGTGTCACAGCAGCTGTCTGTGCAGCCATGTAAACGCGTTATTTCAGATGCATCCCTCAGATGACCCATCTCCCAACAGCCTCACCAGCCTCCAGATTCCTATGTCCGCAGGCTCAGCTCCACCGGCTGTGTGGCCTTCACTTTGTGGGTCTGAACCCTGCTGCTTTGGGTTTTTAGCAATTATTTCCAGAGCCCCTGGAAGCCCGCCTCCTACCCGATGCAGACCAGCCGGCCTGACGCACCCAGAGCATGCTGACAACACACAGGTACCTGCTTCACTTTCTGTCCCAAGAAGCAACTTGTTCCTGGCTTCCAGGGCTGCGGGGACCACAGCACTGAACGGGAATGTGAGCAGGATCATGTCTTCGTTCAGTAAGAATCCAATCTCCTCATCTAAGCCTTCGCTGCCCTCCACCAGGACATCCACCATGTCGAGAACGTCTGAGACAGATAGGGGGGAATCACGCCAAGCAAGAGCCAGAACCCCACAGTGAGGAAGGGATAAACAAGAAAATACTTGCAAAGAGAGAAAAAAAAGCTGAACTTCTCTTGGGGGAAAATGCTTAATCGAGTTTGATTCTTCAAAGATGAGGGCGTTACCTATAAAATCTTAAGATCTTTGCCAGGCAAAATGCAGGATACCCAGCTCAGGTGATAACAGGTTGAAGTTTTCTCAGGTGACACCGAGAAGTCCAGAAACTAACCTGGATATTCAGGCAAACAACACAAAATCTGCGAAGCCAAACAGTCTAAGCTGAAAGCACAGACGAGGGCCAGAGTCTGGATTCACATGTTGACTTTGGTATGTACTTGCTGTGTGAAGTTGGGCTGATTACAGCACCTTTCTGTGCTCAGGTACCTTACTGATGTATGAAGTGAGGATAACAACACACCCTGCTTAGGGTTGCTCACGAGGCTACGAGAGTTAAGATCTGTAAGGAGCTTAGATCAGCACCCGGCATAAACAATGCACAAAGAAAAACAATGCAGCAAAAAGCTCTGTACACACTTCCCATTACATGAACAAACTCGGCGATTTCATTCCACAGTAAGCCGATCTTTGAGGCAAACAGATGGACGTCAGCACCCTGCACAAGGCTTTCATGCGAGTCTCCTTGTCTGGCTCTAACGTGCCACCGTGGCTCCATCTTCAGAGCCCTGAGCAGCGCAGGAGGGGCACCTACCGTCGATGTGGGAGACAGGGATGCTGACATCATCCGCGTCCTGCTTCGTCACTGTGGCCTGCAGTGTGCTGGCTTCTTGGACAAAGTCAGATGCTTTGTCCGTGTATGAATAGGGATTTGCCACCAACGTCAATAAAACCTGGGCATTGAAGAGTCAAATGGGAAACATTTAGATGGTCACAAATGAAAGGAAAAAAATGCCCAAAAATGCCACTGGTGAAATAATGAGAGGAGCTCAAATGGTAACAGGCCTTAATAAGGACAAAAGGTTTTCTGCCAAGTTTTTTTGTGTTTTACTTTTGGTTATAGAATTTTTTTAAAAATCTCCTTTTAGTATAAACCATTGCTTTTAATAGCACTCTTAGTATACCACTATTTCCTCATGCAAGAACAAATCCCCAGAGGGAAATTAAATGGCACAGAGTAACATATTCCTATTTTACAGATTTTAAAACTGAGTACGTTCTGATGTCTCAGCAAGAACTAGGAAGTAAGCTGGGGAGAGAGGCCTTTGGTGCTGGTGCATCAAAAATGCCCTGATTACGCCAAGGCCCACTGGGTACAATTATCCTGAACATGCTCCTTCACACAGGAAATACGTGCTCACGCGTTCCAAAAACTGAATCACGGTTTCTCTCTCCTCCTCCTGGGTGCTGTCCAGGTGCTCCAGCCACAGCTCCAGCTCCCTCCAGGTGTGCTCAAACACGCCCGTGTCCTGCAGGATCTGTCGGGAAGCAGACACCAGCTCAAGAGTCAGGGTGGACCCCGTGCTCTGTGGGATCTGCAGTGGTTTGTGCTCCGGCCCGCCAGAGAGCCACGGAGCACCGGGCAGGTCAAAGTTCCATCCACAGTTTACTCTAAAAGCTACTCCTTCAAAACAACACTCCCATTGTTGAGGGAAACAAGGAAAAGAGACCACACGGGGCTCTGTCGAAGAAAACACAATCCCGTCTTGCCGGCTCTTACTCCTTTTCTTCAACTCCTAAATAATACAGAGGGGGAAACATCCACCTGCGACTCAGGAGGCTGATTTTTGACCTGAGTTTTCACAAAGACCCAGGGAAACAGGCACGACTCGACCCCTCACAGCTACTCAACACTCCACCTGTATGACATTCTCCAAGATAACGAACCAATCACGTCCAATCATCCCGGGGTGGCCCTCAAGACTCAGGCTGGGGCAAGAAGTGCCCTCTGTTTCTAAGAGAACAGAATTTGTTCTGACTTGAGCCTGAGGGGGTGAGAATATGACACCCCCAAACTGCCCAATGACAGAGACTCACCGTGGGGTCTGCGCAGCCCCACGGCACGAGCCCTGCAACAGAGGGCACCAAAGGCAAAGCCGATCGTGCCCAGGCCACCCATCTGCAGTCGGTGACCGTGACATCTGGCTGGGGTCAAGTTCACACCTGCACAACCTGGAAGGAAACAGTGACAAGTGGAGGTCAAGACCCAGACGCTCATGACCTCCAGGCGGCTCAGGTGATAAGGTTAAAGGGCAGCAAGATTATCAGCACTTCAATGAAAGGTTGAAACCTCTGCATCCTAAAAACGGTGAACGTGATTTCCATAGCACCCCCCAAGATGCTTGCTGCAGAGCAGAAACAAGGAACTCAATCTCCCACTGCCACGCAAGACCTGACGTAGCCCTGGAAAATGGGCACCAAGTACAAGAACAAAGAGAAGCAGATGGTCAAACTCCTCCTTCCCTTCTGCAGATTTTGATGACACCTGTGCTGTGGGTGACGGTCAAGGTCAAAAGGCTGAAGTGGGCTGGCCCTGTGATGTAGTGGTTAAGTTTGTGCACTTTGCTTTGGCAGCCTGGGGTTTTGCAGGTTTCGATCCCAGGCACAGACCTACACAGCACTCATCAAGCCATGCTACGGTGGTGCCCCACATACAAAATAAAGGAAGACTGGCACAGATGTTAGCTCAGGGCCACTCTTCCTCAAGCAAAAAGAGGAAGGCTGGCAACAGATGTTAGCTCAGGGCCAATCTTCTTCACCAAAAAAAAAAGGGGGGGGGGCTGAAGCCCTGGAGAATGCCCAGCGTGGAGCTGGGGAAAAAGACACTGTCTAGTCAACAGTTCCTCAGAGGCCAGAATCTAATATTTACTTAGCCTACAATATGGGAGGTATGACCTACTACTTTATCACATGTAATCTCCTCCACAATCCTACGGTTTCATCATTCCCATTCTCCATGGGAAAACTGAGTTCAGAGAGGTTAAGTAACTTGTTCAATGCCACCCAGGATGTGGCAGAACCAGGACTCAGATCTAGGAAATGGACTTCCAAGTGCATGCTTTCCCCTGTACTTCGCCCTGATGCCTCTTGGGAACACAGCCACGTTGAAGACATGACAAACTTAAGCTGCTGTAAAGCCTTTTTTTTTTTTTAAAGATTGGCACCTGGGCTAACAACTGTTGCCAATCTCTTTTTTTTTTCCTGCTTTATCTCCCCAAACCCCCTCTGCACACAGTTGTATATATCTGAGTTGCACGTCCTTCTAGTTGTGGGATGTGGAACGCTGCCTCAACGTGGCCTGATGACCGGTGCCATGTCCGGGCCCAGGATCCGAACCCTGGGCCGCCACAGCAGAGCATGCAAACTTAACCACTCGGCCACGGAGCCGGCCCCTGTAAAGCCTTTTTTTTTAAAAGATTTTATTTTTCCTTTTTCTCCCCAAAGCCCCACAGTACATACTTGCATACATATTTTAGTTGTGGGTCCGTCTAGTTGTGGCATGTGGGACACCGCCTCACGTGGCCTGATGAGCGGTGCCATGTCCGTGCCTAGGATTCAAACTGGTAAAACCCTGAGTCGCCGAAGCAGAGCGCATGAACCTAACCACTCGGCCACAGGCCGGCCCCATAAAGCCTTCCTTTTTAAGTTACGACAGCCCTAAAACATCCTTAACTCATCAATTGTTGTGTTTATAGTAGAGACTGTGCAAAATGCTTCTCCAAAGTAGGAACTGGGAGAAGATGCTCACCTTCACGATGAGCAGTTTGGTGGATGACTTGAGCTGTACGTGGCTGCTGGTCACAAACATTTTCATCAGTAAGTAAAACACGGATCGTTCTCCTCCGATAATCTCTGCATCTGGGCCTTCCTGGCATGAGAACAACAGAAGGTGACAAACGTAACAGAGGCCACTGTCTGCCGAGCAACACGGACTGCGCGCCCAGTGTGCCGCCCAGCCTCTCATCTCAGCCCACGTTAACCACTCGGCAAGATGGCTGGGATTGCACGTACGAGGAACCTCTGAAGTTAGGGAACTCACCCAAACCCCCAGACAGCGGCTTAGTGAAAAGAGAGTAACAACAGGAAGCACGGTGGCCCTCCCCAGGTGCTGGCGCCGTCACACTTCTTTCCATACACTGACTCACTCCATCCTCCCAACAATCCGAGGTGGGGCCCACTGTCCCCATGTTACATATGTGGACCCTGAGGCATGAGGAGCTAACTGGCTGTTCAACGGCCAAACTGGGAGCCAAGCCCGGGCCGCGGCACTGCCTGCGGTGGTGGGGCAGACTTGTCAAAGGCAGCACCTGCACGTCTCAGCAGGATGCTGGTGCTAATACAATCGACTCCTGACACACAACTTAGCCTCCTACAAAGGCTTTTAGGCTTTGAACATGCATCTCAGAGAAGCACACAGAGCTCGATTCCCAGCCCAAACCCCGCCGAGCCTGCGCCTCACTGGAGTGGCCCTGCAGCCCCCAGCAATGAGGACGCCCCTCAACACGTGGAGCACTGGTGTTCGCAAAGCCCAACAGCACAGAAGGTGGGGCATGGAATACAAATTAATATTCTAATATCAGTCCTTTCAAAGTAGGAGGCCTCTGTTTCCGTTCCAACTAAATCATCCAGATCCCCTTGCCCTCTTCAGCTGGGGCGAACAGGCCAACAATGTCCACGGCTCGTCAATTCTCTGAGGTGGGTGAAGCGTCCTCTCAGCAGTGGCAGGGGTGGGGGAGGGTGTAAAGGCTGACCGCAGGGTTCTGGGCCTGGGTCCAATCCTGGATCCTCCACTTACGGTGGGGACCCTGCGGAAGTTCCCTAACCGCTCTGTGCTCCAGCTGCCCTATCTTTAAATGGCACTAAGTGAGCTGACACTCAGAGCACTCGTGTCAGCCCGGCACACACGGGTTCTCAAGAGGAACGACCCTCGACCACAAGGCCGGTGAACCCTAGGGAGAAGGACTTGCGGGAGATACATGGATCCCAGTGCCACAGCATTCTTACACCTTTCTGGAAACACCCCATGTAAATGTGCCAACACACACTTCTATGCTATTGATTCCACGTGGGATCTTAAATAAGATCTTAGTCATTTAAAAAAGTCATCTGAGCTACTAAGAAATACACTGAGACAATGCTAAATTTTGCCTGGTCATGTTCCCCTCTTTGGAAGAAGTGACTCAGCACCCTGTGTTTAAATACACAGATCAGTATCTGTTGCATCTTGACTTCCCTTTATGATTCAACATGATGTCATCCAGGAAATTCTGGAAGATATTATTAAAGACACAGAAAAACAGGCCAGCAATCTTTACTGATTTTCCACCAGCCTCAACCTTCTCCTGGCTTGCTATCTATTCCATCTCTGTCTCTGTCTTCAGCTCTTCTGGGATGAGGATAAAGGAGAAGGAATGTATTTTGCTTATCTTCCAAAAGGTTTTAAAATAGTCAAGATAAAAAATACAAAGAACTCCCAGTACCCAACAATAATACATCTTCAGTAAGGACACATTAAGCACTTTATTTTGCAAAAGCGAAGAGAGTCCCAGGCCTCCTGGGCCGTGAATCAGGACCTGGCCTCTGCTCTGGACGTGTCTTTCTAAAAGGGGCACTGTTAACACCTTCCTTCATGCCCCCAACCCTGGGAGGGTCCGGATCCAGTTCGAAATTCCCAGGCCAAAAAACCAACACAGCCAGCAGGCCAGCTCGCGACAGGAGGCCCTCTGCTTCCTACCTGCGCCTTCAGCCACAGAAACTTGCTGGCGGGCAGCTCCAGGGCCACCCGCAGCATGTGGTGCTGCAGGACGGGAGGCGCCTCCTCTCGGAGGCCCTGCTCGGAGATGATGCCTGCGGGGGGAGAGGAGGAGAATGCGCAAGGAGTCATGCGGAGGAGGGTGCCCGGCAACTGCTGCCCCTGGCCAGAAGGACCAGATAAGGAACCCCACATCCACAAATAAAAAGGATCCCGCCCCCAGGTCCCATGTGCACCCTCACTCAGGCTGGATGCACTCCTCTGCCCAGACACACCTCACCTGACACATCCTTCCCTCCCGAGGTCTATCCAAAGCCTTCAATGAAAAGCCCAGACTCCGCTGGCCCAAAGAAGCCCTTCGCTGCCCCTCAGCCCCCACTGACCTCCTCCTGTGGCTTTAAGCCCCACACCCCAGGCTGCCCTCCAGGCCCGGGCTCTCATGAAGGTTAACCCTGAGGTGGGCCACAGGCCCTGCTCCCCAGGCTGCAAGCATCCAGTAAGCAGACAGGCCACCCAAGCCCGATACTGGGTCCTCATCGTCTGGCCTGATTTCTGGGTTTCTCCTTTGCTTGGGAAGGATGCAGGACTAAGCAATAAATCGCCATGTTCTAATAAATTTCATATTCTCACAGCAAGGACAACATTTTGCCTTCCAACAATTAAAAAGTTAATTACAGCTTTTGAATAGGATTATTTCAAGAGCTTATATAAATTCCCAGAATGAGATTTCTGCAAGTCTTCTTCCGTAGGCCCAATTACCATGTCAATTTTATTAGACAAATTTTTCCATCGAGGAAACGTGACCAGACAAGCAGAAGGCGACTTTCACGAGAGGCGGTTTGAAGCTGACTCGCTGGGTACAATACGAGTAACTATGTCAGAGGTGCCTCTGTGAACGGGCATCCCTCTCAGGGCTCTCGTTTCTGCACCACAGCTCCTCTGAAAACAGGCCTTAGAGTTCCTGTCACACGATCTGTCAGTCACCTGTGGCAGGCAACTCAGGCTGGCTGGCTCCTCTCTTCTCTCTCATTGCTGCTAAGTGTTCATCTGCCATTTACTTAAGGAAGACCAGCTATTTAAATAGTATTGGTCCAACAACAGTAACCAGGCAGGTGGATCTTGCACACCGGCTCAACTGCCCACTGGCCTTCCCGGGTCTGGTTCATCCGCACTTCCCTCGTCCCCACCAGCAGAAACAGTGGAGGGCGTCTGCAGTCCCCGGACACACACCTTTCAGGAGCTTGCTGAAATCAAAGTTGTACTGCATGACCACGTGTGGGACCACCTTCTGGTAGAGGCATATGACCTGGAGCAGAACAGCTTTCAAGAGAATGGTTTCTGCATCGTCTGAACGGAAACAAAACCGCTTGAGTTAGGAAACACACTTGTTCTTTGTCCTCAATCAGCCACAGATAAGCAGCTGTGCCACCTGCGACCCACTGCTCTCAGCTCAAGCTGAACGCTACAGATGCAGACAGATCCCTGAGGCACTGGACTTCAAGAGCCCAGACGGTAAAAAAGTCCAGGCTCTTCAAACAGCTCGGGTTTAAATCCCCATTTTAGTGCTGTGACCTTGACAGGTTAAAGCCACCGTGTCCCTCTGTGCTTTAGGGTCCTCATCTGAACAAGAGGGACACACAGCAGTGACCACCCTCGTACAGATATAAGACACAAAGCCCACTGCCAGGCCAATAACAAGTCTGAGTCAACCTAACTTATACTATGTAGCCACCTCCATCTGCAGAGCTAAAGAGAGGTCCCCCCCACTGAAGGGCCAGAGCACATGGCCCCCACTGTTCACGTCTTCAGAGAGACACAGAGCTGGCACAGAGCTTGGGCACATTTCTAATAGACGTCAGAATTCGATCTACAATTCCATTCTTCTCCCAAGCAAAAAAGGACACAGGCTTCATTCACAGCCAGAGAGGCTTCAAAGCCCTCTAGACAGGAGCCATCCCCAGGCAGCTCTGTCTGCAAACAGCAGAGGCCCCACGGAACCCTCACCACACTCGGGAGCCACGCAGGCAACAGGAGTCCTATCGCCCCTTTGCTTTCCTTTCTCGTCGTCCTGTTTTGCGTCTTGTTTTCTAAGTGACTGCCAGACCCACACGATGGTGTTCAGGTCCGGTAAAATCTAAAAGGTAAAACAAAGAAACAAAAACTCAGTCACATGAAAAAGAGAAACAAATGAACTGAACCTAGTAACAAGAAGCAAAAACCAGAGGGGAGGTGCAAACACATGTGAGTGTAGGCGAGTGTGAGCAGGACTGTATAAGAAAGAGCCAGGACAGCAGGATGAGAATCCTTTTGTGACCTCTGTTTTGTGGATCAGTTCCTAGAACTGTACACAAGAAGGATCTGGTTAAAAAATAAGTGCTGCTAATTAAAAGCAGCCCCTTAAGACTCATTCACCTGAGCAGGACACTGGGAACAAAGAAACACGTCTTGTGGACCAGCTGGGGGACCTGGCCCGGCACGACCTTGGCTCTCTCAGGGCAGCTGCCAGTCTGCAGATGACCGCCCTTCCTCACTCAGAACAAGCCAGAGGGAGGACGGCGGGGAAGGGGCTTCCCAAGGCCACCACTGCGGCCCCAGTCCAGTGTGGGTATGCAGCGGTGGGGGCACAGGAAGGGCACAGCAGCCCCTGATGAGACTTGAGGCCCGAGGAGCACCCCACCCCTTCACTTCACTGAGCACCCAGCCTCTGTGCCCCCAAGACCGCCTTTTCCACCTGGTGTGCTTTCTGTGACATCTGGAAAGAAAGCCCTGGAAACTTCCCGGGAAGGCCAAGCCTGGCTTCCATGCCTACCTTGCTCAGAGCTTCTCTGAAGAGCCGCACAAACTCTTCCATCATCGCAGCCGTGTACACGCCTGACTCTTGCCACACCTCTTTATTCAGGCAGTAGTCAATGGTTTTTAATGCTCTCTTCAAGATGACGGCCAGAAGGGAGAACGCTGTGTGTCTCACTGATTTGCTGTCCAACTGGGAAGAAAGAGCGAAATCCACATCTTTAAGCTGCACTGGTGGGCACACACCTCCGAAGCCGGGGGCTTGGCTGGCTCTTGCCCCTTCTTGGGTCACTCAGAGGCAAAGCAACTGGCCTCTATGCTGTGAGGTAGCCTGGGGACCCTGCCCTCTTGACCTCCTGCAAATTTGACCTTAGCTGTTGCTGGGAAGGCCGTTACCAGAGGAAGAGTCTGAGAGTTACTTCTGTTCTACCGTCTGTCTTTGGCAAGTCTCCCCTGACAACCACTCAGCTCCTATGAATTATCCGCATCAACAGCAGCCAAAATCTCACCAGAACCCAACCAGCCCCCGAAAAAGCATCTAACATCAGGTGGAAAGATGACAAGAAAGGGCATGAGGACTTCAGTGTGAACCACCACCTCTAGGCTCGGTCAGCGAGTGGCCCCCAACCCCAGGCCTCTGACACCCACGTTCTCTACTTGTACTCAGAAGGACAGCCGGGGGGCTCTTCAAAATCCCCACTCGCTGTGGAGACTGAATAAAGTTCAAGAACCTGCGCTACTACCAACAAGAGGGAAAGCCCAAGCCCCGGCTAGTTGTGGCGTGTCCTGGGCCAGCGCAGTGAGGGTACCTCCTGGACGCTCGGGAGACACCATCTCAGGCCCCAGTCCGAGCAACTCAACCAGCCGCAGGTGACTCCCAAGGACAGCAAAGCCTGGAGCACTGGCTGGGATCCCGTAGACTGACAGTCAGGCACAAACAGAAAGGTTTTCGATGGACTTCTAGCCTAATAACCACGACACCCACTCCCCCAGCGTTCCACTTAGCTGGGGTTTCATTTTACACATGCGTCGTATACTAAAGGAGCACTCTATTAAATATTCTAAAGCAGTAACGACTCCCACCCCACTAATCACTTCAAAGGCAGGGCCTGACAAGTGTCCACATGTACACTGGACGGCAGGGAGCAGAGCTCAACCAACAGCCTGACACGCTGCCTCCACACACCTTATTTCCTGCTTCCGAAATAAGCTCACTCTTTTCTTCCTGATTCTAAAATGTATGCTATGTTAAAATTTTTCAGATAATACTCTAAAGAATAAAAGAAAGATGTTAAAAAAGAAAAAAACCCACAAGCCCATCCCCTAGATATGCCCGAGTCACCGGCCTCCCCGGTATTAACATACTGTCACAGCTTGGAAGGGGCCCACAAGGAGCAGACACGCTGTGACCTCTGCCTCGCTGGCCCTGGCCCTGCACAGGATGGCAGCACGGGCAGGGGGAAAGCCATGCCCCTGCGGGTACAGCCCCTCTCTCCTGAAACAGCATTGTGGGAGGGAGAGAAGACAGCCACTTATATCCCAGACCGCCAGGAGGCAGCTCGAAGGGCAGCGCAAACACAGCCAGCCAGAGGAAACTATCTTCTACCCATGAGAGGCAGCATCTGACATATTCCTTTCAATTCTATCTTCCTGCAGCCCCTTGGGATCAAATATTTTGTGTCTCCCACAAAACAGACGGGCAAGCTAGCTGGGTCCTAATTTGGGTTATGATTTGGCAACCAGAACAAAAGACCTTTCTGCCTAGTCCCACGTAGGCCTCCTTCTCTCTGTTCTTCACCCCACCCACCCACTCTCAGCACAACCCTGGATAGATATCAAAAAAAATGCTTAACCCTACTGCATGACCGAAGGAGCTATGCCACCTTACGGAAACTGCCCCATCACGATGGGGTCTGCTCATGCCTGTGCAGACTCTGCTCCTGATGTGTTCACACAATAAGCCAGCCTGCCTGGAAGAAAGGGACTCCGCCTGCCCTGCACCCCTCTGAACATCCGGCCTCTCCTAGGTAGGTCTTGAGGCCACCTGGGTTTAGGAGGGGCTGGCAGGACCCAGGACCCACGTGTGTCAACAACTAAGGTGCCATTCACCCACAGCTACAATGCTGTGGTGAAAGATGCACGAATCCCTCTGAAGGTGGCTTCTGATGGGAGTTGGGTACCTTTATAATAAATAATAATGAGAAATTTAAGTATTGGTTTTTTCCATGACCACGTCCTCCAAAAACGCCTGAAGCAGCTGGTCCTCAAAGTAAACGTTCCCCAGAAATTTCTTAACAGTATTCACTTAAGCCACCAAAGAAAGCATCTGCTCGGCAAATTGCAGCGCCACCCTGCTCAGAAATCCTAAACTACCGAGATTTTAATACAGACATTGGGCTGTAACTGAACACACTTCCCCTCCTCTGATTCTGACACTCTCCCTCCCTCAGGCGGCCGAGAGAGCCGTGGAGGGACCCGGCAGTCCCAGCTCTGGGCTGCAGTAGGGACAACATCGGGCACCCAGTCACCCTCTGGCATAAATGTGCCTCGGGCTCCAGGGTCCCTTCCCAGGTGAGCAGCAACTCGCACTCAGGGAAGGCCTCAGAGGCTTACTGACAAAACACGGTCCAACACATCCAGGCTGGTATTCTCAGAAGAATCCCCAGCACAGCCGGCGGGATTAGCAAGAGAAAGTTCCAGAAGCGGGGTAGCCACTTACATTTAATGCCTGGGTGAACATGATCTTATTGCACACCAGGGGCACGGTGGTCACCATCACCATTGCCAGGAGCCGAGGCAACGGGATGAACTCTCTGGTCTGAAATGCCCGGGAAATGTCAGGCTGGGCCTCATAGATCTAGGAAAAGGAGGAGAGAAAATGAGTCGGTGCAGGAGGTTACATTTCAAACCTGAGGCTAATTGCAGGCACCCCACAGCGAAGCTGTTCCAATGACACAATTATAGGAATAAAGGTCTGAAGCTCGCCAAAGGGAACAGGGTCCAGAAGATTAACCCCAAATCCATTTGTTAAAGACAAGTCAGGTCACGAGACTGGCTGTTACTGGGGCACTGACCAACAGAGCTCGGCCTGCAGTCTGGGAGCCTCTTAAAACCTCGGATGGCAAGTCAGTCACTGCCACAACTAACGACAGTATAGCTCACCAGTAACCACACTTGACCGGCACCTGACAAATTACATCATCACCTTAATGCTTCACAACAACCCTTTGGGGTCGGGATATTTTACATTAAAATAAGAAATGTTTATAGATAACAAAATTGGACCTCAATGAGGCTGAGTAACTTCCCTGGGCCACACAGCTATTAAGCAGAGAAGTGAGGACTCATTCCCAGGCGTGCACTGCTCCCTCCCCTTCCCCGGGAGAGCAGCACCAGAGCAGCTCCCAACAGGGGTGCTGGCCACAGGGCTGAGGGGCAAAGTGCATCCTTCTCGTCCCAAACACACGCAGGGACTGCATACATAGGCACCCATGTAAAATGAGAGTATACACGAATAAAAGCTTGTTTTACAGATAATCCATGCCCAGGTCGAGGCACAAGGAAAAAGAAAAAAGATTGGCAACAGATATTAGCTCAGGTGCCAATCTTTCAAAAAAAAAACTATGCTACAATTCAGACATTTCATTATGCCAGCCTAACTGTGCTGAAACTCACTATGATCTCAATCTAAGCAAAATCTGGATGAAAAAGATGCAATTGGCCCAACAGATTCAAAAGGCATAAACCTCAAAATTCAGCTCAATTAAAAGCAAAATGTCCTAAGAAGATAAGGACACTCGCACTTATATGATCTAAAATACCCCCTGAAGAAGGGCTGAACCAGGTTCTTCGTACTGTACAGTTGATCAGAATGTCACTTCCTCCCTCCCCTGTCAGTCCCCAGACTCCTTACCCGCTGCCTCCCACCCTATCTCAGACTTTGAAATGCCCGTGTGTTTTTACCTTGTTTAGTAGTTTGATGTTATTTGACCAAGTGGACTTCACTCTGGGGAGAAAGGAAAACGTTACTTCCTTGAAATATTTGTTCAGTAGGTCCGGGCACACTTTAAGGATGTTCACCACGAGTTCAGCCACCAGCTCATCGTCTGGCGCAGTTTTCAAACCCAGCAGGAAGTGCAGGAGTGTCAGGTTTCCCCCTCTGTCAAAGAAAGGAGAAGAGTGGTCAGCAGGGAATTTTCACAACACACTGAGAGCTCGGGATACTAACGGCAGCTCTGCAGCATCCCGTCAGTAAACGCAGCTGTGACACGGCCCTGGGCAAGTTCATTTTTGGTGAATTTCCCGGGTGGAATAAAGTGGGATGTTTTCATGGCCTGTGGGGTTCCAGCTCTCCACCAGAGGGCTCAAGTTCTCCCCTTACTTCCGAGTGGCTGAAAAAGTTTCTGCTTTGCCCTGTGCCCCATCTCTCCTTTCCTCCCTTGAGTTCCACTGGACTTTCCAAGAAGAGGAAGCAACACATTCTCTCTATCCACCCCAGCCACCTACCAGTCTGCCTAGAAGTCAAGGCCAGTGTAAAGAAAGGGCAAAATCGTCCGGGAGGAATCCACTTCCCAAATTTCATTTTGAGATTTTACTAAACTCTTCTCTCCAACTACACCCAAAAAGTATGTATATAAATGAATATGTATGTGTATATAACTATAAAAAATACAGAGAATGCATTTTTCTTTTCAAAAGGTGAAGCTTGTTTTTTTTCTTTTACATGAAGTGCTGATAAATTGTTACACAGTCCATAGTGCCATAAAATTATTTCTAAAACTCCACAAGACGGCACAAAATCTCTGCACAGGTCTTCTGCCTCCTGTTTCTAGCTCATTTCAAATTCCCAAACCTTCACTTAGCAGCCAAAGGAAAGTAAAATAGGATTAAAACTCTACTGTATGATAACATTCAAAACTTGTCCCAAAGTGGGCAGTTCTCAAAAGTATAGGATGATGACAAAATAAGAAGCAGAAAAGCATACGGACACTAAAACTTGCACAAAGGGAGCAACTAGCCTCAAATCAACATGGCCAAACCCACAGGACTCTGGGTTTTACCTGCCTTGATACCTTCTACGAAAAGAAGCCTTTTCATATCTGCTTGACTAGGAAGTCATAAAATCCAGAAAAACCTCAGGATTTGCCTAATTTGCACAACATGTTGATGGCTTCTAGGACCCTCACTGTTTTGTATCCCTTTATAAACTGACTAAAACTAAGATGCTGTATAATAGCTTCATATACAGTAAAAAGTTTTCAAAAATTGAATTAGAAAAGAATATAATTTCGATCAGAAAACTATCCTTTTTAAAAGTTTAAAATTCTTAATATGAAAAATTCATGAGCAAAATAGTTTGTGTTGTCAAATGAATGGAATATTAAATCCACAAAAAGTGCTAAAACTACTGCGTGCACACACACACCCCATTTTAATCAACGACAATGTAATAAAATGAATAGCACGTATCCTGACACAGTGGTCAGTACGTGCCAGACACTGCTCTGGGCAGTGACCACACTCTACTTCTCTCTGAGGCAGGTACTAATTTTATTTCTATTTTACAGGTGAGGTAAGAGAGGCAGAGAGGGGTAGTAATCTGCTCAAGGTCTCAGAGCCGACTCTAGAACCTGTCCTCTTAACTTCTACACCAGGGTTGGCAAACAAGGGCCCACTGTCTGTCTTTGTAAATAAAGCTTTATTGGGACACAGTTACACCCATTTGTTTACATCCATGGCTGCTTGGTGCTACAATGGCGCAGTTGAGCGGTGACCACAGAGACTGTACGGCCCACCAAGCCTAGAGTACTTACTATCTGGCCCTTTAGAAAAAAAGTTTGCCCATCCTCGCCTACGCTACGATGCCTTGCTTTCAAACACCTACCACGTGCCAGGCACTGTCCTAGGCACTGCGGATCTGAAAGAGACCAGCCTCTGTTCTCACTGATTCTCACCTACAGACAATGAACAAGCAAATAAATAAATACGCAAGGTGGTGATAAGTCACCATCAGAAGCAAGAGCCAGGCAAAAGGATAGTCATGGAGGAAGGGCTATTTCAGAAAACGGCTGCCAGGGAAGGCCTCTCTGATGTGGTCACATTTGCACAGAGACCTGAAATGAAATAAGGGAAGAAGGCTTACAACTACTGGGGAACCACGCATTTCAATTTTCTCAGCTTTCCATTAATGTCCCCACAAACCAAATTCCCTTCCTCTCCCCTAAGCACAAACATTTGCCTTTTGCGCACAGCTTCAAAAACTGACGTAAACCTCAGCTTATTTAAACAGACCCACACCCACAAGTTGATTCAGTATGCTCATTAAATGACCACCTATTCTATGGGTCTACTTAAGGGGGAAAAAAAATGTGTGTGTTTTCAGCATGGTTTTATATTAGACTATAAAAGTCTGCTGTTCATTTGAGTAGAAAAATGAGCTTTTTCTCACTGGTGAGAGAAAAGCTATATTATCACCAAACAAATTAAAGGAAAAAAATGATGTGGCAAGTTAATTCACGATAATCTCAGAATCAAAACAAGTTTAAAGTCACGAGCAGGGAGAAAAATTCCCACTGTGTGACCCCATTCTGAAGGAACCAGTCATTTCTGGACTGGTTAAAACTCAATCGAACCATCTATATCCTCATAATAAAATGCCAAAAGGGTAAAAAACAAGAGTCACTCACAGTGGCCAGAGAATATGTCCAATATGCTTATTGTCAAACAGGAAAAAAGCAGGTTGATGAACAATATATCTAGCAGCAGCCCATTTTGGTTATTAAAAATATTAACATGGATATGTATCATAGTTACATGACTACAAAGATAAAGTCTAAAAGAATATAATCTAAACCACTAGCTTTCGACTATATATAAAATGTTATCATAACTGTAAAAACAAAACTTTGAAATCCTAACTGGTTAGCAGCCCTCTCTGAGGAGAGGGGGACTGTGCAGCTGTTACGAGGATGGGCTTGAAGCAGAGCTCCTGGGTTCAAATCCGAGCTCTGCCACTTTCAGGGCAAGTGACCTGACCTCTCCGTGCCCTTTTCCCTCAGCTGTGGAACTGGCATGACAACAGTACCCGCCTCAGGGTTTCAGGGCGGCCCATGTCAGGGAAGGTGCCTGCCCTGTCTGGGAAGGCGGTGTAAGACATTCTCAGATCCAGCCGACACCACGGTCTTCGAGTAAACACACGCAGCAACCCCCTGGCTGAGATCTCTCAAACTATGCGTCTCAGTCAACTGCTACCCTGAGACCTTTGCCCCGAGGGCACACGATGACCAGAAGCTCTCTGGGTCTCCAACCACTCACCCCTAAAGTGAGTGAGATGACGTCCACACTTCCTGTTCTAACCCACTATACTTCCATTATTTACAGATTTCCCCTGGAAGGCACATATGTGATGACTTCTGAGAAAACACTCGGGGTTCACAAGAGTGCTACACTTTACCTGCCAAAGGTACCAAGAGAAGCATCATAAAAATTAATCCCGTGCTTGAGCGAACAGCAGAGATCCATCAGGAAGCTATGAACCAGCTCCCTCACCATGGTCTTGCCCACGTCTTCAGTAGAAGCCTATGAGGGTGACAAAAATTCAATGAAAATCCCAAGCTCACAAATCTTAGTAACAGCTACAGAGTAAAAACTGGATAATATCACATGCCTAATGACAATGGATGCAATATTTTAAATTAAACACTTAGTATCACTCCAAAAAAACAGCAACATCAATCAAGACCAAAAAAATACTCTTAGGAGGGGCAAGTTAAAACCCTTCTTTTTAACAAGCTTAAGAACGACTTAATTTCTCTTGGTCTTTTGAATAAAATTCCACATTGGGGAGTGTTTTTATTAAGCCCCCGAGGCTTCCTGGTAATAGAGCTTACAAAGCATGTTCAAGTCATGAAGATAAAAGGAAGTAAAATACTGGGCTCCTGAGAGGTAAGTGATTAGAAAGTTAACAGGAAGTCTGAGCCTTCACTACTCTGGCCAAGTCCAGGTTCAGAAACTCCTCGAGGAAAATAAAAATGAGGAGAATTAAAAGGTACATTGGCCTCGGGTCAACGTGAGAGCAACTGTTGTAATTTAGCACTTGTTACAAAATAAATCACACGTGTCAGTAGGTGAGGAAACCGAGGCTCCCTAGACGCTTAGGATCCTGAAGAAGAAGCAACAGGCCTTAAAACTCCAAAAGCTGGGCATGAGAATAGAAGGAAGGAAGAAAAAAGAAGAGGTCAATCAGAGGAGGCAGAGAGAGCCAGGATCACCCCTATAAACCTACTGGGCAAGTATTGCAGGGAAAATTAAGATGTCACTCAGCTGAAGGGAATAGTTTTCTCATTAAAAGAAAAAAGAGTTGAGGGCCAGCCCCAGTGGGCTAGCGGTTAAGTTTGGTGCTCTCCACTTCAGCAGCCCTGGTTCAGTTCCCGGGCACGGACCTACACCACTCATCTGTCGGTGCCCATGCTGTGGTGGTGGCTCACATACAAAAAGAGGAAGATTGGCTTACAATCTGGTAATACAGCTTACAAAGCATGTTCAAGTCTCGAAGATAAAAGGAAGTAAAATACTGGGCTCCTGAGAGGTCAATGTGAGAGCAACTGCTGTAATTTAGCGCTTGTTACAAAATAAATCACGTGTCAGTGTGACAAAAAAAAAAGGTTTAATATCATGATACCTCAGAGGTTAGAAAAAATCTTATTTACTGTAAAAAAATTTTTAGATCGTATTGCATCTAAGAAGAAAATTAACATAACCACAAGCCAAATGCAACATCAAATGGAGGGACCTGTTTAAAGGCAGGTGTCTGTTTAGATTTTTCAGTCTCCCAGCTGTAAGGATCGCATAGTAACAAGGCCATTTGAAACCGAAATGTGACTGTACCTTGACATTTTCCAGGTTCACGTCAACAATCCCATTCCAGCTGTAGAGAGATGCTATATGGTTCAACAACTGCCCAGTAAAGAAACGCACCTTCTGGGTTTTCGTGATATTTTTATTGTGAACAACCTGAAAATAATAAAACAAAAGAATTTCAAGGAATTAAATTATTTTTAAAATAATTATTTTACGTTTAGCGTTTATTGCTTTTTGTCATTATAAAAAATAATGCAGGCTTATGGCAGAAAATTTGGCCAAAAAAGGGGAAAAACTTAAAAAAATTCACCAATATCCCAACCATCCTAGGACACAGCATTTTGGTAGTATTCTTTTCAGCCTTCCTCCCACCCACACAAAATACACATGTATTCTCTTTTTTTTTGCCTCTTTAAGATTATATTTATATATAGTTTTGCACCTGCTTTTACTTACTTATTAGGAACTCCTTTGGAACATCACTTTGGAAGGCTGACTATCACTCTATCCCATGGGTGGTCATAACTTGTTTACCATTCCCTGGTGAGTACAATCAGGCTGTTTCCAGACTCTGGCCACGACTAGCATCCTGATACAAAGTGTTCACCGCATCCCTGACTGTGGACTTGAAATTGCAGCCCAGGTTCTCAGCTCACCCAAACCTACCCGCAGAATTTGAAACACCTAGCTAAAACGCGTATTTCAAATACAATACGTTCCCTGTGTGGTCCTGAGGCAACCCCTCCTACCCCTGGGGCTACAAAGGTTTTTAAGACCTTTGAGACAGTGCCAGACCTGCGGTCTTCCAGAGAGTTGTAACACTTCCTCCAGGAAAGCACCTGATTCAAAGCATCTTTGCTAGCATCGGACCCCCTGTTTTAAAAAGTCACTGCTAATTTGGTGGCAAAAAAACCTCTACCTCATTATTTTCATACTTTAAATCAGAGTTTCTCAACCCTGATTCCCTATACTACTGACATTTTGAGCCAAATAACTGCTGTGGGGGACTGTCCTGTATGCTACTCACCACATGCGAGTTGCACCTCCCCAGTTGTGGCACCAAAAATGTCTCTAGACATTGCCAAATGCCCCACGGGGGACAAAATCACCCGCAGCCAAGAACCACTGTTTTAAACACTATGAAAGTTAAGCATTTTAACGCTAATTAGTCATTTTTATATGGACCGCAGTTCACAGCCTTTTGACAACTGCTTATGTTGGGAGGGTCACAGAGTTTTTCTAATTGGTCATTTAAGGTGTTCTGTATTAAAGACAGTGACTCTTTCAGCAAGTTTTTAAATTTCTAGAAGACGCCTGTAAAAGGCATAATATGCAGCATGACACAAAACAACATTTGCTCCCTGGGTAAGGGAAGAAGCGTTGTCATGTACAGCTCACGATGACTCCGAGGGCTTCCTGTGAAGCGGTGAGCAACAGCTCTTCTCCTGTTCTGAGAGGCGGCAGCCTGGCCCGGGATCCGGCAGCTGCTCCGGCTACTCTCCAGCCTTCAGGATCACTCACCGCCACCAAGTTTCTGTTTCAGAAACAGTTCTCCACTCAACCTACGTAATAAGCTATAACCCAGGATGTCACAGAGCTAGAGTCCCGGGAAACACTGGAGAAAACAAGTGACAGAAACGCCAATGACCAAACGCATACCTTTGTCTCCAGTGTCGATAACAAAATATTGACGGTGGAAATTCTATCTTCCTTTATGCCTGAGCTAAAAATGCAAGGAATAAATTCTGCAAGGAAAAGTTTCAAAGCGTTAACCTCAAAAATACTTGGAAGATGAGAACAGACAAGAGAACATTATTACTTAAATGGTATAGCAAACAGTGCCTTTTACTTTATCTTTTAAAAGTTTTGTCTGTTTTAATTACACAAGCTCACAATAGGAATAACCACTTTCACGACAGAGGAAATCAGTACCTAAAGGTAGAACAATGACAGAACTTTTTAAGGACGTCAGTAGTTCTTCAGTGTTGTCTTACTTTCCTTTTCTCACATTAACTTAAGTAAAATTAATTTGATAGTGATTGTTTGGAAGAGAATGTATGGTAGGATTATGGTTTTCCAAAATTTCTCTCTTTGCTTAGACTTGCTCAGAGATCTATTAAAAATGACGGTCTCACGGGGCCGGCCCCGTGGCCAAGTGGTTGGGTTCCCGTGTTCTGCTGCAGGCGGCCCAGAGTTTCGTCGGTTCGAATCCTGGGCGCTGACATGGCACTGCTCATCGAGCCACGCTGAAGCAGCGTCCTACATGCCACAACTAGAAGGACCCACAACTAAGAATATACAACTATGTACCAGGGGGCTTTGGGGAGAAAAAGGAAAAAATAAAATCTTTAAAAAAAAAAAAATGACGGTCTCACTTTATTGACTGGTGGTGGCATGTGGGGCGTCTGTTTGCTTTTTGCTTTCTCTTCATACTGTTGGATCCCCAGGGAATCAGCCACCACAGCATGTGCCCTATCATCACTAATGCACTGGTGGCCCCAGGCAGAAGCATCAAGCAATTCCAATTCCACTTGCTCCACACGTGCTCAATGGGCACACTAACTTCTACAAACACAAATTCATGATTCTTCAAAAAAGAAAAATCAGAAAGCACCAGACAAACCAAAAGAAAAAATTTAAAATAAACCATAATGCCACTACCCAGAGGTTAATACTGTTAACATCTAGGTTACCAGCTGACTGTTAGCCTTCTGATGTATCAATACTCTGTTACATTTAACTTTTAGTAACTTGGGACCATACTTTACAGTTTTATAACTCAGTTTACACCCAATCATATGTCATATATACATTGTTACAAACTTTAATGTTCCTAAGTGTATTTCTACACGACTTCTAATAGATGCATTCCACCTTAGGACTAGTTCTCAATTTACTCACCCAATCCTTTGTTGGTGGATAGTTAGGAGGAGTCTGATTTTCAGCTAATATTAAAAAAAAGTCCCCTAATAAAACCTCTAACACCCTTAATTATTTCCTTAAGATAAATGACAAGACATGGAACTGCTGGATCAAACAAGTACAAAGTTTTGATGCATACGCCACACTGCCCTGCGGAAACAAGAAGTACACCCCACTTCCTCGAGCACTGCAGATGAGCGCCCCAAGTCATGCTGTTTAATAGACGGCCAGATGGCTGAGATGACCCCGGGGGAACTCTAAGGAAACCCCAGCCCTGCAACGTGCAGGAAAAGACCTGTCCATCACATCAGGCAAACAAAGCATCTCCTGCCCGAACCTGGGACAACATTCAGGGTGACCACCACCCACACCCGGCTCTCAAAAGGCCCCAGCGGGTCACATTCTGGAAGGAGTTCAGGTCTCCCACCCTGGGAGAGGTGGGAGAAGGGCTGGAGACCCAACCACACTGGGCCACAGCACCATGCTGGTCCTCCTCCAACAACTCCCAGAGCTCTGGCCAGGACACAAGACGGCTCCTCACCTCCAGAAGGACTCGATTCCACCAACTCTTACTGAACAACTGCCATGTGCTAAGTGTGGTCCAGGTACCACCACTTACCATCTTACTGAGTCTCTCGATAAAATGCAAGTGGCCCTACTAGCTTAACCAATGCCAAGCCTTGCTCTAGGGAGACAGTCACCAAAAGGTGGTCCAGCTTGGATTCTCTGAGGCTATTACTGCTATTCTGGTAACACTAAGCAAAGCCACCAAAGTAATTAAACTTTATTTTTTACACACAATTACTAAGGGGAGCCAGGTGCCAGGGCTATGAATCGGTGCATGTTCTGGGGCCATAAAGCCTCCTTTGTTTGCACGAGCCTCTGAAGTTTGCATTTATCCTTTGTTAGGACATCGCTCAGCATTCCAGATAGCAGAACAGGAATGCCTCTGTCCACGCTGACCAGCGGGAGCGAAACCGCCCTGAGCAAAGCTTCCCACGCCCGCAGCCCGAGTTCTAGTGCACACGGCAGCTGTGACAGCTGCTGACTTTAACCCCGAGAAAATGCTCTGCAGATTTTTCAGAACAATCACAAGCAGGCTCTGCTATGAGACAAACAGGCACACCTACCTTTCAACTCCAGCACTTGCACTATGGTGCTGTCATCCCCCGCAATCAAAAAGGAGAGGGCGAACTGGATGTAGGCCAGGCGGACGTCATGCACGCCCTGGGGACAAAGGAGACCACGTGTCACACGTGCATCCACACATACACCCGAGGGAGCAGAAACACGGCAGGCATGCACGCCCCTCAAGTCCCTGGGTCACAAAGGTCTCCTGGGCCTGTGCCACCAGAGGGCTCTAAGTCTAAAGCCAATGGTCATCTCTTTACGGAAACAAAGGGTTTTTTCTTTGCTCTTTCTCCCTCAATCTTCTACTCTACTTTTCCTTCTCTTTCAAGTTCTTTCTAAATACAAAAGTATGGGTATGACACAGCGTCTCCCCTTCCCCAACTGTAATACATAAACCTTTTTAGTTTACGGACCACTTTGGCATAGAGCAGAAGATGCTCAGCTTGTCTAACTATCATCCACTCTCACTTTCCAATGAAATAATCCACCTAACTTTTTGAAAATCCAGAGATCATGGAAAGACAGGCTGCCTTTGATGAGACACCAATGAGGTGATGTCTGGTTTTTATTAGCTATCATAAATTTATACCCAACACCAGAGCACAGACGCTGTCATGCTACACACCCAGCGTGGCCTTCCCAGGATGACAATCTGCACTGTCGTGCAGGCATCAGCCATGACCCAGGACAGTGACCATCTTCAACGAGGGCCCGAAGGCCAGGATCAGCACCAGAACCTCAGGGGAAGTCACCAGACCCATCTGATGGGTCTTCCCTCCCAGTAACTTTAAGCCAAACCTGTGTCTCCTCATCCCTGTTTCATACCCAAAGAACCACGGCATGTGGCCATGCAGGTCTCCTGTCAGCTGTACCTGAACTAGCACGTATACTGAGATCCTGCACAGCTTAAAAGAAACTTTTCTCTACTTCACAGTTATTCCAAAGGACTTTAATTTGCTGCCAAGAAGGGAGAATTAGGGCTCTAAATGCCTGAAAAGAGTAAGGAGTCTCTGCCTTCCAGATGGTTGCATTCCACTTAGTAATGGCAGCAGAAGTGGTGGCAGTAGTGATGGTGATGATGATGATGATGATGATGACAGCAATGATGTTTACTGAGCACTTCCTCTGTGCCAGACCCTATGTCAAATGCTGCACGTTACCTCATTTACTCCTTATAACAACCTGAGGTGGAGATGCCCACAACACCCATTGTACAGATGAGGAAACTGAGGCTTTAAAATACTCACTCAAGGTCACATAACTGCTAAGGAAGTAAGTACTGGAACTTGGATAATAAGAAGTAACTGTACAAACAGACTGATCGTGCTCGACTTTACGTCTGACTACAGGAAGTTCCTTCTTCCCACGGCATTTTCATTTCACTTTTCCTCAAGGGGCAAGGACCATACTCGCACCACTGAGGCTTCCATGTGAGTACATAATTAAGCGCACCTTGTTCTGTTGGGGATATGCTTCTTCTGGAGAAGAGAAAGGACGTCTGACCCACGCCCGTGACACCAGGATGGAGGCCTTGCATATTCACTGTATTTACTGAGTCTGTCTCCGTCCATGTCACATGGCACCGCAGCACTTACACCAATGCTGGCTTACTCCAAACACCCTAAGAGCTCCAAACTGTCCTCTCCGTCCTGGGGCTCATCTGTGGGCCCCTTCACAATATGAGGTCCAGGGACACTGATCACCAAAGTCTTGAAAATGAGCTGCATTTCCTTAGAGTGTCAGCAGCACTCCAGTGCCTTCAGTCATCAACTCAATGTGAGTAAAACACCAATTACATTCAAGGTGCTACACTCACAGGCTGAGAGAGGATGCAAGGATGACAAGATATCGGCCCCGCCTTCAGGAAGCTTAAAGAAACCACTGCTCCCGAGCTATTTAGATGCCTCATTGTTCAGAGCAATGAGTCACCTAATTTAAATAGAGTTAACTCGTTATCCTGGTCTATGCATACCTTGCGTTTCCAAAGGACACTGGTAAAATGCTAAAGCTGGCCTAGTAAAACTAAATTAGGTTTCATCTTTTCCTGGCTAGATGGAAAGCTTCCACAGGTTTGGGGGGTTTTTTTTGGTGCCCTGAAGAAACAGTATTGGGGGCCCTGGAATGCTGGTCCCAGTTATCTGCCATTCTAGATCTTTCTATCCTGCTTGTATACAGCAGAGTTGGACTAGATCCTCTCTCAAGGGTCCCTCCAGCAATGATTTTCACATTGAAACAGAATTTAGTTCTCACCTCCTGGTATCCTTCTTGTATATCCCAGACGACCTCAATTTTCAGATCCCTAACATTGTGGAGGAACAAGAGCCCCAAGACACAGCGTCTGCCCCACTGCAGGCAGCTGGCACCATGCCCCCTGCTCATCCACCTGCCTGGCCCACCCTCCGTCTCCAGCACACTCCATCAAAGGCAAGAGGCCCACACGCCTGCCCCTCATTCCTACCCTGTGACTGCACAGGGTTATTATCCCAGGAAGGAAGCGTCCTGAACTCTTTATGGCTCGTTCTGCAAAACACTGTCTAAAATAGACCAAAACATATTTGGTAAAACTGCCCCTTGGCACAGGATTTTAACAATGTTTTCTTTGGCTGGGTGAATATATCCACAATCCTCTCTCTTCACAAGACTTTAATAATTCCCCCCAAAATGTTAAAACACATTCATTAAAAAATTTATCTATCAGCTTCTTCAAAACCTAAATGGCATGAAAAAAAAAAAAGGTTCAAAGATTTGAGGAGATTTAAGAATCGTATCAACCAAACACAACACGTGGCCCTTGTCTGGATCTGATTTGAACCACAAAGTGTAAAGATATTTTTGAGACAGTCGGGAAAAACTGAGACCAAATTGAGCATTAGATGATACTGAGAAATTATTAATGGTGTTAGGTGCAATAATGTACTGCGGTTTTGTCTTTTAAAGGGTCGTTTTCTGTGAGAGACACACACTGAAATATTTAGGGTGAAATATGATTCATGTGTGGGATTTGCTGTAACAGACTGCCCCAAAACAAACCAAAAAGGTGGGACAGGTGACAGTGTCTGAAGCTGGATGACAAGCACATGAGGATTCTCTGTGCTGCTCTCTATTTTTTAATGTCCCTGACATTTCCTGTATTTTAGAACAAAATTTTTTTAATGTCTGGAAACCATTCCTACAACATACAAAGTATTTAGGATACTTGATAGAAAAGATTACAAAAAAGAAAGTAAGAGACTTTCATCTTGACGATAACTCCCATTTCACAGATTCGGGAGACGCAAAACCACCTGCGAAGACTCTGAGATGCAGTGGCGCATATGCAGCCTTGCCGCTGGGGTTGTGGCAAGCAGGCCCTGGTTGGGCTTTGCCAGCGCGTGTGTCTTGGTAGGTGGCCTGGGTAGTGACGTATGTTTTACTTAGATGGCTGGGCTGGTTGAGGTCCAGAGAGATGGGGTGGGAAGGGGCAGGGAATCTGATGAGTCATTACTGCCAGGCTGACTGCCAGGGAAGACCAAAGCAGCATGATATCTCCCTAGTGTGCAAAGAGCACACAAATTCTTTTTATCAGAAATGCATTTACATGTCAGGAGCCATAACTCATTGAACGGAATTTGCTGACACATTAATAAAGGATAGCATCCACGAGACACTAAGTCCTGGAATGTTTTTCCTCAGAGAACACCTTATTTGTAACTCCAAGAAAACCCTCAATACTAGGCCAGCCTCAAAGAGCCATAAGAGTTACCCGGTGTTACTATGATCAACGCTTCAGTTCATCACCCACAATGCAGAAACTCTCAATTCCCAGGAAGAGTCAGAGAACAAGGTGACACATGGGTGCAGAAGTGCATTATTCTAATGTGGTTCTCCCCCTCGGCAGACGGGGTTGCTCTCTGTTAGTCTGTTGCGCGCTCAGGAACGGGGCGTGGGGAACTGAGGCACAGCTGTTCATGGTGCTGGAACGCCAGCAGGGAGAGCTGATCTGGCAAACGGAAGGAAGAGCTTTGCCAACCTGCACTGGCATGCGCTTTGGGAGAACGTCCCCTCTCCAGCTTACAAGTCCTCAAACCTGTGCTTTCGCCTCAAAAACCTTTCCAAACTTAAGTGAAACTTCTAGAGCCACCAAGGAACTTTCTTTACAGCTCTTTTAAAAACCAACCAATCACACGTCCATTCTCCTTGGTATAATGCAGCCCCTACTCATTACAAGAGCTATAATTGGGAGGCATAAGTCACCTATTAAAAAGCCATAGAAGTCCTCTGGGCTTTCTCCAAAGTGGACAGAATAAGAACAGGGGCACTGGGACTCTCCTCAAGGTCCACGCCACACGGCGAACGGAGATGATTTCATTTACTCAGCAAAGACACTCAAAAGCTAAGTCATCCTCACAGGCCAGGAAGGCACTGTGATGCTGAGGCCCAGGAGAAGCTGTCCTGAGACATCCCTGTCATTCAGGCTCTCCCAGGTGACTGGGCCCCCACTGCCAGCCAGGAGGCCTTCCTTCATCACAGGCTCCAAGGCAGATGCTTCTCTGTACAGGGCTCCTACTCCATCTACCTGAGGACCAAGGCCGGAGAGGAGGGAAAACAAACCCTACTGCCCCCCAAAGGGAAGGAACACCCGTGAGGTAGGAGATGCTCAGGGTTCCTCACCTTTGAATCCCTCTTGGTCACCAAGGTGTACAAGGTCTTTTTATTCAAATCAAAATGGCTGCAGACGTCCCTGGCGGCCTCAGGACCCTGGGTCACCATGGCAGCCATCAGGTTCAGGCAGGCTCGAGCCATCCTGCATGGGGACAAGGAGGAAATCAGGCATATCAGGAAGAATAGAGCACAAAGCCATCTCCCCAGGAAGCCAAGTGCACACCTGGCTGAGGTGTGCTATCCCCAAACCAGAAAAAGACAGGAGACATACAGACATGCTCCTTTTTAAAAAAAAGAATCATAATAAAAACTTCAAATGAGGCTAAAATACTGAATCAGAGAGGATACAAAACGCAAGATACAAAGAAGATGGAAATTTCTCTCTCCCATAAATGGTCATGTAACTAGGAGACCGCAGCTCATCCCTGCTTTTGCAGGGCACAGAGGAAGATGTCTTTGTAGGAGGCATCTCCGAAAACGAGCTCTTGGCTGCCTTTCCATCCTGCAGTTATTCAGGATGCGTGGTTTACTGAGTGCCTACTACATACTAGGCACTGTTCCACGGGCTGGGAAGACAGCATCCTGCAGGACAGTCAAGACCCCGTCCACATGCACCTTGCATTCTAGTGGAGGGTGACAGACAGTCAAGAGATTAATACAGAATGTTATGTCAGATGTATAGCTGTACAAATAGATATACAAACAGACATTTTTCCCTACAGGCTAAAGGGACAGAAAGTGACAGTGAACGTAGGATGGTCGAAGAAGGTCTCCCTGAGACGGCACTCTGCAAAGCCCTGAAGGCAGAGAGGGAGGGAGCCTGTGACAGTCTCAGAAAAGAGCCATTGGGGAAGGACAGGCAATGTAAAAGAGATGTCTGGAGTGTCCCCAGGACAGCAAGGAGAGCACCAGGGCAGAGTGAGAGGGACACAGGGTAGGAGAGGAGTCAGCAACAGTGAGAGGCTGGTCAACAGAGGAAGGAAGGGCAGAGCCACATCACGATGGCCTCGGAAATGGCTCAGCTCTACTCTATGAGTGGAGGAAAGGTCAGATGCACTCGTGGAAAGCCGCACACAGACCAAACCCAAGGCTAGTCCTGCCACATAAAGGCGGGCAACTGACCTGTAGCCCGAGGCGTAGAGGGACTCGTAGATGAGCTTCATGTGGTTATTCATCAGCTTTTTCACGATGTTGGTACCCACAACATGAAAATGGGAAAGATCGCCTGCTGTCCGCAATAGTATGGCCTCGAAAGCTTGAAATATTAATAGCATCTGCAAAGACAGAATGGAAACACTTATGAATCATCTTATCTCTTTTCCTCCTCTACATACATGCTGCTCTTATCTTAGCCACAGTCACTTACAAGTATAAAACCTTTGACTTGCAGAATTAGGCCTACCCAGATCCTGGGCCAAAGGCAGGAAGGCGACAGCTTAGCAGGATGCCTCGCCAGGCCCCAGGCTCTGGAATTAGTCTTGCTCTCAGAGTCAATAGACTGTAGCTTGCTTACAATTACACAAAATGAGATGAAGAGAAATTTCTACTAATGATTGGGCCTCACTGTCTTGAGGATATTCAGGTGTACAGTGCTACGGCAATAACACTGAGATTTCAACAGGTTCATAAACATCCCAAATTTTGAATCCTTTGGAACCAGAAAACAACAGTCAACTCAATAAATGTCTGAAACTATGACACACAGGTTTCACCTATTTCTCTCTTGTTAAATCAAACCATATCAAACCAAGTGCATTCAGATTAAGATCTATGATCCTTTCTTCTGGTATTATTCACCAATAAGAAGTTAGCGCTTCCTACTAAAATGCTTTCAAAGGTCATGATGCAAAAATGAATGCATTCCTACAGCACAAGGACAAAGCATCATTTTCTGTGGAAAGCTGGTAAAGTCTTGGAAATTTACATCACATTTCTCTTCATCGAGCTTAACACAATAGTAGCATTAAGGCTTTATTCCGTTCTTCAGGCCAGGTAAGGAATAACATACTTCACTTTCAGGTCGCTTCTCCCCACTCAGGAGCTGGAAAATCTCCGCACACTCAACAGAAATCTTTATGTACCCTTCCACAACGTCATATACATCTTCTCGTGGTAGCTTCTTGGCAGCAGAGACAAATGCTTCCAAGGCTGAAAAAGAGTTATGTTCAAACGTTAACAAGGACAGTCTCCTTAGAAACAATCGCAGCCAATACTGTGACAGAGGGAGATTTCTGGCGGGAACATCCAAGCGACTGGAATTGCCACTTGCTGAGATGGAGAACACAGGAGCAATGTGGAGACAGTGAGATCAAGAGTGAGGACACGGCCTTTTCTCTATCGCCAGTTAAGTCATGGGCAACAGCTTTCAAAACAACTGGTTTGGAGCAGAACCCTTCCTGATCCATGGACCGTCCCTGAGGCTGACATTGATCCACCCCTGAGCACCCTCTGGGTCTTTAGCAATCTGCACTTGTCTCCCCTCCCTCCCCACAAGTGAAGGGGGTATAATCAGAGAACAGATAAAGAAAATATGGTATATCTATAAACAGTATTGTATTTTGTATTATATGTATAATATTACTGTGTGTGTGTATATATATATAATGGCATAGTAGTCAGCCTTAAAAAAAGGAAGCCCTGCCTTTTGTGACAATATGTGTGGACCTCAAGGGCAAGAAGTGAAATAAGTCAGAGAAAGCCACATCTTGTATGATCTCACTTATATGTGTAATCTAAAAAAGCCGAATTCATAGAAACAGAGAGCAGAATGGAGGGTGCCAGGGGGTGGGGCTGGGGGAAACAAGGAGATGTTGGTCAAAGGGTACAAACTTCCAGTTATAAGATGAGTAAGTTCTGGGGATCTAATGTACAACATAGTGACTATAGTTTAACAGTACTGTATTATATACTTGAAAGTTATTAAGAGAGTAGATCTTAAATGTTATCACCACAAATAAAAGGTAATTAAGTAAGGAAATGGAGACGTTAACTAACCTTATTGCGGTAATCATTTCAGAATATATACATATATCAAATCATTACACTGTACACCTTAAAATTACATACATTATATGGCAATAATATCTCAATAAACCTGGAAAACAAAACAAAAGAACAATAACAAAAATCTTCCCTAATGCCTGGCTGCAAACAAAACCCCCTAATATCCATCAATTCCACTCCCCTGCCTTCCAGGGAGGCGAACCTATCACAGGAAGTTATGAGAATACACCAAAAGGGAGAGAGAATCCAAGACAGAGACCAGAGTCAAGCACAAATCCAGCCTCACAGAAGGGATTCACGCTTTGACCCAATGACTTCAGCTTTGCCACATCTCTCAACTACTTTACCTGCACCCATCGCCTGTCAACCAGGGGTGTCCCAACGAAACCTGTTCAAATGATGTGGCACCTGAACGTCATGGCGCTCTCGGTGCCAAATCATGAAATATGCATACAATCTTTTAAATATTTAAACATGCTTTTTCTTCTGCCAGAAAGGTTTCTGTCCCCCTCCCCCAGCTCTGCTGAAAAGCCACTTCCCGGGGGAGCCTTCTGTGGTCTCCCAAATTCGGTCCCAGGCCCTCAGGCACCCTGTTTCTCCCTCTCTTTGGAGAACTTAGCCTAGAACGGTTTGTGTGACTTTGCTGGTTGATCTTTCCCACTTGACTATTCGTAAGCTCTGCAATGGCACGGCCCTTGTCTGATTTTTACTCACCATTTTCTCTCTACCTTAGCAAATAACAGCCCCTAGTAAATAATGAATAAATGAATGAAAAGCACAATTCTGTGCTAAAGCTAGTATCATCTTCCTAACACTGACTAGCAGTTGCAGGTATCAAAAGCTTGCTAACAAAACCTGTGGGAGAAAAACTGGAAATTGAGGCTATTCTGGGTATTAACTTAATTTCTTTAACCTGGGAGAAACACTGTCACTTTTCTCGTGACATTCTGTTGTGTTTTTTCCTGATAACCTACATACTTTCTAAAGGACTATGAGGAGTTGGGAAGGGTGGCCACACTTTTCAAAAGTGAAATTACAGAATCTGCTCCATATCAGTCAGTCCCTAGGCCAATCTTGGTCAACTGACAGGTCCCTGTGGTGGCTTCAGCTTGTCACACGTTATCAGGCTAGTGAGTGTGGCTGGATCAAAGCTATTGAAAATAGTGCCGACAGCCACAGTAGCAGCAAACTGTCTCACTGCACAGCCAGAGCTGACACACTCGGGACTCGATAAACATTCGTCGTGCGAACGAGTAGTACATTTATTCACTTTCCTGTCAATTGCAATACCCAGGTTTCAGAGCTGGCTAAGGGGTGCTGCCTGGGCGAGGGAGGCGCGCAATCGCAGAGAACTGTCACAACCAGGCAGGTCGCGCCCTCTTGCCGTCGCTGACAGCCAGCCCAGGACACGAAGAGCAGCGCACAGTCCCACCCAGGCCCCCTGGACGCCCGATCACCCGGGCCTCGGTTTCCCCTCTGCAAATCCGGAGGTGAGGCTCCGACCCTCGGTGACCGAAAAGCTGCAGAAAGGAGGGTTGTGTCTGGCACACGGACGCCCACCCTGACCGAGGCCGGGAGGCGGCTCGCATGCACGTGCTCCCGCCCGGGTCCGCCCCGCACTCACCCGGGCCCGCGCCCTGCGGGTCCCTCAGCTGGGCCTTGAAGCGCACGCCCGTGAGCTCTTCGGTGCGGGCCCGCTTGGCTGCGCCCGCGGGGGAAGCCGTTCCGTCCTGGCCGCCCGGGGCCTTCCTCTTGGGGACCCCCATGGCCGAGAGGGTGGGAGCGCGCCAGGATCCACACACCCGGGGACCAGGAAAGACGACAGGCGTGGAGAGCACCCGAGCGGATCGAGCCCACACGCGTGCTGGAAGAGGCGGGGCGGGCGGAAGAGGCGGGGCCTCGGGAGGGAGCCGGCGGAAGGGGCGGGCCCGCGGGGGGCGGGACGGGCGGGACGGGCGGAAGGGACGGGGCCTGTGGAAAGGGCGGTCTGGCGGGGAGGCAGCGGGGAGGCAGCGGGGAGGCTGCGGGGGCGTGGGGTCAGGAGTTCCCGGTTGGTGCGGCGGTCCTGGCCGACAGTCTGTGACACCTCCGCCCAGCCGCGGCGGGGAGAGGCCCATCGGGGCAAGCCTGCTGCCCCTGGCGGCCCTCTCGAGGGGCTTTGGCAGGAAGAACGCCCAGATCCTCCGCTCCCGGAGGGCGCAATCCCCGGGGCGTCGTAGCAGCACAATCAGATCAGGTCTTGACCTGAGGGCGCCCCAGTGGCGCCTCTTGAACTTGCTTGACATGCAGCGGCATCCGATGTTTTGCCTATTCGAGGCCCCGCGGGCTGGCTGGGAGGGTGGATGCCCCTGGCGAAATGCCAGGCGGGCGGATGCGGGGCGGTCCTCGCTGGGGCACCCGGGCACAGGGTCGTGCGGGTGCCCCTAACCCTGACCCTTAGCTCGTCTCACAGCCGAACCAGGCCAGCTTGTCTGGTGAGATGTCGCCCCAGACTGACCTCCTTTCGGCCATGCAGGGTGGGAGGAGAGGATCAAGTGAAGTAACGTCTGTGAAAACCCTTCGTGGATAGCGCATCCGCCTCCACACCTAAGTTCCTGACATTAAAATGGAGACAGCAAAGCCAGCCCTACCTAATCCTTGGGCCTTGTCCTGAGCTGAGAAAATGATGCAATGTATGAAAAACTGCTTGGACGGGAAAAAAGTACTGTGTGTTTTTGTAAGATGTCATTAATTGACTTGAGAGTCTCATTAAATGCTCTCAAATAAAATGGAGGTATAAATGAATGAGTAAAACCAGGCTAGTGCATTTTTAAATACGACATCATCAATACTTGGTTATGTGTTCAAATAAATCATGAACCAGCTCATTAGATGGGTAATTTGGTGATTCCTGGAATTCTCTATCAGGTTGTCCTCTGGTCTGAGGAAATACTGTCTCGTGTTCTGTAAAAGGATGTGCAGTGAGCATCTGAGGCCGTAGCGTTTTATGGCCTGTTGGGGTTTCAGAGTCTAGTAGAAAAGGCTCGTGGTGTTGAGTCTGAGCCTCTGGCCTGGCACAACTATTGAGCCTGTGGAAATGCCTGTGTTGTAGGCAGGTCAGACAGAGAGGGTCACCCCAGCACATGTGAGCTGATGGAGCAGTATTAAAAGACAGGGATATGTGGAAAATTCAGGCTGTAAAGAGCAATACTCTTAATAGTCAAGACAGAGACTTAATTCTGACTAATTGTCCATGCTAGTGCTCTTCTGTGTTTAATTGCCAACCGCCAACTTTGTTTTCTGCCAGGGTGGACCTGATCAAAGAGGCAGCAGGGAGAGGTAGCAAAACCATTTCTGCCATGTGACCTTGGGCAAATTATCATCTCTCTTTATAAAAACTGAGAGAGGGTGAGAGAATTTGCCAGCATTACTTACCTAATAAGTGGTGGAGCCACTCATTTACTGTATCACAACCCAAATAGGAACAAAGAAACAGAAGTTGTCAGTGTCCATCCCAGCCTTAGCCAGAGACATACCTGATGAGGTATGGCTCAGAAGTACAGATGGATGCTTCAGACTAGGTCACCCGGATGCCATGAATCACTGATGCCAGGTCACTAACCCCACTTGTTCAGATACCAGGCTCACCAACCAACCAACTTTCTGGATAGTGACATGGCTTTCTACATAAAAGGCCTGCTTGGAGAGAAGGGACCTTATTTGCCCCCAAGAACATTCTGGTCTATTGACAATAAGCATCACTGTTCCTGGGCCATTCTAAGCTGGTATCCACTTCGGGGCCTTTGCACTTTCTGTTCTCTCCCTCTAAAACTCTGCCCAGACCTCATGTGGCTCATACTCTCAATTCATGTGGGCTCTTCCTGTCCATCCCTCACTCCCTATCTTCTTACCCTCTATTTTCCTTTATTGCCTTTATCACCTGTTGGTGATAGTAAACATTCATTTGTTTGTCAAACTCCTTTACTAAAATGTGCACTCCACAATGGCGCAAACCAGAGTTAAGTGCCCCATTCTCACTGCCTAGAACAGGGCTTGGCACATTGCAGTGCTTGATAAATATTTGTTGAATAAATAAATATCTATCTAAATGAACGCATAGACTTGAATCTTGAGCTTGGTTAATGTCAATCTGTCCTAAAAGGCAGGTTGACCCTTGGAATGCTGTCAAAAAGCCTCAGGATAAATATTTTTGAGGCTACAAGCTTATGAACTGGCCCCAGACTGTGGTAAACTAACCAAGGGAAGTGTCCAATCTCTAATAGCCAACCAGTTCATCTCCAGTGGGCACACTTCTTATTCACACCTGTTATGTGCGTGTATTTATTCATTCCCATTTCAATCTTATAAGTTTAAATTCAAGCTCTGGAAAGGGGTAAAAGGAGAAGCTCAATCAGAGCCCATATCAAGTTCATATTAAAACATGTTACCACGGACTCTCACAATGGGAGAAATGTACGTTGCTGTACACAAGATGAAGTTGTCTTGACAGTTTACTCTGCATTATTTCATCTGGAAGAAAGCTCATTGATGCAATCACTTATAGAGGGAGAGGTATGGAATGCCTTTCTCTGTTCTGACACAAGTTTGAATCTCTTTAATGATGAATGTTTTAGTGTGGCATTTACTGAGATCAAGAAAGTTCCATTATCTGCTTGTTTAGCAGTGAGAAGAATGAAGCATTTTTTCAAAGACGGATGCCATGAACTCTAGTGAAGGACGCTGTATTCAGAGGCTAGAAAAGATAGATAAACCTATAGCTTCTCCTCAGTTCGAGTCAACAAAACACCAGCATCCACCAATATCTGCTATGGTGTTGCATTATACAACCAACCATAATAGATTCCAAAAAATATAGTACAGTATACCTACCCCCAGGGGTTTGAGTATCATTGAGAAGATGGCACACCTAATAAGGTCAATAGCAGTAAAGAATTTAACCAAGAGCCCGAGATGATATGAGGCGTTATGAGGCCATGTGATATTTACCAAATGAATGATCAACAGACATAGCATATTAGTATCATCCAGGTTAGATGGTTGTGGGCTTCTTACTGAGGTGATAATAAAGCAGAGAAGAAAAGAGAGGCATCAAATTTGCTTTTTTTTCTCCTGTGAGACAAAACTAAAGAAGAGTAGAAAATGTTCCCTCTCGTCCAATATGGAATAAACGAGTTATAAGTGTGAAACCAGTCTTGATAAAAGTCACAACATAAGTAAAATTTGTCTTAAATTCCTGCTCGCCCACCTCTGCACACACGTATACATGGCGCCTTCTTGCTGTCCCCGTCTTCCCAAACCCCCAACTGCTACAGCTTTCCCAAAACTCATCTTCCTGGAAAATACCTTTTCCAGAATTATTCCTTTTCCTACCTCCCTCCCTATGCTAAGTCCACCCTTCCTCCATAACCTGTTCCTTCACAAAAGCCTTTTTAGCTAGCCATCAGAAAATGAAGAAATTGGATAAATTCACCATAAGCTGTTGGAGAATAATAACAATTTGCAGCCAACTCATGAATGTTTTCATACTTTCAAACAGGACACTGGGAGGTCACAACCCCTCAAGTGAATTTCTAGTAGATGTGTTTTAGTCACTGTGGCATTGAATATGGGCCGGGGGAGGGGGTGTCAGGGGTGGGGGTGGTGGGAACAGGCAGATCATGGACCAGGAGAAGAGGAGCTTCTGAATATTGTGCATAAATCTGTCTGTGAATTCCAGCCATTATCCCATATGTTATATTTTATAATTAGGGGGCATGCTTCAATTTTTAAAAAATATTCTTTCACCTCCATTTGAGAAATATGCAGTGATCCTGCTAGGACAATGCCTACAAGAGCCATATCCTCCATAAATATGTATTATGTTTATGACCAGGATCTCAGACTGGACTACTCAGAAATACGAGGTTATTGAGTTGATGGCCCTAGTCTTTAAACAACAAAATGTAGCAAAATCCATACCCAATTTATAGACTAAAATATCAGATGACAAATTTCAAAGGTGTCGTGGAGTCTGGTCTACCATCTTAATCACTAGATGGAAATATGAGAAAACACAGAAAAACTGAATAACAATATATTCAAATTAATAGACGGTAAGAAAGTGTTATACCTACAGAGAACACGTGTTCTTTTTAAATAACATGGAGCAGTCATAAAAATTGACCACATTCTAGGTCACAAAGGAGGCCCCAGTAATTCCAAAAACTCATCATCATACAGACCATGTTCTCTGACCATAAACCAATAAAATTAGACCCAGATAATAAGAGGATAGGTTTTTTAAAATCCCATAAGCCTGGAAGGGGAAGAATAACTTTTACCAAGTGATCCCTGGAAAGCAAAAGGGAAGTTATGAAAGACTTGGAATGCAACAAAAAGAACACTTTATAGAGCAAAGTCCGTGGGACACAGTGCTTAGAGGAAAATTTATAGCTTAAAATTAATTTATCAGAAAACAAGAAAGGTTGAAAACAAATGAGCTAATAATTTATGTTCAAATCAAAAACTTGGAAAAAGTACAATAGAACCAACCCAAAGAAATATGAAAGAAAGAAAGCAGAGATAAGGACAGAGATCAATTACAGAGAGAATGAAAAAACAGTGAAGATATTCACAATCCAAAAGCTGATTGTTTTTCTTTTTTAAATTAAATAAACAAATCTGTGGCAAGATTAATGGGGAGGATAAAAAGAAAAGATACATTAAAAAACAAAATATAGAAGCAAAGGGGGAAATCAGTACACAAACATAGATTTTAAATAGTAAAGAATATTATAAATAACTATTCACAAAAACTTTCCAAACCAAAAGAAATGAACAAATTTCTGGAAAAGGGTAAATATCCCAAAATTGGCACAAAAGGCACTGGAAAATTTGAATAGACCAACAATCACTGAATAAAATGATATGATCATCAAACCTTTCCCAAAGAATAGCTGATTTTTCAGGTCAGTTCTAGCATTCTTTTGAGAAATAGATAATCTTTACCTTATTCAGTTTGCTCTATAAAACAGAAAAGAAGGAAAGCATCTCAACATCTTTTATGAGACTAGTGTAACTTTAAATACAAAACCAGCTAAGGATAATACAAAGTAAGAAAATGATGGACTTATTTCACTTATGGACATAGAAGTGTATAAATAAAATATTAGCTAACCAAATCCACACTGCACTTAAAAAAACCCATGAAATACAAGGATGGTTTAATATCATTTCTACATTTTTCACCACATTAATGGACTAAAGGAAAAAATCAATTATTACCCCAACAGATGAAAAGTGGCATTTGAAAAAAAATATCTATTTATGATTTATACATTCACACAAAATTAGCAATAGAAGGAACTTCCTTAACTTGATAAGGACTATATGTACCAAAACCTGCAGCAACCATCATGGATAATGGAAAAACTTTTTAGATGCACATAAATTATGACCAGGAACATTAGGAAAGACAAGGATGCCCACTATCTATGCTACTATCTATTACCAGAGATTCAGGTTAATGAGATAAGGTAAGACAAAGAAATAAGATATAAAAGAAGTAGAAGAGGTAAAACTGTCATCTGCTTAGAAAATTTGACATAAATATAAACTAAATAAGAGTTTAGCAAAATTGTCAGATATAAGATCAAGTTACTAAAATCAGTATCATTATCTCTATAGTAGCAATAGCTAATTTAAAAATATAATAGAAAACAAGACACCATTCACAAAGGAAAAAAAAACCCCTGTAAATATCTCAAAATCAAACTAAAAAAGACTGTGCATCACCTGTGAGGAGCAAATTGTAAAAGATCTGACTAAATAGACATCTATGTTCATGGAAGAACGAACATCTTCACATTGTAAATTTGGTAACTCTTCCTAAATTAAGTTATAAAACCATTGCCACTCCAATGAAAATTAAGAAACTCAAAAATCATGATAAATTATGGCAATAAAAAGGTCCATGAATGCCTAAGTCAAAAAGAATAAAATGAGTTTTCCTTATACTGCGTGAAGACATGTCTCAAAGTTATAACAATCAAATTAGAATAGTAGTGATAAAAGAATAGACAAATAATCTAGTGGAACAGAATACAGACCCCAAAACAGACCGATGTCATAGAGACATGGGTTAAAAACCCTGAAACTGCTTTCTATGTATCCTGGAGTGGAACAAATAAGTTAATGAAGGGGAGATGATGGGGGCCCCAGGTTACTCATTGTTGGAGTAGGAAGTTACACATAAGAAGGTAAGGCTAGGGCCAGCCCTTATGGCCTAGTGGTTAAGTTTGGTCTACTCCACTTCAGTGGCTCAGGTTCGGTTTCTGGGCATGGAACCACACTGCTCATCTGTCAGTGGCCATGCTGTGGTGGTGCCTCACATGAAAAAAAAAAAGAGATTGGCAACGGAGGTTAGCTCAGGGCAAATCTTCCCCAGCCAAAAAAAAAAAAAAAAAATAGGGTAAGACTAGAATGAACCCTGTGGAACTGGATTAGAGTTGGAGACATTGATATAATCTCATATTTAGCTCAATAGAAATAGAGATGGATAGATACAGAAATAAGTATAGATATGAACTCTACCTGGGTTTGTACAGATGCATATATTTCCCAGCTCTGTTCACTGGTGGGCCCTAGAAGCAGTGGCACTCCAGGAGCAATGAGCACATCTGGTGCCCAGATCTTGGTTTCTAACACCATTACCAAATAAAAGAAACCAGGGCTCCTCGGAGAAACGACTGATTCTAGGGCTGGGTCAGGGCCCTAGATAAAATGAGCCCAGAGCATCCAGCAGCACCAGAAAGTAAGAAATGCTTAAAATATATATATAAGGGATATATCAAAGGGACATAGGAACCAACCTGAAATAATTCCCAATGGAACAATTTGAGTGACAAAATAATTAACATAGTATTGGACTATAATCTAATGTATAAAATAAATATATATAAATCTATGCAAATATAAAAGATGACTGCATAAATAAACAAATGGGTGAGAAGATCTTCCTTACAAAGTAAGATTCCTTACAAATCTTCCTTACAGAAGTAATCCAAATAATATATGTAGATACTTCCTGATCCGAGAGGTGGAGCTTAATTCATACACACCCACCTCCTTCCCCTGTGTACACTTAGTGATGAGCTTCCAAAGATTAGAGTATGAAAAAGGAAAAATGGTAACTTTATAGCAGAGAAACACAGCAAAAACTATTTTAACCACATGATCAAGGTTATCACCACCAATGATAAGCTCTGTTGCTATGGTGTGCCCTTGACATGCTATGATGAGAAGTGCATTTCGCCTTTACAGTATCCTTCCTCAGACTCATAACTCCAGCCCAATCATGTGAAAGACATCAGACAAGTGTAAGTTGAGGGACTGTCTGCGAAATACGTCACCTGTGCTCTTTAAAACTGTCAAGGTTATGAAAAACAAGGGAAAACTGAGAAACTGTCACAGTCCAGATGAAACAGGGAAACATGACAACTAAATGCCCTGTGATCCCCTGAAATGGATCCTGGAACAGAGCAAGGACCTAGGAGAAAAACTGGTGAAATAGAAATAAAGTCTGGAGTTTAGTTAATATCAACGTACCAATGCTGGTTTCCAATTTATTTCTTACAAATGCACCATATAAGCAGGAAAAATATGGCCATTAGATGAAACTGGATGAAGATGTACAGAATCCCTCTCTCTTCAACTTTTCTGTAAACCTAGAATTACACCAAAATAAAAAGTTTATTCAAAGCCAAACAAAGACATGCACATATAGGGACTTGATATATGATAAAGATGGTACCACTTTTTCACAACTTTTGCCACGAGAACACGGGTGTTGTGAAAACCACTGCTGAATCTAAGCCAAAATGGGAAAGGAAAAGACTCAAATCAACATTGTTGTCATTGGACATGCAGATTTGAACAAGTCTACCACTGCTGGCCATTTGATCTACAAATGCGGTGGGATCAACAAATGAACCATCGAAAAACATGAGAAGGAGGCTCCTGAGTTGGAGAAGGGATCCTGAAGGGATGCCTGGGTCTTGGATAAACTGAAAGGTTAATATGAGTATGGTATCACCATTGACATCTCCCTGTGGAAATTTGAGACTGGCAAGTATTAAATGACCATCATTGATGCCCCAGGACACAGAGACTTTATCAAAAACATCATCACAGGCATGTCTCAAGCTGACTGTGCTTTCCCTGATTGTTGGTGCTGGTGTCAGTGAATTTGAAGCAGCTATCTCTAAGAATGGGCAGACCCATGAGCGTGCCTTTTTGGCTTATACACTGGGTGTGAAATAACTAATCGTTGGTGTTAACAAAATGGATTCCTACAGCCAGAAGAGATACGAGGAAATCATTAAGGAAGTCAGCACCCACATTAAAAAAATTGGCTACAACCCCGACACAGTAGCATCTGTGCCAATTTCGGTTGGAATGGTGACAACATACTGGAGCCAAGTGCTAACATGCCTTGGTTCAAGGGATGGAAATTCACCCATAAAGATAGTAATGCCAGTGGAATCATGCTGCTTAAAGCTCTGGATTGTATCCTGCCACCAACTCGTCCAACTGACAAGCCCTTTTGTCTGCCCCTCCAGGTCATCTGCAAAATTGATGATATTGGTACTGTCCCTATGGGATGGGTAAAGACTGGTGTTCTCAAATCCACCTTTGCTCCAGTCAACGTTACAATTGAAGTTAAGTCTGTTGAAATGAATCATGAAGCTTTGAGAGAAGCTCTTCCTGGAGACGATGTGGGCTTCAATGTCAAGATCGTGTCTGTCAAAGATGTTTATCATGACAACGTGGCTGATGACAGCAAAAATGACCCACCCATGGAAGCAGCTGGCTTCACGGCTCAAGTAACTACCCTGAATCATCCAGGTGAAATCAGTGCTGAATATGCGCCTGTCAGGGATTGTCACACAGCTCATATCCTTGTAAGTTTGCTGAGCTGAAGGAGAAGATTGATTGCTGTTCTGGGAAGAAACTGGAAGATGGCCCCAAATTCTTGAAATCTAGTGATGCTGCCATCGTTGATATGATTGCTGGCAAGCCCATGTGTGTTGAGAGTTTCTGTGACAGTCCTCCTCTGGGTCACTTTGCTGTTACTGACATGAGACAGGCAGTTACTATGGCTGTCATGAAAGCAGCTAACAAGAAGGCTGCTGGAGCTGGCAAGGTCACCAAGTCTGTCCGGAAGGCTCAAAAAGCTAAATGAATATTATCCCTAATATTTGCCACCCCTGTCATCTTAATCAGCGGTGGAAGAATGGTCTCAGAACTATTTGTCTGGATTGACCATTTGAGTTTAATAGTAAAAGACTGGTTAATGACAAGAATGCATGGTAAAACCTCCAGAAGGAAGGGAGAATGTTTTGTGGACCATTTGTTTCTGTGTGTGTGTGTGTGTGGCAGTTTTACGTTATTAGTTTTTAAAATCAACACTTGTTAATGGAAACGACCAAAAATCTGTTGCAGAACTTTGAGATCCGTTAAAACAAAGTTTAAGGAGGAAAAAAAGCGGCACCAAAAATCAATGGGAAAAGGATGATGTTTTAGATTACAAAGCACAGCCACAAAGCCCTCCCAGCCTGCTGTGCGCTGCCTTTTGGCAACAGGACTTTGACTTTCCTCCCTCCAGAGGGGGAGTTGATTTCTCACATGTCCGGGAGCAATTTGGATTTCGAGGTCTCCAGAAGCAGCCCAGTGCCAGTGCCACAACACTGTCATCTTCTCCTCATTTGACATCTCCTCTCTGAGTATTCCTGGCTTGCTAGATTCAATTGTGACAATTTTGTGCATTTGCATTATTTCCTTTACTTTCTTTGGTCTTTATTATTCAGTTTACTTCCTTTTGCATTCGTTAACATTTTAATTGCAGCAACACTACAATTTTGCTTCCTTACGATTGAAGTAATCTGAGACCACTAATTTCAAACATAATTATATTTTCAGAGGTTTGTTTTGGGCTAACCACCTCCTAGGGTGCAGAAAGACTGATGGAATGGCAGGCAGGTGGCCCTGAGTGCTCTGGAGGTGAGTAAAGTAGGTGAGGGTGGTTGGGGGGACAGGAAACACAGACCCCTGAACAAGTTAGGGAGGAGAGCCAGGGCCAAGCGTGGGGAGAGAGTGTTCCAGGTAGAAACTACAGCAAATGCAAAGGCACTGAGGTGAGAACATGATCAGAGAGGTCAAGAAACTGCAGAAGGGCCAGTGTGTGGGCAGTGGAGGGAGGCCCAGAGCGGTAAACATGAGGTCAGTTGGAAAGTTGACCTGGAACAGTTTGTGAAGCCCTTGTTGACACGGTGAGGTCTTTGCAGGATTTGAATTGTCTGGATTTTCAGTTCCCAAACTGGGTGCCAAGGAGCCCAGGGCACCACAAGAAACTCACAGATTGCCTGGGAATGTTTTTATAAGTAGAAGGAAATACAGCAATTCCTGACATCTCTTGCTAACTAACTCAAGGTAGTTCACCGTTTCAACATTAGATTGTGCTCCTTTTCTTTCAATGATGCCATAGTTTCACAAAGCTGGGGTTTCAGTGGTCACTGCGATAAAAAGCAAGTAGCAAGAAAAATCAACGTGGAACAGAAAATGAGGGTGGTGGTGTCCAGTCTAATTTCAAGGCTGGAGAAAGAGCAACATGTCCAACAGGTGCACCTACCCCATTAGTAAACGACTGTGGTTAAGAATGAAATTAAAATACTCTTTCTTTCAATGAACGTGTATTTTTTTCAAACAGCTACTTAGCTGTTATAACATAGATATTTGTTAGTTGTTTGGGTCTAGCTATTTAATAATTTTTTTTTTTTTGCCCCACGGGCACTGTGAAAAATCATTGCGACACTAAAGGTGCTCTGAGCTGAGAAAGTTTGGGAAGCTCTGCTCTGTGCCCTTAATCGGAGCTCACTTTCGTTGATTCTGAATTCCTTTCAATAGACTTGGGTTTATTTTCTTTTTGGTAGCTTTAAGCTTTCCCTTGGGAATGATTATTAAAAATTAAAAAAAAATTTTGTATACCCATGTTCAAAGCAGCATTATTCACAATAGCCAAAAAGTGGAAGCAACCCAAGTGTCCATGGACAGGTGAACGGATAAACAAAATGTGGTATATCCGTACAACAGAATATTATTCAGCCTTAAAGGGGAAGGAAATTCTGACACATGCCACAATGTGGATGAACCTTGAAGATATAGGCTAAGTGAAAGAAGCCAGACGCAAAAGAAAAAATACTATATGATTAGACTTACATAAGGGACCTAGAGTGGTCAGATTCATGGAGACAGAAAGTAGAACAGTGGTTGCCAGGCCTGGGGGGAGGGGGAAATGGGGAGTTATAGTTTAAAGGGAATAGAATTTCAGTTTTTGAAGATGAAAAAGGTTCTGGAGAAGGAGGGAAGTGATGGTTACACAACAACATGAATGTACTTAATACCGCTGAAGGGTACACTTAAAAAATGATTAAAATAGTAAACTTTATCACAATAAAAAAATTGCTCTTCCAAATTCATGGGCCACGGTCGCCATTCCTAAGACATAAATTAAGATTCTCACCTACAGAGGGCGCCATTGACAGGTCCCAGTGCATCCCCCTTGGGGGAAGCTCCAGGTTTCTCTTCTTCCCAGCACGGGTGCCCCACAGTCCTCAGCCTGCCAGCCTCTCCCTCACCGCCCAGAGACCTTTGCTGAAGGGTTTTACTACTGTTGACCAAAGGGAGACCAACTGGCAAATCCATGACTACCCTTCTCTTTTCTTCCTTCTGGGAGAGACAAAGTCACGAGAGAAGCCAATGTGGTCTATACGTTTAACCACTTAAAATCGCTAAGATGCTAAATTTTATGTTGCGTGTATTTTGCCACAGTGAAAAGTAATTTTAAAAAAGTAAAGGTTATATAGTGTGAGGCCTTTGAGGATTTGAAGAGCTGAGATTTGACTGGCATTTTGGAGGGAAGCCAGGCCCCAGAACTCAGGCACGTCACAGAAGGCTGAGAACCAGGGATGCTTCTGGACAGAGGAAGAGGATGAGGAAATGAGCCAGGACTGAGGAGGCCGACAGAGTGGGCCAGAGTGGGTTATGTCAGCTGACAGGCTAAGCTTGGTCTTTCAGAGCCTTCCTTCCTTTGGCACACTTTCCTTTCTGAACGCAGAGAACTGGGTAGGAAGAGTGCCTGCCCCACCCCACCCCCCTGGGTGGGGAAGCAAGGACAAGACAAGAGGGCAGAGAGGGGGTTGGGGTCTCTGGAGCAAACTGCCCCTCGCTCTCAGGGAGGGCTCAGGGGGGGCCAGATTCCCTGCAGTTTTTGCTGAAGGCAGTGAGTCACTGGCAGCAGAAGCAGCCTCAGGGCTTCCACGGGAGGCCAGCACCTTCCAGTCTCCGAGCGAGGAGGCAGTGTCCCTTTTCCCAGGGTGGACTCCACACCCTCCTCCAGAAACTGAGCTTACCACTTTGAATACTTGGGAAATCTCCCACTGAAAACTCCCATGGATCAGAATTCAGTCATTCACAATGCTCCAGGAACCCCCAAAAGTTTGCTTGCGCTGCATTCTTCTTTTACGAAGAGTAAAATATGAATCACATATAAGCAAACTGATTGCACATTCTAAAAATAAACGAAAACTCGTATTTAAGAAAACGTTAGAGAGTGTCAAGGAAGCAGTACAGATTTAGCCCAATTTCCTGAAATCCTACGTCTAATTTAAATAGGTTATGGGCTTTTGGAGTCAAAATGGACTGCAGAGTCCAACTTTTTCATTTTGCAGATGTGAAAAAATGGGAGGCTGGGAGGTCAAATGCCCCCATGGGTGGCTCCTCCGTGAGAGGCTCCTCCGTGGGACCAGTGGCAGAGGAGATGCTACAGCACTTGATCGACGCCCTTGACCTTGGATGGGCTGTTGCACGGATGTCAGTTCTGCACCCATATTCTTAAAGGCCTCCTTCCGTAGGCTTTTGGGCCAAACTTTCCCCACAAAAGCTTTCTAGTGCAGCCCCGGTATTCGCAGTCCTCAGCGAGCCGGCTCTCTGCTATTGATGCGGCTTTTTGGTGCCAGCTCTATAAACAAACCACCATTTGTTGCTTTCTAAAAATAAGCCTTTTTAGCTCTGGACAACATTTGGCCTCCCTCTCCTGAGCTGAAAGGTTGGTTTCTTTGAGGCTGACAAATGGGGGCTTATGTCTTCTCCGAACGGTTGCAGCCTGTCTTTGTTGAAAGCCCAAATCCTTCCCTTGATGGTACAGGTGAGAGGACAGCTCAAGGCTGGAGTTGGAGCGCCCAGCACACAACATCCTTCGAAATATGCTTGGCTATGTGGGGAGGGAGGTAACCAGGATCTCAAGAAAGAGGAAGAATAGGGATGCAACTTAGAACTAGAAAGAAGGGGCGGGGTTGCTTCGAAAGAAAAAAAAGTCAGGAATTAAGACCTATAACTTACAATGTCCTGCAAGGATGCCTCTCACACACAGAACGAATGTCGTGGCTATGGAGGCACTTCTCAAACTCGTGTGCAAGAAGGGGCAAGATCGCCAAGGGTGCCATCGCATAGAAAGGGACACTTATTTTACTCCATCTCGGCATCCATCCCCTAATTTCTGCGCCTTTGCAGTGAAAGAGGCTTCAAATCCTGCCACAGGTGAGGTGTGAGTCTGCATGCTAGGTTCCCTTCAGAGACAGGGAGATGCCTGCGGTACCAGGGCCGGCACCATGGGCGTGGGATCTGCACAATCACTCAGGGCCCCATGCCCAAAGCCCAAACTGGTTTAACGATCGGCTGTCGCTATCTTTTTATTTTTTTTGAGGAAGATTAGCCCTGAGCTAACTAGTGCCAATCCTCCTCTTTTTGCTGAGGAAGGCTGGCCCTGAGCTAACATCGATGCCCATCTTCCTCTACTTTATACATGGGACGCCTACCACAGCATGGCATTTGTCAAGTGGTGCCATGTCCGCACCCGGGATCCAAACCAGCAAACCCCAGGCCGCAGAGAAGTGGAACATGAGAACTTAACCACTGCACCACCGGGCTGGCCCTGCTGTCACTATCTTGAAATTCTTAATATTTTTTTTACTGTGGGATAATTGACATATAACATTATATTAGTTTCAGGTGTACAACACAATGATTTGATTTTTGTATATATTGCAAAGTGATCTTCACAATAAGTCTAATTAACATCCGTCATTACACATAGTTATAAATTATTTTTCTTGTGATGACAACTTTTCAGATCTACTCTCTTAGCAACTTTCAAATATGCAATACGGTACTTTATGGCTGCCATGCTGTACATTAGATCCCAGGACTTATTTATTTTATAACTGGAAATTTGTACTTTTTTTATTTTTTTATTTTTTTATTTTTAATTTTTTCGAGGAAGATTAGCCCTCAGCTAACATCTGCTGCCAATTCTCCTCTTTTTCTGAGGAAGACTGGCCCTAAGCTAACATCCGTACCCATCTTCCTCTACTTTATACGTGGGAAACCTGCTACAGCATGGCTTGACAAGTGGCGCGTAGGTCCACACTCGGGGTCCAAATCAGTGAACCCTGGGCCGCAGAAGAGGAACATGCGAACTTAACTGCTGTGCCACCAGGCTGGCCCCTGGAAGTTTGTGCTTTTTGATCCCTTTCACCCACTTTGCCCACCCCCTACCGATGCCTTGGGCATCCACCAATCTGTTCCCCCTATCTATAAGCTCATTTTGTTTTGTTTCTTTTTTTTAATATTCCACATATAAGTGAGATCATATGGTATTTATCTTTCTCTGACTTATTTCACTTAGCATGATGTCCTCAAGGTCCATCCATGTTGTCACAAATGACAAGATTTCCTTCTTTTTTATAGCTGAATAATATTCTGTTGTGTATATACCACATCTTCTTTATCCATTCATCCATCGAGGGACACTTAGGTTCTTTCTATATCTTGGTTATTGTAAATAATGCTGCAATGAACATGGGCTACATATATATTTTTTTTAATTATCTTAATGATTTTTGAACAAGGGGCTCCACAGTTTCTTTTCTTTCTCTTTCTTTTTTTTTTTTTTTTTTTGAAGATTAGCCCTGAGCTAACATCTGCCGCCAATCCTCCTCTTTTTTGCTGAGGAAGACTGGCCCTGAGCTAACATCCGTGCCCATCTTCCTCTACTTTATACGTGGGACGCCTACCACAGCATGGCTTGATGAACAGTGTGTAGGTCCACATCCAGGACCCAAACCAGAGAACCCCAAGCCGCCAAAGTGAAGTGTGTGATTTAACCACTGGGCCACGGGGCAGCGCCCAGGGGCCCCACACTTTTGCTTTGCACCAGGCCAGTAAAGTATGTAGCTGGTCCTGGTTAGTACCTAGCTCGAAGGGCTGTTGTGAGTATTACTGTTTGGGGAGCACTTTATGACTTGGCTCACCCTTCTTCAGCCTGGATTCACTTTGGTTGCGGCTCCTCTGACTGTGCTGAACAACCAAGCTATGACTGCTTTTTATTTTTTAAATTCCTTCACAGGAGAGAGTTTAGGGGAAAACTGCCTTGGTGGAAAAGGTCATTCCTCGTCATGCCCCAGGTGGATTTTACAAGAGTTTCCCCTTCGTTGAAGCCTGTGCTTCCCTCCCCATTTTCCTGCCCTGAGTTTTTATTGCACCCCAAAGTTTAGGTATTTGGCTGTATAATATTTAAAGACAAGGAAACGGGACAGGGAGGTCATTGGTTTCCATTTCGTTGGGGGCACAAAGGGACTAGGAAGTATGGGGTCCAGAGAGGAAGAGAAATGGAATTCTTTAATTTTCTTGCACGATTCCAAAATTCTTAAACAAATCAGGTTAGTACTAAAATCTGATTGAAGAGCCATTGGCTGAGGGGCCACGCAGAAAGAAGGCGGGTTCCTCTCTCTTCTGTCCCACTCAGTCAGCGCTCGGCCACACTGCACTGCCCCCTCTTCCCAAACGTCTTCCCACTTTGGCCACTTTCCCGTTCTCTCTGAGCCTGCAAAGCCCCAGCCCAGCACATGGCTATGCTCCCCTCCTGACCATCTCCCTGGACCCATTTTGTTGTTATTTATTTATTTATTTTTTAAAAAAACAGCTTTATAGAGATATAATTCACATACTATACAACTCACCCATTTAAAGTGTACAGTTCAGGGGCCAGCCTGGTGGTGCAGCAGTTGAGTTTGCATGTTCCGCTTTGGTGGCCTGGGGTTCACCAGCCTGGATCCCGGGCATGGACCTATGCACCACTTGTCAAGCCATGCTATGGCAGGCATCCCACATATAAAGTACAGGAAGATGGGCACAGATGTTAGCTCAGGGCCAGTCTTCCTCAGCAAAAAGAGGAGGATTGGTGCTGACTTGGGCTAATCTTCCTCAAAAAAAAAATTAAAGTGTACAGTTCAACAGGTTTGGCATATTTCATTATTAATTGCTTTGAAGTTTTGGTAAGTACATATAACATAAAATTTACATTTTAACTGTACAATTCGGTGGCATTAACTACAGTCACGATGTTGTGCAACCATCACCACTATATAGTTCTGAAACTTTTTCATCACCCCAAACAGAAACCCTGTACCCGTTAAGCAATAACTCTCCATTCCCCCTTCTCCCAGCTCTGGGTGACCTCTAATCAATTTCTGCCTCTATGATTCTGCCTATTCTGTATATTTCATGTAAGTGGAGTCATACAATATTCATGGTTTTGCATCTGGGTTATCTCACATAGCATAATGTTTTCAAGGTTCATCCATGTTATACTGTGAATCAGACGTTCATTCCTTTTTATGGCTGAATAATATTCCACATTTTGTTTATCCAGTCATCTGTTGATGGACACTTGGGTTGCTTCCGCCTTTCAGCTAGTGGGAAGACTGCTTCAATGAATATTGGCATCAAGCACCTGTTTGAGTCCCTGCTTTCAATTCTTTTGGGCATATGATCCCTGGACCCGCTTTTGACCCTTCCAGTCCCGCCGCACTCAGCAGCCAGAGTAATTGTTATCAACATACACTTGATGAGGTCACTCATCTGCTTAGAACCCTTTGCTGGCTTAGGATAAAGACGGAATGTTCACAAGGGGGGGATAAAGGTGGAAGTGCTCACCAAGGTCTCCGGGTCCCCGAGCTCCGGCTGCCGACCTCTCCACATCACCTCGTCCTTCCCTTTTCTCTCTGCTCCATCCATTCTAGACTTCTCTCCATTCTTCTCTGGAGCCATGCTTCTTCTGGCTTTCACACATGCTGGTTCCTTTTTCTAAAATGTTCACCCTCCTCAAACACCTAGCTTTTGCCAGCTTTTTCTTGGCCAACTCTTGCCATCTTTCTCATCCATCTTGCACTATAAAGGTCCCTAACACCACCCTCCCTCCCTCTGCTCAGATTCCCCTCTTTTGCCTCCTTGGCCCCTTGTCATTCAGGACTCTCAGCTCACTTGGCATTACCTGTTCAAGGCCTGCCTTCCTTGCTGTAACAATGACTAATATGGACTGAGCACTCACTAGTTCCAGGCCCTGTCCCACCCATGTCACTTGTATCAACTCCTTAAAGACTCACAACAAGCCTGAGCACTTCACAGATAGGGAACCCCAGGGGAGCTCTCACGGGTAGTAACAGCGCCCACGCTGGCATCTGGAAGGAGTGCAAACCTACAGGACAGTGGTGGCAGCCCCCAGCCCTGAGGCAGCATGGGTCCCTTCCTGTGCCAGCATCCCCAGCGGCGCCAGCATCCCTTAGCATGGGATCTGGCACACAAAGCTACCCAATTCGTATCTAAACAGGATGGATGAATGAAAGGAGGGAATGGAGAGTATATGAGGGACCTAAGTTTTGAGAACAGGTTACTTACTGAGTGGCTCCTAAGTGTTAGGTATCCTTACTCACCCTCCCAGACTCAGTTTCCCCAATCTAGAAAGCGCATACTAATAAGTCCGCGGGTTATTGAGAAAGTTGAGTATTTTAATACAGATTTTTAAAAGCATTGTGCCTGGCCAACCGGGTCCCACTCCACAAATACTGACGTTTAGCGCTTGCCGCTCCACCCCGCGACAGGGAGGAAGGGGCCGAGAATCCCAATTCAGCCGACCCTGCCCTTGCTGCAACACCGCGTGGGACCCAATGTCATCCAGCCCTCCGGCGTCCTCGCGGTCCTCCAGGTAAGCCAGCGCGTCTCCGCCTCCTCCCTCCGCGCTCTGCGGCGTTTGCGGGGCTGTTCGGGCCGGCCGGGGCAGTGAGCCTGGGCCCGCCCTGGGACCTCATTATCTGCGTTTCCGCGTCAGGCCCGCGCGAATTTGGCAGAGCCTCCCGCGGAGTCCGGGAACACTTTGTGCGGAGCGCCCGCGGGCCTGGGCCCCCTCTCTCCCGCCGGCGCCGCCTGGCCGGGACGCCACGCGCGGCGCGGGGGGTTTCGGTCGCTGGACCCAGGTTCCCGCACCCGGCGCGCAACCATGGAGCCTCCACGCACTTGTCCTCGGTTCCCCCGAGCCGGGGCCAAGGAATCAGCTCCTCGCCCACGGGCTGGGCGTTCAAACGTGGGTCACGCCCAGCGTAATGGAGAGGTTCGGAAAGATGCTGTGGCCCATTTTAAAACAAAGCCCAATTATTAGCGCTCGGTGGCTGTTTCTGCCGGTCCAGTGTCAGATCCTCTGAGCGCTACAGACAACCGGCACCCAAAAGAAGCGTAGTCGGAGAGAAAGGCACCAGCTCTGGAGCCATTTGACCCATTTTGAGACCCCTCCCTCCCCCCAAGCTCGTTCCTTTCCTGGCTGCGTAAGCCTGGGCAATGCGCGGGGTCTCAGTCTCCTCTTCTGTGAAATGGGGCTAACTATGCGTGCTTGGTGATTCTGCATACGGAGCGCGGCGGGTCGCAGGGACCTCAGTTCCGCGGTCTCACACCTCCAGGACCCCACCTTCTCGCGTCCCCCGCCACGGCCTCGGCCCCGGCCCCGCCCCGGGGACGCTCGGGCTCCACGCGCGGCGCTGGCTCCGAAGTGCGTCACCGGCACCGGCCGCGCTCCTCCGGCGGCCAGGGCGAGGCTGGCACCGGGCCCGCGCAGGCCGGGCCAGGGGTGCCGGGCCGTCTCCGGGGCGGGGACCCGGGCGTGGAAGGCGCTCCAGTTGCGCGGCCCTCGGCGCGCTGTGGAGGGCGCCCTCCGCGGCGGGCAGTGCGCCAGGGACCGGCCTCCGCTGCCGCGGGGCACGCGAAGGCTACACTTTCCCTTCGGCCCCCCTCGTTTCCTCCCGCGCGGCGGCAGCGGAGATTTCCTCTCGGGGAAACTGCGCGGATCCTTCCCAGGGCTCCTGGCCCCGCCCCGGTTCTCCGCCCCCTCCCCTTTGCTGGGCAGCCGGTGCTGGCCCGCGCCGGGAAGGAGGCTCTGGCAGCCGAGGCTGGGGAGTGGCGGGGGGCGGCGAAGCCGGCTGGCCACCAACTCGCCCCGCCATGTGACGCTGTTCTCCGCCCAGCGACCCCCCGCGCGCCCCGGGCCCGCGCCCGCGCTTCGCAGCGCCGCGCACCATGCTGCTGCCGGGACACGCGCGCCCGCCTCCCGCGCCTCAGCCCGCGCAGCATCCCGGCCTCCGCAGGCAGGTAGAGCCGCCGGGGCAGCTCCTGCGCCTCTTCTACTGCACTGTCCTGGTCTGCTCCAAAGAGATCGCAGCGCTCACCGACTTCTCGGGTAAGAAGCGCGGTCTCTGGCCTTGCGCGCCCGGCGCCGCGGTGCGCCCAGGTGAGCCCTCGGCTGGGGGCAGCCGCCCGAAGGGGGCACGGCCAGGTTGGATTAAAGTTGGGGCGCGCTCATAGCCAGTTTTCTTGCCTGGTGTGAGCCGTTGGTATATATAGGTGGCTGCGTCTGGGGTGGTGGCAGGGGAGCCCCTCTAGAAGGAAGGTGGGTAACAGTATTTGGAGTTTCTCGCCCCGCTGTTGACCTCGTCAGTTTCCCGGCATCAGCGACCCAACTCTGAGGGATGCGTGTCCTCTGGAGGCTCCCGAAGCTGAGCCCTTTGCCGCGCCCAGCGCTGTAAAATACACGTGTTGTGGTCCGACGAGCTGCATTTGGTTTACCACCCGCGTAGTCCAGGTGCGCCCCAGCCAGCCTCCCAGGTGTCCACGTAATGAGACTTGCCCGGGAGTTACCTGACCTAAAGTCTGCGCCGGCAGGCTGGGAGGGAACCCCGCGGGGACGGGAGGTCCGCCAGAGAAGCGGTGAGAGATGAGCAGAAGTTTACAGAACAGAGAGGAGACTGAGGGGCATGACTTGATCGCCAAAAGGTACCAGCGTCCCCCCTCTCCAGTCCCAGTGACCCTTAAACAATAACGACTTCCTTCTCCCGGTAAACGGTGAGGCTTTTCTTTCCGGGGACTCGGACCAAGGCTCCGGCAGCTGATCTGAGGTAGTTCTGGGGTTGTAGGTGTGGCGCCGCAAAGTGAAAGAAGTTTCTGGGTTGATGATGGCTATAGGAGCCGCGTTCTTATATTACCGCTGCCCTTGCTCAGAGTCGCAAACGTCCTTGCAATTGTAACAGACATGGGTCTCCCTCTGACGAGGCTGGAGGCCTTCAGCCTTTCCCAGCCCCTGTCCGGCCCAGGAAGCAGCTCTGAACCCCACTCTACCCCTTCTCCGGGATCTTCTGCCAAGTCCAGGTTTTGCGTATCACGGCAGGGCCCTGCCAGCAGGGTCTTTTGCAAAATAATCATGGTAAACAGAGTCACTCCTCAGCCCTGTGTGTGCAGTAGACTAGTACATGGCAGAGAACCCTGGCAAACCAGAAGCTGAGTTGAGTTTCTAGTTTACTTACAGAGAGTGTCATTGTTAGCTGAGAGCCCTTAGGTCAGAGGTTCTTTGCTTTGAATATTTAATATCAAGGCAGTGTTTCTACCTAAGCAAAGGAAGCCAAAATATGCCTATTTGGCAAGCAAACCGTGGTCCTTAAAATCGAGCACCACAGCATCAGAATGCTGTGGATTTTAAATGTGCTGGGGAAATGCTTTTGAAGTGTTATTGACTTTTTTTTTTTGGTAATAGAACTTTCTTGGCTGCTAGAAAAGTCATGATTTGCTGATTTAAGCTATGGAAGAGCAGTTCTGAATTCAGCTACCGTCTAGCTCTGAATATGGTTAAGGAAAGAAGTGAAAGCAGACAAGCTTTTTGTGTGTGTGACATCATTGCAACTGAACAAATATTGCTTTAGGTAAATTGCAGTGTAACCATTAGATTGTTTTCCCAGATTATAGACACTTTGCGTTTGTTTCTTCAGTGAAGCAATTGTAATACTTGTAGCGGTCTATAGGTTACCACCCAAGTTCAGAATTTTCTGTGTGTGGCAGCTGTTACAGAGGGTGAGCAAACCTGAGCTATGGAACAGGGACGCTGCATCTTAAGGGAAATGGGTGCTTTGATACATAGATGCTTTGGTACATGTTCTTCTGAATTATGTAAATGATAAAAGGAATTTCCTTTTGCTTTTGGTGTAAACCGGAATTCCAGGGTTTAAAACTTCCTGAGCCAGCAGTAGGTAGGTGGTGATATTGCCAGGTCCATCCACAAGCAGCCCCCATTTTTCCTCTGGTCAGCCCTGCCCTCCAGAGATCTGAGGACTGGGGAGAGAGTGCCGGGTTGCCTTTTTGGGAGAAGAAGAGAAAAATAATGTCCTCCCAAACCAGAGACACATTCAAGTTTAAATTTGAATTCTGTATTGTGTTGGCATCAGAGAAACATGAGAAAAGGTCCAGGGAAGAAAGATGAAGTCTTCCAAAGTTGATTAGTTTCCCTTGAAACTTAACGAACCTTTAGGGACTCCCTAACCATGTGATATACAGCATCAAGGAAAATCATAAGCTCCAAAGATAGTCTGAGTGTTGGGCTGAATGTTTTAGTCAAACCAGTGGATCCTGATCACATAACTCCAGCACCCCCTCCTCCCCCAACACCCAAGTCCTCAAAGCCTGATGCCTGCTTTCCCGGGGACAGGTGGTCCTGTTCCTTTTTATGAACTTGGAGGGGTGTGTGGAAACCAGTGCCCATAAAGAGACAGTGGACTCTCTCCGATGGAGCTTTACAATAGCAGAACACTGGAGAACGGCATTGGCAATGCAGATGCTTGTTTTCCTAAAAAAGGGAAACATCATAAACTGAAACGCGGAGGGGGAGGATGGAGGGACCTTGGGACCCCTTTACTCTGTGAAGAAGGGGATGGAGGAAAGATGGTATAGCCATGTGAAAGAAACTGCCAGCATATCGGGGGTCCCAGCCATTGTCTGTACAGTGTAGGGCCTCCAGGGAGATTAGCAGGGCAGAGTTTTGGAAAGTTGCTTAAGCCTTTCTCTTCTTTGCAGCTCTTCCTTGAGCCTTTTCCTGGGGCTGTCAGCTGGTGTAGTTTTCCTGGGTCATTGGGTTTTTGAGCCCTGGGGATTCCAGCATCGGGTCTCACTCTTAATAAGCCAGAAGCTGTGTCTGGCTTCCTCCTCCCCCTCCACGCTCGTGACTTGTGCTAATCACCTCCAAGCCTGCTGGGAAACAGGCTCCCCAAACACCCTCTTCTCTCTCATCCCTGAAGATATTGAGATGCTGCCAGCGACCACTGGAAGGCTATCATCACTGCATTAAAAACGGATCCTAGGAAGACAGGAGCATTTCATGCAAAATTAGTGCCTCTGATCCTTAATCCCATACTCAAATGTGCTTGGCTGGCATCCATTTTCCTCTTTGGGATGGAGTTCTGTTCTTTTGACTGCATTCCCAAATTGAGGATTTGGCCCGAGAGGTCCAAACTGATCATTGATTTTTTTTTTTTTAATAAAAGTATAATGTCAGCATCAACTTTGCTCAAAGAGCACGGCAGGGGTGAAGGCTGAGAGGAGAGAGGGGTCCCACTTGGGGTTCCAGCCATAAAAAGTGAAGGATCCTCTCCATTTTGCCCTGCCTTGAAGAGTGCTGTTTCAGTGTGTCTCTCAACTTAGTTTGCATGTCCCTCAGTTTTTGTTCATTTTTTGGGTGGTTTTACTCTCTGCTCAGAGCAAGCAGGGTCTTTTCTTCTCTCCCTGCATCTTCCCTTTCTCTTCTGTCCTTTTCCTTTCTTTTCTTTCTTCTTAAAGAAGTTCAAAGCGATTGATGGGCTGATGGGGAGGGAAGGAAAGGGTGAAAGATTGTTCTAGTTCCCACTTGGATTCAGAGAAAACTCCTGACTTTTCACAAAGTAGTCGTGACCCTGTGTCTACACGTTTGGTTTTCTCTAGGGCACAGAGTGGTGAATGTGGGAAGCAGAAGGGAACGGAGATGACAAGCAAGGAGAGTGGGGCAGCCTTTAGGGCCAAATGTCCCCAGACCTCAAAGAAAGGTCATTGCATGCTGGAAGGGGGTCTCTGGGCTGATGTCCTCTCCCTGCCATCAGTAGCCCAAGCACGAAATAGTGCTTGTTACCAGATCATTTGCAGCCCAGCAAATGAGCCCGACCCTAGCTCCTTATTTCACTGGCCAAGAATGTCAGAATGTAGAAAAATAGTAATTCAGTTGATCTTGGGGCCTCCGGGGTGGGACCCAGGTCCTGATGGAGTCCATTTAGGAGCGGTTGAACCCTTCTGTTCTGTTTAGGTAAGCAGTGAGTCTCAACCCTGGCTGCACATTGGAATGGCTTGAGTCTAAACAAATGTGTGGGTGCTCAAGAAGCACCCCAGGGCTTCTGATTTAATTGGTCTGGGGAGAGCCAGGCATTGATCTCTTTTTAAAAGCTCTTCAGGCAATCCTAGTGTACAGCCAGAGTTGAGAGCACCGCTGTGGTGTTCAGAGGGCAAGGCTGCCTGTGCCTGTGCACCAGTTCATCCGCAGGCACACAGGCATGACGGGGGGTGTCCCTTCACCACCACCCCCACCCGCATCCCGGGCTCACCACCAAGGAGGTCAGGATTGTATGTTCCCAGCTGTCAGTTTGTCACTGTATCCCAACATAGATATATGCATACACACACACACACAGAGCTCTCCATTTTATTATGACTTCGTGTCACATCATCCTTTTATTCAGGAATTGTCTTCACTTTCAAAAATTTTATGGAGTGAAAAGCCAGCTCGTAACCAAAGAAAAACAAACCCAATGTCTGAAGGAGTTTTCCGGCTGTCACAGAAGAAGGGAGATGAAGAGCAAGCATCTGAAACTGTTAGTCTGTTTCCATGGAAAGTAACTACATTTGAAAAGTGTTCTGCCATCTCTTTCTGTAGCAAAGAAGAGGAGTCTGGGCGAGCAAGTGGCCCCATTATTGATGGCTTTGGTCTCCCAGGCACTTTATTGGAAAGGGCAGCCTAGCAGCAGTTTCAGAGAAGGAACAGAAAGGAAGGGAGTAAAAGTTAGTTAAGCATGGTGTTATCTGATTTCATCCTCGTAGCAACCTTATGAGGTAAGTATTAGTCTCCCTTTACAGATGAGAGCCCAGCCTCGGAGAGTTAACGAACTTGCCCAAGACCACCTATCTGGGGAGCAGAGCAGAGGCAGACTCTAACAGGAGCCCAGGGATGGGGCCAGGTTGGGGGACTTGGCCTGAGTGGGTGCTGAGTCGGGGGGCAAAGCCAGAAAAAAAAGGAGCCACAATTTGCCTAACCTTTCTAGATAGTTCACAGAGTGACTGCCACTGTTTCAACTGCCCGCTGAGTAGACTGACCTTTTCCCATTTCTTCCTTTAGCATCTTTTCATCCCACTCCATCCAAAGCAGGTGCGTACACAAGGCAATCCAGTGGATGTAGGAGAAAAATGTTACAACTTCTGTTCTTTTCTATTTGTTTCTTTTCTATTCTTTAAAAAAGGAGTTGTTTTGCTTATAATTTACATATAAATTGTTGAACAGTACATAACTTAAAATTAAATGTATGTATATTGGCGAGATGTGTTCTCAAAATGTTTTTACTGATAGGATTCGTGATTTAAAAAATTTGGAGGCCACTGATCTTCTCAGCCATCCTGTCAGCACCTTTAAAATTCTTGAAAAGGCACCACCTTGGGGGTGATGGACGTTGAAAAGACAACTGCTCCCCTCTTAGCCACCCCATCCCCTCCGTTGCCCCCTATCCCAGTTCCACAACTGCTAGTAAAATTTAGAGGCAGGATTTGAACCCCGTACTTATCTGGTTTCAAAAATCCATACTCTTGTCATTCGAGCTAAGTAATGGGGGGTGAGGACACTGTGAAGTTTATGATATTGGGTCGCTATTTTAATAAGCTGGTGTGTTTGTATCCTTCTGGGAGGAAATAACGTTCCTTAATATGGTAAATCCTAAGATTTTAGTAACAAAAGGAGAATCTCAGATGGGGGCTGACCAAGTCACTCTAGTCTGTTCTCTCTGAACTTCTCCTTCCCCTGGGGGTCCTCATGCTGCTGCTCCCCCTTGCTGGCCCCTATGTGTGCACCATCTCAGTTAAAGCTCTGCCCCAGGATAGGCAGTAACTTCTTTGCTGGCTTCACTCAGCACAAGTAAGAGAAGTTGGTGAGTTAAAAATGGTGTTACTGTATCAAGCACATAAAGCTCTGTGTGCCAGACACCGTTCTAACAACTTCATGTGGATTAACTCGTCTAATCTTCACAATCCTATGAAGGGCACACTATTATAATAAATTGAAGAAACCGAGGAAAAAAGAGATTAAGTAACTTTGGGGATTGGAACCCATGCAGCTTCTCTAATACTAAGGTGAATAAATTACAAGTCCTTTGGAGCAGCACCACTTCTGTAATGTTTTTATCTCTTGATCTACCATAGTCAAATCTTTGCCAGGACTTACAGATATTGTCCGTTCCATGTCCTGTCTAAAGATAGCACCATCTGGCCTCAGAGAACTGATTACCGAATAGGATCTGAAATCTGTTTCTGGTAGAACTGGTGTTCTGAAATTATTTTCCCAATAGAACACCTAGAGCTGCTGAATAAAATATAACAAACACTCTTTAAATGCATGAGCAAGTCACTAAAAATGAGACACATTCAGGCAACAAAAATGAAGACTGACCAGGCAACCAGAGAAGTTAGCTGGTTCTGATCCTATTGCTACACTGGGGTCTTTTAATGGTCTTTACAACCAGGACTTAACAGGCACGTGAGGGCAGGAGACAAGGCATTAGACCAATGAGCTGGAGAAATTATTCAGAATGCAGCAAAAGAGGTAAAGATACGAAAAAAAGTTTATAAGACATGGAGTATGGAAAGAAGGTTCAACAAAATCTGATCAGTATTCCAGAAAGACAGAATAAGGAAGCACTCAAAATGTTTGAAAGGCAACGCTCAAAGTGATAATACCTTGGGATCAATTTTCAAGAATTGATGAAAGATTCAGATTCAAGCGTCCCAAGCAAGATAAATAAAAATAAATTTATACCTATTATATTAAAACTATAAAATACTGAAAAAAAGTGGCAGTCTTAAAACAATCAGAGAGAAACAATGTCATCTATAAAAATCTTTGCCAGAACAACAGTCAGAAGCCAGTGAAATATTTTCCAGGTTTTGGAGGGAAAAAAAACTGTCAGTGCAGAACTTCATACCCAGCTAAACTATCTTCAAGAGTGAGTGTGAAATAAAGACACATTTACCACTAATAAATCCTTACTGAAAGAACTACTAAAGGATTCACTTCATGAAGAAGGACACTGAGTCTAGAAGGAAGGACTGAGATATAAAGAAAAGAAATGGTACAACTTCTAATGCATTTTACCCACATTCTTCGCTCTGTTTTTCTACTTGTAGAGTGCCATCTCCTTGCCTTGAGAGAGGTGTTCTCTAAGACATCTTGTCCTTTTGGCAGCTAAAGTCAGGAGACAGTTTTCTGACCCAGTTGAGCTCTCCCACTGACTTATGACTTCCAGCCCTGAAGTACCCAAGACTCCTCCCCAGGGGACCATCAGTTTCATGGTGATTACACAATGGGAGTTCAGTACCAAAGAACAGGAATATTCTAAAATCTTTTAAGTACCAGATGCTGTGCTAGATATGATACAGGGCTACTCCAAAGAATCAGTCCCAGCCTGGGGAAGCTTCCTTCTCACTGGGTTCATGGATACACAGATAAAACAGTTTGAGGGAGGAATAGTAGATTTGGCAGGTCACATTCTCCAAGTGGTACCCAAACCACAAGCTTGGAATTGAGGGTTTAGTAGTGTGTCCACAGACCTACCAGACAACTCTTCCCATACGTAGATTTTACACTTCCATACCTGCCCTTCTGGACACCTGTATCACTTGCTCCCTCAGGCCCCTGGAATTGATTTTCTCCTGTATTAACAAGTTAGAGAGTGAAGTGATGCTTGGGGTTTCTTTCAATCTGAGAGGCGAGTTTTCCACACACAGAGAACAAGGCAATATTAAAATTCAAAACTCAGGCCGCTGAATCTGCAATGTATGTTTGCAAACTGTCTGATTTCATGTCTGCCTCAGATGTCCTGTGAATACAAATTGCCTCATTTGGGGTTGGAGGAGCAGGGAGGAAGAAACCTAAGAATGATCTCCAAAACAAATCTTTAATTCGGATGAGTATAATAGAATGTAATCCTGTTTCAAGTCTGTCAGCATTCCTTTGATGATTACAAATGAGTCCCTTTCCCCCTGCAATGTGGGGGAATAATCTGGGTAAAATAACCCTTTTTGTCTGCAAGGGCCTGTGTGATGCTTTCTCGTGACAGCTTTCAGCGTAGTGTTTCAGTCTGAGAAGAGCACTATGCTACGACATCCTTTTTTCCTTCCTCTTGACGTAGAAGATTTTCCTTCTTTTTGTGCTCAGCGGCTTCTGAAGTTCTTAGGCTTAGAAATCATAAGTCATCAGACTCTGGAACAAGAGAGACCCAGCTCACTGGGCCTTCTTCCCTCTCTGCCTGTTTGACAGGAGACAGGTGGAAATGAGAATGCATGATCTTATCTAGAAGGCCAATTTGTACAGCTTTTGAGGGATACGCTTTGAGGAATGCACACAATTTTACAGTCCCTTTTCTATTAAAAAAATATGTACACCGAACCCACGTTCAGGCTTACACACCTCTTTTTGTCAATTTGATTGTGAAATGAAGGGACAGTCGTTTTTAAACACCTTCCTCTATCCTCCGAGGCCTGAGTGACTAAACACACCTTCCAGAGCACTGAATGCTTTGTGGACAGATCAGACACGATGCAAAGACCCAGCGCCATCCGTACCTTGGGTTGAAAAGGACCCTCTATGTGGACTTGGTTCTGGAAGGCTGTGGAGAGTTCCACAGAGCAGGTCTGTGGTCTTGCCTCTTCTGCCTCTTTGAGTTTCTGTGTTTGTTGAAACTTTAGAATTCACGTGCAAATCAGAGATCTCTTCTGATTTCCTTTTGTTTTTAAAGCTACATGCCCTACAGGACTATTTTTTTTCCAGAGTTATTTTTAAATAGTGTTATTGCTCCCTGATGCCATAAATCAGCACCTTGAGGCAAAAGGTCTGTCCCTGTCTCAGACTGCTCTGTTCGTCTGTGGCTCTTCAACGTGGGTTGAGTTATCGATATTCACCAAAAAGTGCCATGTAATCCTTATGGTAGATGGCAACCTTCACCTGATGAAAATGTAGCTTGGCCTAAGGTTGAGTCTAAACCAATGATTCTCAATCCAGGGAGATTTTGCCCCCGAGGATATTTGACGATGTCTGGGGCAGTGTTATTTTTCTCAACTGGGGTTGCTACTGACATCGAGTGAGGAGAGGCGAGAGTTGCTGTTCAGCATCCCACAGTGCACAGGACAGACCCCACCACGAAGCATGATCTGGTCCTCACGCTGGAGTTGAGGAACTCTGGGCTAGACCAGCAGGCTTGTCTTGTTTTATTTTCTGCATATTTGGAATCTGAGCAAGGTGGAAAAATTTTTAAAAAACCAAAGTGGAGTCTGGAGTACCTAGAGAGGGCTCTGTGGCATTCTTCTTCAAGGCCAGCTGGCCTTCTGCAGGAAGGCTTCAGTTCCTCGAAGCCCAGGAGATGGAAATCCAGCCACAGCTGTGCTTCTACGAACCCTCTCGCCCAGTGGGTTTTAATTCAGGCTTTTCCCCTCCTCTTTCCTCTATGGAACTTGCTTCCATCTTTGACCCTTTTGCCCTCCTCATTTCAAGCTGAATGTTCACCACCATGAATGTCAAACAAATATCGCTCTGAGAAGTGTTCAGACTTGAAGTCGGTCCCTCACTCGCCATGTGAGGATGCCTTTGCAACACCTCTCAATTATTTCACAACCTCAGTGAAACAATTGCATGTCGGGGGGGGGTGGAATTTGATTTTGAAATTTTGAAAAGGAGAGAGAAGAAGTCGTTAAGCCTGTGTGGAGATCTGCTTTTCCTCGGGGCCTCCCGCTGCCTCACACCACCTTCTCCTCCTCTGTTCCTGCTCCCATCCCTTCTAGTCCTCTCTCTCCCACCCTCAGCCACCTCTGCACGCCCACATGCAGACAGCTCCTGGCGCACACACATACCCACTGATATTTCTGTGAAATGTTGTGTTCACCTCTCTGTGCTGTGTATTACACCCTCTCTAAAGACACAGGTTCAAGGATGTTTCCAAGCTAACTGGCATAATGAATCTGCGTAGTGATGAATCCGTGCCACGCTGTCCACCACTCTGTGCTGAATGTTATATACTTACGAGCGCACATTTGAAGCTTATGTGGTGCTGGGGTCCAGCACCTTTGTGGAGCCCACCTGAGTAGAAGGAGAATCAAACAGATTCCTCTGAGACCATTGCTGCCTCCCCTGCTCAGAGGCCGCTAGACCAAAGGACGGCCACCCACTGTCAGAGCTTGTCCTCCTCTGTCACCCCTCTCTCAAACAGGTTGCACCTCTAATTAGAATATTTCTTTCCTTCTGCCCAACGCAGAGAAAATATAATATTGTTTCCAAAAGAGCGAGCAGGGGCACCGGCAGGAACGGGTGTACGGTGTTTCTACAGTTTCGTGACTCAGTACCTCTGAATCTCCAAGCATTTTAAGAGCTTTGTCCAAAAAAAAGGTCCATTGTGTGGCTCTTGGCACTGAAGAAAATAGCAGGCCTGTCAGAACTCCATTTCAGATTTAATTTTAAAGTGGGTGATGCAAGAATGCTGTCCACAGAGGGCCTTGCTCCTTTCTCATTCTCGCCCATGTGGACGTGATAGAACCAGAGGGTGCAGAATGGGTTCGTATTAAGAAATCGACGCATCTTCCCTTGACACCCTTTTTATAAAAAGTCGTCATTTTCCTAAGCAAAGAGTAGTATGTCTTTAGAATGAGTATGGCTTTCTGCAATAAAGTAGAAACTTATTTGATTTATACATATGTGTATGTAGATATATAAAAAGATGTTTGGCTATCCATGTATCTCTCTCCCTCTGTATATATAATATATATAATGTTATATATATTTTCAGAGCATTTTCTTGCAAGATCTTAAAAGATATTTGACTATCCATCTTTCTCTCTCTCTCTCTGTGTATATGTATAATGTATATGTATAGTCAGAGCATCTTCTTGCAAGATCTTAAAAGATATTCGACAGTCCATCTATCTCTCTCTGTCTGTATATATCTAATATATATATGTTATATATGTATTCAGAGCATCTTCTTTTGAGATCTTAAAAGATATTCAACTATCCATCTATCTCTCTCTAAGTATATAATATCTACCTATTCAGAGCATCTTCTTGCAAGACCTTACTTCTCTTTTTTCAATACAATTTTGAGGATGCAGGCCTAGACACATTATTGCTTTTTCTACATACCCTATGCATCCAGTATTTACTTCTGGGTATAGATGTTATAAAAATAAGCAGGAATAACTTTTTAATGAAGTTGCTCTTTCCTTGTTTTTTTCCCCAGGACATTAAATAGTGAACGGTGATTTTTCTCATCACGTATATATTTTAATGTAGCGTATGCATTCTGTCCTCTATGTCTGCCTTCTCTTGTTAATGAAGATTATGTACTATATATTTTTTAAGAAAGAACTGAAGCATCACGTTCAACCCCCGGATCCAGCTGAATGGGGAATAGGTTATAAGCTTCTGGGCTGGGAAAATTTCTCACAGTGTTACCGAGCACCAGCCCACGTGGTGGGAGTGACTTTCTATTGGATTCTATTGGACTTTCTATTGGCCCAAACCAGTCATTTGGTTCCTGAGTCCAGCGCCACTGGTCATCTGCAAAAACACCTCTATTTCCTTCTTCCTGGTTTCTAGAAAACTCCCTTGAAGACCGAGACAGTCACTGAATTTAAGAGGCTTTTTTTACAGCAGGAAATTCAGCGCGGAGACCCCATACACAACATGGATGGCACCAGGTTGGACCCAACATAAAATCGGTCCATGGACAAGATCAGTCCCTGGAAACAGAACACAGATGAAACCCACCTCGGCTTTCCACAGTCCCAGGTCTGTTATTGTGAGGAAGCCCTGACCAAAGGGAAGGTCTTAGTTAATCGCTCCTGTGCATGTGGCTAAACACACACACACAAAAGCGAGGGGCCTTTCATCCTTAGAAGACAGTCAGACAGCGCCATTTGGAGCAAAACCAAACTACAGACTCTGTGGAACCTGTGGAACCTTCTGGAACGTGACTTGAGTCTACTCTGCACCATTGACCTTCATTATCCACACATTCTCTTCCTCTGGGAAGGTAAATTATTAGGTGGAGTAGCATCTGATATATTAGTTGAAAGCTTTACTTTATGGAATGTCAGACGTTCGTGATTCAGTCTCACAGGTTGGGTTCAAAGTGCAGTGTTGAGTGTTTGGTTGTAAATTAATATAATTATCATTGTTGTTCAAGTGCTGCGAGGAGTGGACATTCCCTGACAATATCTGCACTTCAGGAGGCTGTGGGGAAGGGTGAATTGGCTGGAATCACAGAAGCCTGAGAACCACAGGGTTAAGTGATTCTCGCTGAGGGTATTTGGGGCCCAGGGCTGATGCCATGGCCTATCCTGCATCCTTCCTCCATTGGGGTTTTTTTTTTCTTCATTGGCACCTGAGCTAACATCTATGGCCAATCTTTTTTTTTCCTTCTTCTTCTCCCTAAAGCCCCCCAGTACATAGTTGTATATTCTAGTTGTGGGTCCTTCTGGTTGTGCTATGTGGGACGCCGCCTCAGCATGGCTTGATGAGCGGTGCCATGTCCATGCCCAGGATGTGAACTGGCAAGACCCAGGGCCGCTGAAGTGGAGCACATGAACTTAATCTCTCGGCCACGGGGCCAGCCCCTCCATTGGGTTTTAATAACATTATCACTGGGGAATAAGTCACAAAAGGACAGTATGCAGACTTTAGGACAGAGCCATCCAATAGAAATATGATCTAATGTACATATGTCATATTAAATATTCCAGTGGCCACAGGAGGAAAAATTTTAAAAAAGAGGTGAGACAAATTTCCCTAGTAAATTTTACTTAATCTAGTGTATCCAAGATATTATCATTTGAACGTTAATCAATATTTTTAAAATTATTGATGAGATATTTTATATTCTTTTTTGCTTATGAAGACTTGGAAATCTAGTGTGGATTTTACACTTACGGGCCATCTCAGTTCAGACTGGCCACATCTCAAGTGCCCAGTAACCACATGTGGCGACCATTCTGAGCAGTGCAGTTTTAGAAAGTTGAGCAGAGTGGAGAAGTCATTAGAAGTTTAGAGTGGGGCCGAGGTTGAAGTCTGGGATCAGGGGGAACCTGAGGTCTCACCTCTTAGTGAGGGCACCTTAGCCCGGTCAGGCCTGTCTCATGAAGGGGCCAGTGGCAGGTGCCCCAGCTTCTCCGTGGGAACTTGGCCTCCCCAGCTTGCATCCCTGCTGCTTGGAGGAGGGTGGTGCCCTCTATCTCCCCCAGCCTCTTTACCAAGAACCCTTGCAGAGTTCAGTCCTTGTGCAGGGAGTCACCCAGCTGTGACAGAGTCAGCCAGCAATACCAGAAATTGATCGGCCCTACTAGCCCAGATCCGTTTCTGCCACCTGCACTTCACAAGGATTTCAGGCTGTCATCCTGTGCAAACCCACTGCAGGGCATGAGGGCCCAGGGATGCAAGAGTTATTGAGCTGTGCATCCCCCTCCTGGAAATGCTCACTTCACTTCGAAGGCAGCTCTTGGTTGGCCTCATCCTACAGTGGAGGGAACCCAGGCTGGGCACAGGTGAGGGATTTGCCGGGATGTCTCCCAGCTTATTAGTGGCAGGACCAAGATTGGACCCAGGACTCTGCTCCTGTTTTGAGTCTCTGCTGCCCCCCAGGATCAGTCTTAAAAGGAGCAGACATGAGGGGCTCAGAAGGACCCCAGCCTGGAGCTCTCCCTTCACCTGACAATGTCATGGGCTGAACTGGCTGTTTATTATTCCTCTGGGTTCATGCCAGGATCACCTTTGGGAGCTTTTCCAATATGCTGATGTCTGGAGCTTCACCCCAGGCTAAGTGAATCTGAGTCTCTAGCTAGGGGCCTGGGCATTGGTATTTTTAAATCTCCTGAGGTGATTCTAATGTGCAGCCAAGGTTGGGACCTGCTGGAAAGCATTGCACACTTTTTATTCTATCTATATATCCACTGAATATTAACTATTTATTATTATTTTTCCAGACACAGAAAATTTGCAAGAATAGTACAAAGAACTCCTTTATACCTTTTACCCAGATTCCCAAATGTTACCATTTTATCACATTTGCTTTATTCTTTCCTAAGTTGCAGACAAGATGTCTTTTACTCCTAAACACTTTGGTGTGTGTTCCTTAAGAACGAGGACAAATCTTACAAAACCGAGAACAACGATCGAAGTCAGGAAGTTAACCCTGTGTCAACACTGTTGTCTACTCTACAGAACTCATCCAGATGTCACCACTTGTCCCAATAATGTACTTTAGAGGAAAAGAAAATCCCAGCTCACGCATTATTTTCAGTTTTCCTGTCTCCTTAAGTCACCTCGCATCCTAGAACAGATGCCCAGTCTTGATCTTGCATGATGCTGGCATTTTGGAGGATTATAAGATGATTATTTTATAGAATGTCCCTTCATTTGGATTTGCCTGATGTTTCTTTGCAGTTATGTTCTTTTTTTTTTTTTTTTTTGAGGAAGATTAGCCCTAAGCTAACATCTGCTGCCAATCCTCCTCTTTTTGTTGAGGAAGACTGGCCCTGAGCTAACATCCATGCCCATCTTCCTCTGCTTTATATGCGGGATGCCTACCACAGCATGGCTTTTGCCAAGCCGTGCCATGTCCACACCTGGGATCTGAACTGGTGAACCCTGGGCTGCTGAGAAGTGGAATGTGAGAACTTAATCGCTGTGCCACCGGGCCGGCCCCCGCAGTTATGTTCTTAGGCGTTTGTGCAGGACTGTCCCAGCTGTTATATTGTGTCCTTCTCGGTGCATCGCACTGGGAGGAACGTGATGTCGGTCCACCCTGTTCCTTTGAAACGATCTTTGATGTTCCATTAAGGGGCAGCTCATGCCTCTTTTAGAAGACAGATGTCACCATCAGCCATGCTGGCACAGATTAATTGGCCATTGTAGTTAGCAGTTTATCTAGCAAAGCTCTCAGGGTTTTGAACTCAGGATAAACAAGTCTTAAAGTGGAAGAGGGGAAAGAAGGAAAGGTTCTGGAAGCTGGAACTTTAGCAAAGGGAGCTGATCCAGAACAGGCGCCGCCAACGTTGCTTCTGGTGTTGGGATGAAGGGACAGGAGAGCATTCGGTCTGGAAGGGTCTTCAGAGGAGGGAAAGAGGCGTGGAAGAGAGAGTCTGCTTCCCTGGGGCTTTGCTGAGAGCTACTGCTGCCTACAGGTGTGCTTTAACGATTTCCTTTTCAGTCCTCCATCTAAAACGGAGCAACTCTCTTTCTAAGCTTTGGCCCACCTCTCAGCTCCCATTGTCTCTCCCTTTTGGGTTGTTGACTTCCAGATTATCCCCAGAAATCATTTCTGTTACAATGATGCCCGGGTGACACTTGCGGTAACTCGACCTGTTGATTACTATTGCTTGTCTCCAGATCAGAGATGATTCCGACCATTTCAAAGAACACTAGGACCACACCTGGCCCGAGGCATCCACTTTGCTGCTGGCTCAGAAGACCTTTTTACTCCACAGATTGAAACTATCATTTGTTTTAATAAGTTATCAAAGCTCGGTTTTCCTTCTGCGTGTGTGTAGGGAAGGGGTTTCGGCTGAGGTCGAGAAGGGGATGGAGTTTATTTCTGTCCACGTGGTACATCAGGCCCCCTGCGGCCCCTGAACGGAGGAAGACAGGGCAGCGAGCAGCTCTGCCTCTCTGCAGTGCCGTCAGTATTCCTGCCCACAGTTGTCTTTGGCTCATTAACACGATGTGTCATCCCCTTTTCTTTGTTCCCTCTCTTTACTTCATATATTTACCTTCTCCTGGGCTGCTGAGTGCAGCTGGAGAAACGTCACGTTGTTATGGAGATTGTGGCCACAACAAATTTAAGTTCCCCAATCTCGAGTTGTCTCTTCCTCATACCTTTGAACAAAACAACCAATGGAGGTAATGATAATAAAGATAAATATTTATATACAGCTAACTTGGACATCCTCCCAAAGAAGAGGTGTTGGAGTCTTAACCCCTGGTACCTGAGACCGTGACTTTATCTGGAGAGAGAGTCTTTACAGAAGTTATCAAGTTAAGACGAGGTCATTAGATGCGGGCTCAGCGAGGAGTCGAAAGAAAGATTTCTTGGACTCTCAAGGTCTGGCAGTAGTGCTCTTTTATACAGAGAATAGCATGGAGTAGCATGGGGACAGGACCCATGGGCAGAGAAGAGCTGCAGCACGGGGACAGGACCCATGGGCAATAAGAGCTGCAGCACGGGGACAGGACCCATGGGCAGTGAAAAGCTACAGCATGGGGACAGGACCCATGTGCAGAGAAGAGCTGCAGCATGGGGACAGGACCCATGGGCAGAGAAGAGCTGCAGCACGGGGACAGGACCCATGGGCAGAGAAGAGCTGCAGCTTGGGGACAGGACCCGTGGGCAGAGAAGAGCTGCAGGCATGGGGACAGGACCCATGGGCAGTAAAGATCTGCACTGGGTTGAGGGTAGGGCTAAATTTATAAGGCATAGGTATGTGAGTTATTTCTTTACAAGACAAAGGAAAAATCATGAAAAAAATCGTTAAAATGGTATCAGTGCAGGTGGGGTCTGGTTATCAGGTGGTCTCATAACTTTGGATATGGATAAGGTTGGATCAGGTCAGGACGTCCTATACTTCCCAGAGGATGACATAGATCGGTATGTAGGGCTGGATGCCTTGGACTTCTCTCCCTGGGGAAGCCTTGATCCTCATCTATTAGTGTTGCCCTAACCCAATATCACTGTCCTTATAGAAAGGGGAAATTTGGATACAGAAACGCATACACTGGAGACACGCCCTGTGCACACTGGAGTCATGCTGACACGAAGCAAGAAACTGTCAGAACTAGGAGAGGGGCCTGGAACATATCCTTCCCCAGCCTCCAGAACTGTGAAACAACACATTCCTGTTGTTCTAAGCCACTCAGTTGGTGGTACCTTGTGACAGCAGCCACAGGAAATTAGTGCAGGCGTTCTGAGCATTTCACATATAGTAGATTACTTAATCTTCATGACAATCCTCTGAGATAAGTAGTGTTATTATTATCTTCATGTAATGGATGGTCATCTGAGGCACGGAGACGATGGGCAATTTGCTCAAGGTCTAATAAAACCCCACTTTAATAAATCCCCAAAATCCACGTGTTCGGGTGTCCCTGCTGCCTGAAGCTCATTGTCACCTGATTGGCTCCTGCTCTTTCTTCAGGCCTCACCTCCCACTTGGAAGCCCTCCTCACCGCTCAGATGGGTCAGATAATTGCTGTTATTGTCCCCCTCACCACGTACACCCCCTGTGCTTCCTCTGCCACAGCATTTGAGATCACACTAAGCATCTTATAACAAAATGTAGAGAGAAGCAGTAAGCAGTTCCTGCTTCATTTGGCATCCTGGACTCGGCGTTAGGGAGGAGCCCCTCGAATCTGGAGGAGAGACTCTGGACCAGAAGTGGGAACAGGGACTTGCCCTGGCCCCCTCACCAGTTGGCTGTGTGACCTTTCGTGCAGCCGAAAGTGGAACTTCCCTGGCATCTCAGAGAGCTGTTGTGAGGATAACAATGAGCTAGGGCACGGCGAGGCTTTTTTTAAGGGTTGAAAATTGTATGAAAAGAGTATATATATAAAACAGAGAGAATGTATAAAAATGAATAATTACATTTTTTTAAAAATCAAAGACAAAGTTCTGCCACATTGAGACTTGTTCTGCTGGTAATCCCAGAAAGCATTTGTGCATGTTTGAATTATAGATAAAGAGTAACCATTTGGAAAGCTAGCACTCATGTGGATATATAAATCCCACTCTATTTCATATAAAAAAACACTTGATTCTCGTTATTTGAGGTAGTTACATTCTCTGCAGTCACTGCTTTATAGCACTGAATTGGCAAATATTGAACCATTGTTCCTAGGGAAATGGATAACCTTGTTGTATGTGTGTTTCTGTTTGAAGACATGCCGGTATTATGATTTATAAGAAGTATATATATTTGGTCACTCGGACGACCAAAATATATTTCAGATATATTTGGTCTTCATCCACAGTTCCTGGCTCACGGCTCCCAGAACCACTGGAATTTCCTGAGAGATAAGAGCAATGGGAGCATCATTTGTTATAATATTTGGTCTCTTGTCATTAGTTCCTGAAAATGCTTCAGGGCCATAAAGGTGAAATGGGTGTCTTGTTTATGTTACTGAAGGTGACTTTTGGACCCCACTCAAGGCTGGGGGCTGGTTGCCAGGAGAAACAACCATGTGATTAGAGGGGTGGAACTTTCACTCCCACTCCTGACTTCCAGGGAGAGGAGAGGTACTTGGGGTTAAATTGATCTCCAATGGCCAGTGACTTGGTCAGTCACGACTATGAAGTCTCCATAAAAATCCAAAAGGACAGCTCTTCAGTCCCTTTTTCAGAGAACTTACACATTGGGGAACCAGAACCATTCCATGTGCCTGGGCCCCGACTCCACGAGGATAGAAGCTCCTTTGTTCGGGACCTCATCCTATGTACCTCTTCATCTGGTCATTGATTTGTACCCTTCAATATCCTTTGTAATAAATTGGTAATCTAGAGGGTAAATGAGTTTTCTTGAGTTCTGTGAGACATTCTAACAAATTAATGGAACCCAAGGTGGGGGTCATGAGACCCTCTGATTTATAGCCAGTCGGTCAGAAGTACAGGTGACAACTTGGACTTGGGATTGGCATCCTGAGTTAGAGGGGGTCATTGGAAGCTCCACTTTGTAGCTGGTTGGTCAGAAGCACAGGTGACAACCTGGGCTTGCTGCTGGCGTCTGAAGTGGAGGGCAGTCTTGTGGGACTAAGCCCTTTCCCTGTGGAATCTGATTTTGTCCTCGGGTAGATAATGTCAGAATTGAGTTGAATTCTCAGATGCCTGCTGAGTATCTTGAGAGCCGCTTGTTGGTGTGGGGAGCCCTCTGTGCGCACACACACACACACACACACTGGAATTGGGTCCAGGAACCCTTTTCAGACACTTTATTTAATATATATTGTTGATTCATGAACACTGAACAAAGCCAACAGCACTTTAACTCGTGTCTGAATGAAGCTTCCGGAACACATGTGCTTTCTCCATAAGGCCATCACAGCCTTCTTGGGCTTAGGAATCCTGGACCGAGCTTCAGGACCATGCTTACGTCCACTTTGTATAACGAAATCATCAACACAAAGCACAAAAACGTGAAAGGATAGCATCAAATAGACCATGAAAAGGATGCTTGTTTACGTTTTGAGAGCTGAAACAAGAGGGTGAAACGTCGCCTCGTTCCACCTCAGCTGGGACGTGCACGTTGGGCAACGCAAGTTTTTCACCGCTCCATGCATCTCCAGGAATGGCCAGGAAAGCCCCAAGAGTATTGATTTGGGGGTGACAAATGTTAGCAAGTAGACAAATTTGCAAACATAGAATCTGTGAATAATGAGGCTCGGCTATATATACTAGTGAAGCCGGGTCTAATTTTCCTCTGCTGAACCACGCAGATGGCCAGGGACCAATAGCTAGAAAAAAAGACTCGTGGATGGTGGTGAAAGAAAGTAAACATAACAGGGCTCACAGGTGAGGGATGTAATTAGTCAATTGTCACGCAAACGGTTGTATATAAAATAAGGTCACAGACCAAGACTAGCAAGAATGAGGGCAGTCAGAAGTAACGAGTGTAAGCAAAGGCAGGATACAGAAGAGTAAATAAGGAGTTCAGAGGCCCCTGGGGCCATTCAGTGAAGCTGAGACCACTGGAGAAGGTTTAAACCACGCCCTGGGAAGAGCGTGCCAGGGACTCAATTAAGGGTGCATATAAAGATTGAGGCCAGGCCAGCCTAATTACTGTGTGGGCACCCATATTTCTTTACATTTATCAGACTCGCTGTTTCTGTGCAACACAAAGGAAGAAATGCTGTTACTTTCCCTAATTCTAAGGTGAAACCAAAGAAGTAGGAAGCAGAATGAGCTGTCCAAAATCCTCCGGTAAACCAGTGAGGGGGCTGGAACAGATACAGCCGGTCTCCCAGCCCGCTCCTAAGCCTAGCCTTTTGGACGCACTGTTCACATTTGCTCCA